>NC_039252.1:13565503-13921155 GCF_003368295.1 Carassius auratus
GACAGGGAGGAGAAGAAATTGTTGAATAAAAAAGTTATTTTTTGTTTTCTTTGTGCACAAAAATGATTTTTGTAGCTTCATATCATTGTGGTTGAATCACTGATGTCACATGGACTATTTTAATGTTTTTTACTCCATTTCTGGGCCTTGAATGTGGTATTTACATAGCTGTCTATGCAGGGTGTAAGAAAGCTCTCGGATTTCATTAAAAATATCTTAATTTGTGTTCCAAAGATGAACGGAAAGGTCATGAGGGTGAGTAATTAATGACAGAATTGTAATTTTTGGGTGAACTATCCCTTTAAATAAATTTTTTGTAATATGTAATGTAACAACAATGTAATAATTCATATTTTTATACAGTATTTTTCATAGTTTAAGATTGAAAGTTTGGGTTTGGGTTTGGGACATGGGTCACCTCTAACAACAAAATCGACACAAAAAGGCATTATAAAAGCAAATCACAGTTTTTACAACCTGAGAATTTGAGAGTGAATTATTTTCTGTTATTTTTTGCCGTTGATAGATATTCACTTGTATTCAGCCCAAAATATTCATTGGCATGGGACATGGGGCATGATTTTCACATGCCCTGTTTTCTCTGAGGGGGTAATGTTCCCCCACATGCTGTCCCATTACTTGGTTCATCAGCTTGTTGGTCACATAATAACGGGCCCTTTCTGTTTAGAATCTTTCCTCATTCTCAGTGTACAGGAGTTTGATCTAGTAATGTTATCTAATCTTATTTCCAATAGAACAGTGTGTGATTTCAGATGTTCTCAGAGCTTTTTTAGGCCTTATAGTAAAATGTCAAAACGATTGATTCTGTTTCATACAGAGATGTATTAATTAGCTTCTTACTCACATCAGCTAAAGCAACTAATTGATCTAATGGGATGATAGTGGTACACTCTCCCTGACATCTCTTCCTTTCCTGTCAATCCTAATCAATGCTCCCTACCCCTCTGAGCTGTGATGTTACAGAATCAAAAAGAAAGAGAGAAGTCAAAAGGGAATTTTACAATTATGTTTTCAAGTCCTGAAAATGAATAGAATTCATGTAAATATTTACAGTCAATATCCATTATTCCATCTTTCCTCAGAAATCCTCAGCTACAGAAACATTGCTCACAAGACATCATGATTCGGTGCACAAACTTGTGTGAGTGACTCTTTAGTGCTGGTCTCAGGGAGAGCATTCTGTCTATATGTGTGCGTGTTAGATGCACTGCGGATAAGTTGCATGTTGGGTAATCTGCAATGCACATAAACCATGAAGTATATACCATTTGTCTGTGTCATCTCAGTGAATACAGACTCATTACTCATCTTAAAGGAGGGGCTGCTGCCTCAGGAAAAACTCTCTGTGATGCAGATAGGTGGGGGGCGGGGGGGGGGGGTGGATTCCCGGCTTTAGGGAGGGTGTATATCAATCTAGATCTATAATGCAGTGTCTATATATAACAGTACCAGGTAGTTATGTTATATGTAGTCTTTCTTGTATTGTATGTGTAGAGGCTTGATGTGATTTTTAAATAGTTTTATTGATGTGTTTGTTCTATCAGAACCTACGAATGACAAGGAAAGCAGCAATTGTTGACCAAGTAAAATTAAAAATCAAATTTTGTCTATGATATATGCTTTTTTATTCAGAAGAAAAATGGATCAGAAATATTGATGACTCATCTTAGACTTGGATGGTTTAGCCAATCAAATGCTCTCTAGAATGAGAATGTCCCGCCCCCACATGCCACAGACTAACAAATTACAAACTGTGAAACTAAAGCCTACTGGATTAAACAAAACAGGGGTCATGGTTTTCTTCCAATAATTTCCCCAACTCAGTTTTATTGGTGGACTTTAAGGATAATATTTCTGTCATACTCTGTACTGTGTGGTCTTGAAATTCAATATGTGTCGCTTGAATCCCCCACTACACTCAATCTTCCAATAATTGTGATGCTATCTGTTTCTGAATGTCAGGACTGAGTATAAAGCCTACACAGACGTGAAACCTGTGAAGCTCATCAGGGCCAAGTCTCAGTATCAGCCTCCCGATGAGAAGACGGATCTGGAGACCAGCTACAGCGCCACCTACAGGGCCTACCAGGCCACTCAGCAGCCAGATGACAACAAAGCCTTGGAGAGGAGGAGGATACGCACACTGTACCATGAGCCTTACAGAGAGAGCAGTAAGGTACGAGCTTCTGTGTGGAAGTTAAGTAAAATAATACAATATTTAGATTAGCAGTTGGATCTTTCAGTGTTAATGAACTTAATTCTTCCCTAATTTTTGAATGTGTGGTTACATTCTTGTTTGTAAGGGTGTTTGTGTTGCAGAAGGCTGGAAATCAATTATTGGGTTCAGTAACTTGATGTCAGCAATCTTTGTACTCAGTGGCTGGAAAATAACTCATATCTCAGCAGTACCTTTTTGAAATAACTTTGGCCTCAAGCTTTCAGTGTCTTAGTGAATCAGCATCAGCTCTTTATTTTATTTTACTGAGCTGACTAGCTTTACAATATCATCATAGTCACTCAGACACTATGGCTAATTATTATTTTTGCAATCAGTGCTTGTTTTGAGATCAGTGTACTATGTGACTTTATGAGCTATTTTTAAACAAAACGCAGTAAAATAGATTTTACTTTAAATTCAAAATGCATGTTATTGATCTGTTTGTGAATAATTCATCCATGCATGTTTCTTTTCTGACATTACAGAAAACTTTGACCTCATAATTCCTAAATCTAAAATTCCTTTGCGACAGTTTAGTCAGCTTATACTCGCATCCTTCTTACAGTTAAACTTCAAAATCAAATTCAGATCTGCCCTCATCCAAAAAAAAAGATGGATGGATTTTTTCCCTTTCTCTTCCCTTTTTTTTCCAGTTCGCTTAAATATACATCACAATACAAAAGAAAATAGCTACTTCTGTTTCATCGCATCTTCAATAAATGTGCCTTCTCTTTTTTTACGTTATTCCTTTAAAGAAAAATTGACATTTAAAGGTCCAATATGGCACACTTTTCTGGAGTTTTATTTTAGGTTTTGATGTCCTTAAGAATATATATTCCCGGTATAATTACCAAAAACCATCTCATCATAATTTTACAGCTTCTTTCTCAGGAGGTCTGCTAAGAACAGGTCTTTTTTAGCCTGTCTAATTAATATTCATGAACGTCTCTTCTGATTGGCCTGTTGTTTTCTGAGAGATGCACAGCCAGGCAAACCACAGGTAACTAGGGTCAGTCGACGTCGCAGCACTAGCTGGAGGCAGCAAAACAGCGAAACTGGAGGTGGCCCACTTAAAATATAATTTTGTTGTGATGGGTGACAGAATCGACGTAATACAGTCTCAAATTAGGAATTTGATCACATATCTGCTACCACTGCCAGACAAACCAAACTGATGACAGCTATGGTTAAACATGATAAAACGAGGAGACTGGAAAGAAACCATCGTCAAAATTGCTCGTGTTTGCAGCGCACACTGATTGAAAAGGTTCGATAAAGTATTGTCTATTGTTGTAATGGACGAGTCTACAGATTGCCGTATGTTTCTTGAAATGTATCGAAAATTGAAATGTATTTACATCTCCAACATGAAGTGCTAGATAGACATGATGAGTTTGTCTTTACTATACACGTTAGATGTGATCCACCTCATAGTAACAATCCTGTCAGATCGTCCATCCTTTGAGAGAGAGTGTAACGTTACAGGTCGGCCGATCTGGTTTCGTGATTAAAGTTAATCTTTTCGACATGTTTCAGTGCTGTTGTTGCTCAGTGCTCCGCAATGGCACGGACGCGATGTTGTCTGGGGGGCCTCGATACCATAGTGTATCGAAAAATGTCTTGTAAGTTGAGTCTTTAAGTCTGTAAAAACATCAAGTTGAAAAAATAAAACCAAAGTTTTTTGAGGGGATATGTAATGTTATCTTGTTTAAATGGATTTCATAAAATTGGTACTGAAAATAGTATCACTCGGGAACCGGTATTGAAGTCAAGGTATTGGTATTGATATCGATATGGAACATTTTTGAACGATACTCAGCCCTAGTTCAATTTAATTCAATTCAAGTTTTTTTTGGATAGAGCTTCTCACGATACAAATCGTTGCAAAGCAGATTTACAGAACATTTCAGTTTCTGTTTTAAATTTTCTACATTATATTTAGTAGCTTATCAGTGGTGACTACATAGCCCTATTCATGTAATGGTAGTAAAATACCATTTGTTGTATCATTTTATGTCTTAAACAGGTGGAGAAAACCAGTCTTCCTCGCTCCAAACCCAAGAAGAGCACATCCACCACAGCTGGCAAACCGTTGAAGAAGTCCAAGGAGAAGCAGGTGACGTTGGTGCGCGGATTGAAGAAGAAGAGCGCAGAGAACCAGCCGGAGAGCAGAGCGGCGCAGGGCGACAAGGAGAAAAGTAAAGAGATCAACAACAAACTGGCTGAGGCGAAAGAGTAAAAACCATTGCACTTCTTCTCTCATTTAATCTCTTCCTGAAAGGGTTAAAGCAGAACGAAGGCTGCAAAATTATTTTACAAGAGGTTCTCATTCCTTTACTGGTCTGTCCATTGCTGCCCCCTCCCTCTCTTTCTCTCTCTTTCTCTGATGCACCTCTCGTTTTATTCCTCTCTGTATATTTCCAATACCCCTCTATCTCTCACTCTCTCTTTTTCTCTAAGAGGTCAGTGGGCTGATTTGACACAATTTTCAGGGTTGGATTTGATGTTTTTCTCCTCTTTTGCCTCACAATCCCGCTCAGTGACATCAAAGCGTTTGCATTTACTATAGCTCCACCCACTCTCCTCATCTCAAGACGAGGTTTCCATGGCAACCCCTCTGCTGGTTGGCCAGTGGATGCTCTTATCTTGCATGGAGCCATTGGCTCTGTATGTATTTACCATCAGATGCACAGACTGGTGGGTTTCATTTATCAAGGGTTTTACAATGAAGCCAATTTATATCCAATCATGCTTTTGAATTTAGTTTTATGTAAATTGGGCGACACACAGAAACCACAAAGGCTAATTCCTCCATCAAAAATCTTTGATAAATGTGCATCTTTGGTTTTAAGACTGTTAATCTGCTTGCCTTGCCTGTTTTATGTTGTCAATTTAGTGAGCAAGCTCCTAAGTGATATGTTATGATCTCAGATCACTTTGGTGCTGTGATGATTTGAATTATTCTGTTTATTTTCTTGAAAACCATTCCATATTATGAAAATGTTTTTGAATCATTACAGGAACAGGATATCTCCAAATAGAACACAAGTATCCCCAAAAAGCATCTGTCAAGGTCATACAAAAATAAGGCCTTGTTTTGGCCCACTTTGTTGCTTACACAACCAACTGGATTATTACTGTAACATGAAATCGCATTATGGGATGTACTGTAAACTTGTCTTTGGATAGAATAGGATTTAGATGTTTTTGTTAGAAATTTAATTTATTATAAACTAAAATATGTGTATGCATTGTTTGGTTTTGAGAACTTCTGTTCCATTTTGCACCATAAATTATGTAAGGATCACAACACAACATTTAACATTATATCTTCCACTCTACCCAACTGTTTCTTTTTCTCTGACATGCACACTTCCCATCCCCCCTTAGGGAGCCCCCGAGGTAGACAGATGGGGGATCCCAAAAGTAGAGGGGGAACTAAAAAGATCAATGGATTAGCCAGCCTTAAAATCAAAGCCCTTCTTTATGTGGATGCAGATTCAACCTATGAATTATGAATCACTTTTCCCAGAGTGTCTCCTGCTTTGTTTTGCTCCTGCATCCCCCCGTTGTTCAATGACTGACATAACCTGTATTCTTGACTAATTGTTCTGTTTGTTATTACGTGTCTCTCGATGTAATGGTAAGTCAAATACAGTCTGTGAGGAATGCTGTCCGTTTACTCGCAACTGCATGATCATGACATCTTTGTTTGTTTTGTTGGCCCCAAAAAGGCCACTTCCCAAGATGCACATGTATGTAAGATGAAATGTCATGTGACATTTACTTGGTAACAAAATTGACATACAAGCCCTCATCACAATCTCTGAGTCACCTTAGAGGTTGTTAGTTTATAATGCAAATTTAAACCTAATTTAAAGGTAAAATAATCTGTCATAATTTACTCACCCAAACAAAGTCTTGTTTGGAATAAAGTCTTGATTGGAATGACTTTAGGGTGAGTAAATGATAGAATTTCATAGTTTTTGTAGGGATATCCCTTTTTTCTAAAGTTTAATGCTGATACATTCACAGAAATGATTTTATTTTGGCAGTGAATCTTTTAAGATATAATCTGATCAGGCCTTATGTAACAACATAATCATGGGTTTGTATGTGACATGAAACTGTCACGGATTCATGTCAGTTTGTGATGGAGAAAACAAAGATGTTGGTAGTTCATAGGACTGAATGGCATTCATTTCAGTTTCTAAGGGTGTATTCACACCAGAAAAGTCCTAGTTCACTTGCTTTGGTCTGGACCGAATACAATTTAGATTTTTTAGTTTTTGTTTGGTGCAGTTCGCTTTCACACTGCCCTTTTTGCAAGTGAACCAGAAACTGTAAAGAAAACCACACATGTGCTTAAGGTCATCTATTCATTGGTTGATCCATTCAACTGTACCAGAGTTCATTTGGAAGCGGACCGAGACCACCTCTTCAGTTGGGTCTCGGTATGGTTGTTTTGTCCGAACCAAATAAGACAGGTGTGAATATACCCTAAATGTCTTCATTTGCTGCATTATGGGAGTGCATTGTGTAAGTTCATGCTCTGCATTGTTTTTCTTTTTTAATCATGTACCTCCCCTCGGCAAATCCTCTCTCTGTCTCCAGTCTCATCCCTTGAGGTCTTCTTCATTTTCAGTTATGTCAAGTATGTGATCTCATTGTCCTGTTTGACCAATCGGTGCACAGTAGTTCTGTAATCTGTTGCCAGATTGAAGAAATTAAGCGATCTTATCCCCTTTAAATAATCAAAAACAAGTGGCAACAAACAACTATGGTCTAGTGCAAGTAACTAAAACATTCTGGATCTAACAAAATTAACTAAATCAAATTGCATGTGTTTATGAAGATTAGGAACATTTGCATCTATTATTTCTCAATCAATTGTGTTTTCATTACAAATGTAGAACATCTTTTTAAAAATGCAGTTTCACTGCTCATGATTAGAAGTAACCTCAGATTGGCAAAAAAAATCTTAGTCAGGTTAGATGCCACATTTAATTTTTTCGTCAACTGAACAACAGCATAGTCCATTCTATAGTCACAACCACACTTTAATTCCTGTCAGAAATTAAATATGGCTGGATTCAGAATAGTATACACCTCTCATACTATTTTATAGTTCTAAATATATTTAATTAGGACAGGGATAGTAAGAGTACCGCATGCTATTCAAGTTCAGCTGTAATGTTTTATCTTTTATGGTGTGCGCCATTAGCAGAATGAGCTTGACAAACACAGCCGTTCCTCCACGTCTTTACCACTGATATACCATACCATGTAAAATGCTGTTTAGATGTATTATAACTATGCTAATCATTATTTATGAAAATATAGAATCCATTACAATGCATTATGAACACCTTGAATGTATTATATACAGGCTTCAAGTCAGAGACTACACTGCAATTCTGTTGGACATCCAGAATGTTGAATTCCTAAAGCATGAAAGTATCTGTTTCTTCAGTCTGGCTGTAGAATACAGTCACATGGAGCTCATTTTCTTCTGCGCGATGCTCTGAAGCTGACTGCGCCGCAGAGTGAGGGCCTTTTCTTGTATTTTGCAGCCTTTGGCGACTCAATCACTGTTAATATAATGTGGGAATTAGGGGAAGGCATTGTGGGGAGACAGAGGAGGAGCAGCTATTGGGGTTGTACATGTCAGTGAGTGTGTGCGCGTGCATGTGTGTGTGTGTGTGCTTAGCACAGGTGCTATCTATAGTCCATGCATACTGAAAAAGGAGAGAAAAACTGTTATGTGAAGGCCTCAGATTTAACTGTGATAATGTGAATTGTGATTTCTCTCTTGCTTGCTCATATTTATTGAAATTAATAAATGCAAACGCAGAAACAGGTGTTGTGGTTCATTCTGTTTGAGATGTGGGAGGGTTTTGGGACTCAATGGTAGGTGCATCTGTATTGTTTCTGTCTGTCTCTCTGTCTGTCTCAGTCATAGACGTCGAATCCACATGGAAGAGAACTATTCCGATGTTTATGGTTTACGTTGGGTTTTGCGGTTCTCATATTTTGTGTGTGACAGGCTCTGGAATAGGTTCTGGCATCTTTTAGGTTGTGCATATTGCTGTCATCTGAGAGTTGAGAAATATATGTCTACATCTTGAGTGAATCAGATATATTGCCGCTTTCAGTGTCTCATATGTGCAAAGTAACAAAAGATGCAAAACTTCCTATTCCAGGACCGAAATATCAGAGATGTACGTAAAAACTACATTCTGAATAGACTGAAATAGTCCTTGAAAGATCAATATGTGTCAGTCACTTTGAGTCTATGATGATTGGCTTTAATGATGTGATTTATTGATTGATTGAAATTTGGTTGATTTGCATAATGATTTTGTGATTTGGAAGTTAAAGGAATAGTTTATCCTAAAACGAAATTTGTTATCATTTACTCACCCTTGTATCATTCTAAACTTGTATGACACTCTGTGTAACTGTTCTGTCATATATGGTGATAGTTATATGGAAAAAGCATCCTGCAAAGCATTTCCACATATCAGTTTGGATGACGTGGCTGAGTTAATGATGGCGTAATCTTCATTTTCGGGTGAACTAACCCTTTAATTACTTTTAATGTTCAGCTAACGAGTGATCTTGTCGTTCGTTTGAAGGGTTATGCTAAAACAGTACCACTACATTCAGCTCTTTCAGCCCATCCGTGATATTGGTTGGGTGCAGACACTAAAGCAACATCTGTGGCGCTGTGCGATGCCTGAGCCAAGGTAATTCTCGCCTGAGATTAGTTACACTTCTTCCGCCTTCATCCGTTCTTCAGCAGCACAATTATTACTCACTGAGAGAAAGTGTAGTGTTGCTAGGTGCTTTGTAGGCTACTCTCTAGTGTTTCCATTAAAGTACACCATAAGTGTTCAGTGTTCTTCATCTTTTGATTTGCTCCCATGCGTATTCTCTTCCATATGGAAAGTGTTGGGCCGAAGGAGGTTGAATAGGAGTTTGACTGCTCATTTATGTTGTTTTCCTGTTGTTAATGTTGTTTTTGGAAGATGTTGAGCACTTACTTTGTTACAGTGGGTTTTTTTATACGTGCATGTTTTGTTTTAATGTTGCTTACCATCACATACGAGCTTGTTACTGTGTTCTTGTAGAAAAATAGATCAAGGAAAAGCCGGTATTTTATCTTAATGTATTTATCTAAGGCATTACTCCCTATAGAGGAGTTTTAAAGTGTCTTTTTTTGTGGTACTTGTAATATGAGGTACCATCAATCTCTTCTCAAGCGTTCTCAAGAATAATCCATCTCCATTGAACTTTAAATGCCACTCATAGATGAGGAGGAGATTAATGAAATTGAACTTGATGATATTTAAATCGTTATTTTCAGGACAGCACGTTGCATTCTTGTTCAGTGGTGTCGGTCTTGTTGTTTTCATGCTGGTTTTATTTCTTTGAACAATCTGAGATCACATTTATAATTACTTGATTTTTTTGTAGGATATTGGGATCCAGATGTCTGAGACCATAAAAGAGTAAAAATACTAATTTTCACAAAAAACATTTTTTTGAGTTGCTCCTGAATACAGTCGTTAAATACGATTTTAACTAAAAATAAATATTATAAATATATAATGCTTATTTATTTAATCATATAAACACTTTTTGAGATTCATATGATAAAACTAATAAGTCAAAATGTACAGTACCCTGTGATTTCATCCAATACACATACAGGAAAAAAAGAATTCTGTAAATGCGGCCAATTTTTTGAAACTGAACTGAACTGAAACTTTGAAATCTGAAAGCTGAATAAATAAACTTTATGTTGATGCATGGTTTGTTAGGATGGGACAATATTTGGTTGAGATACTGTACAACTATGTGAATAGTTAGCTATCTGTAATCTGAGGGTGCAAAAAATAATAATATTGTGAAAATCGCCTTTAAAGTTGTCCAAATGAAGTCCTTAGCAATGCATCTTTACATAATATCCTAATGATTTTTGTCATAAAAGAAAAATCCATCATTTTGATCCAAACAATGTATTGTAGGCTAGGCCTACGTGCCCTATATCTTCTATAGCGGAAGTATTCCGTTTAAGGAATTTGTTTTATTCAGTAAGAAAAAAAGTAAAAAATAAAAATAATAAAAAAAAGCTCCCGCCACGAGTAGTATCTTTTGCGCATGTTACTGTAGCGTATTTCTCACCAGAATACTCATTCCAACGCTGCTTGATCAGTTACATTGGTCTCACTATAAATAGATTTTCTATAAACAGAAATGCTGAGTAAAACGTGATCTCAGAATGCTCAAAACCTCGTTTCTTCTAGTGCGCACTGCTATCTACTGGATAAAACACCTCATGTTGTGTCTCTGTGTCTCTCTTTTTCTCTCTCTCTCTGTCGCCCTTCCGCTTCTCCTTTGGCAATAACACTGTGCTGCTCCTCAGAGAATCTGAGTCTGGCCTCGGACGAGTCAGCGATTATTATTCCGCGGGTACCTCTGGAAGAGAACCACTGGTGGAACGACCAGAACCACGTCGGGGAGTAGTCCGGTTCGCTCCGGACGTCAAGTACTGATACAAAGCACACCAGAAAGAGGAAGGCAGCTATAGACTGAGCAATGGAATAATGAGAAATATTTTAGAAAATGTTTTTGCAGACAGAAAGAGAGATGTGTTCTATTAAAGTACTGTATGTATATAGGCTGTTGTTATGTAATAGGTTCAGATTAAACGATGAGCTTCCCAATAATACTAGTACTACTAATAAAAAACATGAACAAAAAGTACCTGAGCTCCCAGACTGTTTGCAACGAATGAAATGGTGCTATACATGTATTTTGTTTCATGCTCTTTCTCAAAACATACAGTGTTACCATGATGATCATTTAGAGTAACAAATATGTCATTAAGTGCTTCATTAAAGTATAACATACTGTTTAAAAGTCTAATAAATGTGAACTAATTAGTGTTTATCTGGTTGTTTTCGTGCCTTCATTGCAATTTTCATTAAAAAAATAATGATTATGATTAATTATGATTTAATTATTCCATGCTTTTGATGTAGCTATAGGTAAAAGTTTAATTTTTTACATTAACTAAAAACAGTGGATTTTGGAAGTATCATACTGTAGGCTTATGTATTTCATTTCAGTTACATGACAACAAAGGAATCAATGGAAAGTCCTCATCACGATGGACTACAGAGCTCTCATGACTCATTTCCCATTTTCCGAGTCAGCTGTCTACATACCAAATGTTTGATTAATTCAAAGTTTAGAGGGAACCTTGGACAGAGATCTAACGAAAAATGAATGGCTTAAGAGGCATTAGTACAAGGATCTTATTTACTCCTGTCTGCTGTGAACTGTGGGAATCTTTGTTGAACCTGAGAGTTACAGAGAGCGAGAAAGTCCTGAGGGATTTTTTTTTTCTTCTGGTTTCACAGTCAGATATTACACACAGACGAGAAGAATGTGAGAGGCCAAGACCAGACGTCTGTCAGAACACATTGTAGATGATAATCACAAGCTAACCAGAACCAAACCAACTAGCAAGCTGTAATTTTCCACAGGAATAACATGTAAGAACACTTGTGTTATTATGGAGACTCTTAAAAATCTAAATGAGATGAAGAGTTGATCTCATCTCCAAAAAAAGGAGGCTGATTAGATGGAACAGAACATGGCCTTTTATTTAAATTACAACAGTGATGCTCCAGCTGCATCCTTATAATTACATTTACTGGAATAAAATACATTAACTTTATGTCCTTCCTTTCAACAGGCCATTGCCCTCTCTAATAAAAATCAATGAGTACATCACGACCTGGATTTATTAAGTTACACATTCTCTTTCATAGATTAAATATATATATATATATATATATATATATATATATATATATATATATATATATATATATATATATATATATATATATATATTACCATGAAGGCACTTTTGTTTATTGTATTCATCTAAGCGAGCTCGTTTCTCTGATGACATTATTTAATATGCTTCCGTGACTTTAGATTAATTGCTGGAAGTGTTCTAGCACTAATTAACAGAAGCAGAGGGAAACAGTAATTAAGATAACAGGGATATTTTTGTATATTTCAAATCTGTTGGTTTCCATCTTGATCCTGACGCAACTTACAAATCAAGATTTCGATTTGCGTCTTTATACAGTAAAAATAAACCACAGTGTGTAAGATACGACCTGATTTTAATGTATGAATCCACATGGAAACATGAACATGCTGGTAGATCCACCCACACTCACATCCATGAAAACACACAAATACACACAGTTTTACATCTCAGAAGGCAAAACTGATGTTGCCACGGAGATGGCTTACTTTTAGCATGTAACTGGATAATAATTGGTGAATTGAAGATGTGTGTGACTCCCAATCTCTGACATACACTTGTTACACTTCTTGCCTTTGGAGAATTCACAAACCCCCTTCAGCCTACAAAAGATCAAGGAGCCCTTTTTTAACTAGTTCTCTCATATATATATATAAATTAAATTCAGAAATGAACAGCTTGAAACAGTAATTTAACAGACCATATAAGAGACAGGTGAAGATATTTAAAATTTGACTAATAAAACCAATCAGAATTTCATCTGCCTAAATGTAAATCGCATACAAACAGACCAAGCTGGTATCAAACTGTACAGCTAACAGCGTCCTCTAGTGCCGTGTCTTTACTGAAAAAGCTGTGTATTTGGTATAGAGCTTTGTCTGCGGTTTCTTAAATGACATAGCTAATAAATAACGTATTCGACCATTTTAAATATCTATACCAGGCTGTAACCAAAATAGACATTGAAGAGAACAAGCCCCACCAGAATTTACCATTGGACACATTTCTGTCCTACTATTTGATATTGTTGATGCATCTCTGTATGGAATTTGAATGGATTTTTTAGGTTCGTCTGCCTCGCCCTTTCATAAACGCTCGTCATTGTCAAAATGACTGCGATGACCAATCAGGTCATAGAAGGCGGGAAAATCCCGCGCAACTCTTCAGTTTTTAACCGATAAAGAAAGAATGCGAGGTAAGATGTAAGCAACTTAACGTAATATTTCATTACGGGTTTACTATAGAAGTGTTAAACGATCAACAGCAACATCTAGTGATGAAACTACTCAGGTTTTTTGTTGTTGTTGTTGAAAATGGCAGAATTATTCACATAATTTTATGAATGTGACTGACTTGCGTTTTCGACATATCAGGCATACGAATAAGAATGAATGTGTGCAAATTTTAAAACAAATGTATAATTTCTTTAAAAAATGACAGCCCCACCAATGTTAAAGTAAATGGTTAAGACCTTGATTTATAAGTAGACTAGATTTGTGTATGGTTTTTTAGGATATGACAATATTTGGCTGAGAAACATTTTTATCTGAGGGAGCAAAAAAATCTAAATAGCCCTATTGAGAAAATCGCCTTTAAAGTTGTCCAAGTTAATTTTTAGCTATGCATATTACTAATTTAAAAAAATAGTTTTGATATATTTATTAGAAAATGTATAAAATATCTTAATGGAACATGATCTTTACTTAATATCCTAATGATTTTTAGCAAAAAATAAAAATCAATCATTTTGACCCATACAATGTATTTTTGGCTATTGCTACAAATATACTAGTGTGACTTATGACTGGTTTTGTGGTCCAGGGTCACATATATGTTAAAGTGATGACAAAAAAAAAAAGAACAATGAAGATTAACTTTCATAGTAGATCGTTTTTCTACAAAAATAAATTAAAATCCTTGAATTTCTTTCATCTAAACCATTAAATGTTCTATATACTGTGCCTATTATTAATATCCAATAATAAAATGATCAGTTTACAACTTTTTTCTATTTGAGTGCAGTTACGTGTCAAAAACATGATAGGTGAAGTTCTCCTGCTGTGGTTTACAACGGAAGTTGTAGTTGCCGATTTTCCTTTTATGATACACCAATCCTGCAATGGCAGCCAGAGAAAACAGAAACACACCAACACCAAGCAGAATAAACCCAACAGACTGCAGAGTATTTGATGTTTCTGTTTGGACTGACGTTTTAAGAAAAAGAAAGAGAAAGAAAGATTTTGTCAGTTGATGTTATGTCCTAATATACAGGTTATATATACAGGGTAGATGTAAGCATTCTTTGCATTAAATAAGAAGTATTTACTTGGGCGTATTCTCTTTATGGGTCCAACGGAAGCCTTTGTCCCTTCACCTACGTTAGAAGACCTGTATGTCTTCGTACAAGCCTAATGATTTGCAAAAATAAAAAATGTATATATTAAACATTCTTGCATTTCTGTTCACATGCTGTCCATTTATTTTATGTGGAAAATGGAGAAAAACAACAAAATATTTAAAAGAATTAAAAATACATCATTTGTAAAAGCTATAAACCACAAACTACTTAAATATATATACATAAACTCACAGGTCTGCAGGCGCCGTCATGAATTTCAACACAGATCTGGATCTGGCAGTGCAGGTAGATGACGTAGAGATTTACAACTTTGAATATCTGCACTGATAGCAAAGCCACAGTGTCATTTCCGTTCTGAAGTACAGCTGTGTATGGGTTTGTCACCAGACACCTGAGGAACATCGAGAGATATGTGAACACATTACACAGTGGGTATCCAATACAGCACATTCAAATAGGGACACCTGTGTAAAATCTGCTCTAGTCAAATGAAAATAGCCAATGCAAAAATGATATTCCCAAAGATATTATTTAGCTGCACCCACCCACTATCCTGAAACAGATAGTAGG
This sequence comes from Carassius auratus, assembly GCF_003368295.1. NCBI lineage: Eukaryota > Metazoa > Chordata > Actinopteri > Cypriniformes > Cyprinidae > Carassius > Carassius auratus. The sequence continues at coordinate 13,580,528 of NC_039252.1, forward strand.
GAAGCTCTGAAGAGTCGCTGCTGGAAGTGGCCCAGCACTTTTCGATGACAACTTTGATTTGGGAGATAGTAGTGTTGACCCCAACCTCTACAATGATTTCATCATCAGGGGAGAGGGTGTAATCGTCGGGTAAAGGAATCGTCCCATTCAGCAGCCGCACAGTAACCTGGAAACTCCCCGATCCTGCCACTGGGTCATTGATCATGTCAAAAAACCTTCAAAAGACAAGGTTTGTTAGTTGTAATCAAGTCACCCTGAAATCAAAAGAAAGAATTAGAAAATTACTTAGGAAGTAAAGCTCAATTTTAGTGTTTTTATTTTTTTATAAAAATTTAGGTTCATTACCATATTATGAAACATAAGATGCTACTGTATGTTATTTAATTGTACGAATTTTTATATTTTAAATATAATATTTTTAAATGATTCAATTTATTCAAGTGTAAATAAATCTAAATAAAAAACTTTATTCATTAAAAAACTATTCATTATATATATTTTTTTCATTCTAATAATTTATAATCTAAATGCTAATGATTGTATATATATATATATATATATATATATATATATGTATATGTATATATATATATATATATATATATATATATATATATATATATATATATATATATATTTTTTTTTTTTTTCCTTTGTATTATTCATTTTTATATTTTAAAGGTTTACATTTATTATTATTATTATTTTATATTATTATTTGATTTAAGCTTATTTTTAAGAAAAATACTGACACTTGTATTCTAATAAAATAACCATTGAGGACAATTGCAATAACAATTAAACTAAAAAAAGAAATATATATATATATATATATATATATATATATATATATATATATATATATATATATATATATATATATATATATATAGAACTGGGTGGGAACTTATCATGAAAATGATTTTACACTGTAAATAACTTAATGGTTTTTATTTTTTATTATATATGCAATATATATATGCTTCATTTAATTTTGGTGAAAAATGTGACTGAGATTCATCCACTAAATGCAAAAGTAAATGACTGGAGTTTCCACTCCTAATTTAAATAATCTGGTCTCAGTTTGTTATCTGAGTTTAGGAAAGATGTGTTTGTTGTTTAATGCCCGCTGACATATTTAACACCTTAAATTGAGTCTAGATGTCCTTGACATGACAAGAGATGGTGTATTGAGTAGGAAACCAAGAGAAAAACAAGCTCCATGGAGACAGTTGCTATGGAAGCACAGTACCCTGAGGGGGCGTATCCCGTGGAGATGAGGATGCCTCTGGGGTAAGAGCAAATGACAGGAATTTCCAGACGCACAGAAGAAACATTGCTCATGCTGTTATATAGAGTCACATTAGCTAAATTATGGGTGCCGTTCTAAAAGACAAAAAACATTGGTTAGGTTATCATACAACACACTACACAGACATCATTTACAGAGTTTGAGGATAATGGCATACTTACATGCGTTACTTTAGTACCACACATCTCCCAAGATGTAGTGAGCCACACATGGGATGCATTTACCCCACTGAGACCACATTCTGGTTTACCGAGGTACAGGGAACTCTCTTGGATGTAATGGTTGTGCAAGACATCTTGCCTTATAACGACTGTTACATACCCCGGGATGCACTGAACAGTTACATTGGAGATCAAATGTGATGGATTGTTTGGTCTCTGATAACCTGAAGTTGTAGTTTTGACAGAGTTCTGTGTCATTGGTGCAAGTGTTGTTGCAGGAATGTTGGTCATCACTGTTGTTGGTCCGTTAGTAGCTGTGGAAGTTGAAGACATTGTTGTGTTGTGCTGAACATGAGTTGTGCTCACTGTACTGCTCATAGATGGGTTTCCAAACATGGTGGTGGAAGATGTTGTAGTGCCCGTAGAATCTCCAGGGTAGTTTGTGGTGGGATGAACAGTCACTGTTGTTGGTGAAGCTGTGGCCATAAACAGAAAAAAAAAAACAGAAGTATCCAAGTATATCCTATGAAGTACCGCAAATGACATGCAGGACAAAATATTAGGCTAAATCGTGTGCACGATTTATTAATTTGTTCCCTCAATGTACTAAAACGTGCACACAATTACTATTTTGTTCACTCGATTTATAAACTGTGCACATGATTTACTCGTTAGTTCCCTCGATTTGCTAAATCGTGCACACGGAATGCAATAGTAATCGTTTTAATACATTGAAGGAACGAACTAGTAAATCATGCGCACAATTTATTTATTTTTTCTTGCATGTCATGTTGTGGCGCTCTGTAATATCCTGCTTTACAAATGAAGAAAAAAATGTAAGCCAGGAATTGATTTAGTCCATTGAAAATCGATTGGATTGTTTTCGTTTAACGATTGAGCGTTCACAAAATGATAAATGGATAGATGATCTGACCAATCATAATACCAAATCTGCCATCTTACCTTACGAACAAATCAGACAGTAGAGTAAATCAACTTCAGTGGACTTAAAAATAAAAAAAATGAGTGTATTTATGTCTTTCCGTGGCTGAAATAGAATACTGATGTTCATTTATGTTTATTTTGTGCTTGAAGTAAATGTGAAATGGGATCAACTCACCAACCGCTTGAACTGAGGCAATACAGTGATCTATCAGGGCACATTAAAGAGCCACAAAACCATATTTATTGATTGAATTTCTTAAAAAATTCAAAACCAAATCAGAAGCAGAGAAGTAACCAGTAACCTTCTCTGTCTTGTCTGTTGCCGTGTTATCAGTTTCCTCTTTGCTCCACAAGGTATTTTTTACTGTGTGATAACATGGAGTGTAATGTTAAATACATACTATTTTGTGTCTATTTAATGTGTTGTTACAGATCACTGTATTTCCTCAGTTCATGTGTCACATTAACCATTCGTCTTTTCATATGTAGCCAACTTAAAGTATGAAATAAACAAGAATAAACATCACAAGATATTTAATTTCAACCTTGGAAAGACATGAGTAAACATCATTATTTATATTTAAGTTTGTACATTGAAGTATGTCTGAATGGTTTTGGTTTTTTGGTTTTTGGTTTTCGGCCAAGATTCTGTGTTATGATTGGTCAGATTACCTGTCAATCAAGCTCTTGAGAGTCATTGTGAGGGGGAGGGGACATTACTGCTTTTGATTAAACATTATGAGGGCACATTCTTTTTTGTTTTAATGTAAAAATATGAAATGTTTATTTTGATTTTATGGTGGCTTAATCATACTTAATATACTTAAAGAAATACTTTATGTTAAAGTATGATTTTTAAAAGGTTTCTTATATCTAAGTTTAACATTTAGAGATTTTAAGTAAGCCAGTGGATTTATTTCCCAAAAACTGTAACTGTGTCTCTGTGACAAAATCTAAATATTGCTTTTGTTCATTGAGCATCTTGAACTGCCCAACAACAGCAAGGTTGTCTCAACCAATGGCATGAGTTTAGGGCGGGGCTATCTGTTTTTTGGCAGAAATCAGTTTGAAAGTCATTACTTTTGAAATTTAGTTTGTTGCCATCAGTGGCACAGAAATTACACATCTAGAAAATACTTTTTAAATAGACATAAATACATAAAGCTGAGTAAACAATGTCCAAACAGTGATCTGTAGTCACTATATCTTTAAAAACAACTTATATGTATCTGTACGTTATCGGCTCCTGTTTGTTTCTTAAATATGTTTGACAGTCTAATGAGATCTCTACAGTAGAGTTCTCTACAGCATGTACCTTCACAGCTGCGCCCTGGTCTACTGGGATTCAAGTCTTTGTATCCAGACCAACAGCCACAGATGTATGAGCCAAAAGTGTTATTACAGTAAGCCCATGGAGAGCAGTCCGACTTATTCAGAAAACACTCATCTGGATCTATAAATGACAAGAGACCAATCACAGCTCAAGTCAACATGTCACATCATGTTGAAACAGTTCCAATATCAAACTTCAGATAATGTGTTTTCATTCATTAACTTCAGTTCATTATGTCAAAATAAGGGCTGAAAGAGTAACCAGTACCTGCTATGTATATACTGTTACTGTCTACTACATATATGGAGCTGTTCTGAAGAGACCCCATCAAAGCACTGGACACGCTGAATATGTTCAAGCTGCTGTCGGGTTGAAATATGATGGAAAAGTTCACGATTACACTGCCGGGTGAGAGGGATGTTATCTGGATGACGACCTGTCCAGAGATGACTAGTGCATGTATCCCTTGAGACAAGTACAAAAGAATCTGGAGACACATTTAAAAGAGAATCAACACATTTCTGAGAGTGATCGTGTTTAAGATAAATCATAGATTATTAAATAAAAACTACAGGTCCTTCTCAAAAAATTAGCATATTGTGATAAAAGTTCATTATTTTCCATAATGTAATGATAAAAATTAAACTTTCATATATTTTAGATTCATTGCACACCAACTGAAATATTTCAGGTCTTTTATTGTTTTAATACTGATGATTTTGGCATACAGCTCATGAAAACCCAAAATTCCTATCTCAAAAAAGTAGCATATTTCATCCGACCAATAAAAGAAAAGTGTTTTTAATACAAAAAAAGTCAACCTTCAAATAATTATGTTCAGTTAGTACTCAATACTTGGTTGGGAATCCTTTTGCAGAAATGACTGCTTCAATGCGGCAATCAGCCTGTGGCACTGCTGAGGTGTTATGGAGGCCCAGGATGCTTCGATAGTGGCCTTAAGCTCATCCAGAGTGTTGGGTCTTGCCTCTCTCAACTTTCTCTTCACAATATCCCACAGATTCTCTATGTGGTTCAGGTCAGGAGAGTTGGCAGGCCAATTGAGCACAGTAATACCATGGTCAGTAAACCATTTACCAGTGGTTTTGGCACTGTGAGCAGGTGCCAGGTCGTGCTGAAAAACAAAATCTTCATCTCCATAAAGCTTTTCAGCAGATGGAAGCATGAAGTGCTCCAAAATCTCCTGATAGCTAGCTGCATTGACCCTGCCCTTGATAAAACACAGTGGACCAACACCAGCAGCTGACATGGCACCCCAGACCATCACTGACTGTGGGTACTTGACACTGGACTTCAGGCATTTTGGCATTTCCTTCTCCCCAGGCTTCCTCCAGACTCTGGCACCTTGATTTCAGAATGACATGCAAAATTTGCTTTCATCCGAAAAAAAGTACTTTGGACCACTGAGCAACAGTCCAGTGCTGCTTCTCTGTAGCCCATTTCCACGCCTGTGCATGGTGGCTCTGGATGTTTCTACTCCAGACTCAGTCCACTGCTTCTGCAGGTCCCCCAAGGTCTGTAATCGGTCCTTCTCCACAATCTTCCTCAGGGTCCGGTCACCTCTTCTCGTTGTGCAGCGTTTTTTGCCACACTTTTTCCTTCCCACAGACTTCCCACTGAGGTGCCTTGATACAGCACTCTGGGAACAGCCTATTCGTTTTATGAAGAAAATGTAAAGCCTTGCCTTTGCAATACACTAGGGGGTTGTGAATGGTTTCTAGAGTGTTACTATGCATTTGCTAAGGCATTTAAATTTGTTCCTGATTGGTGTAAGTCATGATCTGAGTCTATGTCTATGAGCAGTAATTTGCTAGAAGATTGGAGATTGTAAAATACATCATACCAAAAGTATCATCTTGATACATTATTATTCGTGTGCTTTGATTAATATGGAATCCATCAAACCTCATTTATGACACTGTCACAGAACTCCTTATATTCATCACTGGTTGGGTCTTTCAAGGCCTCTGTATAATTCACACCTTTCAAGCGAGCTGTAGCTCCAAGAGACTGGCCATCTAAAAAAAGCACAGCATTTAGTTAGCTAAATATGATTAAACACATTTAATCATGCTTACACCGTAATATACTAAATAAACAATGGGAATCTATAGTCAGCAGTATTATTATAGACTGATTTTTTTTTTTTTTTTTTTTTTAATGGCCTAAAATTAAGCAATAATTGAGCTATATGTTTAGTAATACTAATTAACCTGCTGTTATACTTGCCTGTTCTCACTTTGATCTCTGCAGGGTTTCCCTGTTTACCACAGGCAACTGGAGTGACATGTACAGTATGAAGAACCACAGGACTCAGGTCTGTGAATGTCCAATTATAGCTTTCCACATGCCAGTTCTGTATCTCATTGCTCCCATTTAGGAGAACCAGGTGGAAGGTGACCCCGGTCTGGTTGTTGGTGGTCCATGCCACATGGAAGGATGATGCAGTGACATTATAAGAGAGGATGCTGATGATCTCAGGTGTGGAGTCTTAACATGGAAAAAAAAGAAAGAAGTTGGCGAGATATATCACAACACTATTTTCTATACCAAACTAGATGCTACACATACAGTGTATGAAAATGAGGGGTTCATAGAACAACAACAACAAAAATACAATTAAATAAATAAATAAAGACAAAAGTTCATACTATTTTTGGCCAATAAGTTATTAATAATTATGATTCAGACTGAAGTCATTTAAACAGAATTGTTTATAGTAAACTCATCACTAAATCAGTTTGACTAATTAATATCTAAGTATAAACCAAAGAATGATTGTCTCATAAATCATACATCATTGTGCTTTGACTGAACTTTGAAGACATTAAGACTTTGGATTAGTCAGTAAAGATACAAACTAAAAAGTAAAGAGACAAACCACATGTAGAAGATGTTTGGCTGAAGGAAGAGGCTTCAACAGTGGATGTTGAGAAGGCACTCGTTTGCCATCCATCAGTTTTATTATCTTAAAGGAAAGGAAAGAACAGGAGCACCAACAAAGTTCAAAGTGAGTTCTGATTAAAAAAGTGCATCATAACTGATCATTTTGAATGGGGATAATCAGAATTTATTCTTGTGTACCTGGTGAAGAGTGAGTAGTCCAGGATGGGGTGGTGGTGGTTGGTGGTGGTAGAGAGTGAGTAGTCCAGGATGGGGTGGTGGTGTTTGGTGGTGGTAGAGAGTGAGTAGTCCAGGATGGGGTGGTGGTGGTTGGTGGTGGTAGAGAGTGAGTAGTCCAGGATGGGGTGGTGGTGTTTGGTGGTGGTAGAGAGTGAGTAGTCCAGGATGGGGTGGTGGTGGTTGGTGGTGGTAGAGAGTGAGTAGTCCAGGATGGGGTGGTGGTGGTTGGTGGTGGTTGAGAGTGAGTAGTCCAGGATGGGGTGGTGGTGGTTGGTGGTGGTAGAGAGTGAGTAGTCCAGGATGGGGTGGTGGTGGTTGGTGGTGGTTGAGAGTGAGTAGTCCAGGATGGGGTGGTGGTGGTTGGTGGTGGTTGAGAGTGAGTAGTCCAGGATGGTGTGGAGGTGGTTGGTGGTGGTTGAGAGTGAGTAGTCCAGGATGGTGTGGAGGTGGTTGGTGGTGGTTGAGAGTGAGTAGTCCAGGATGGTGTGGAGGTGGTTGGTGGTGGTTGAGAGTGAGTAGTCCAGGATGGGGTGGTGGTGGTTGGTGGTGGTAGAGAGTGAGTAGTCCAGGATGGGGTGGTGGTGGTTGGTGGTGGTAGAGAGTGAGTAGTCCAGGATGGGGTGGTGGTGGTTGGTGGTGGTAGAGAGTGAGTAGTCCAGGATGGGGTGGTGGTGGTTGGTGGTGGTAGAGAGTGAGTAGTCCAGGATGGGGTGGTGGTGGTTGGTGGTGGTTGAGAGTGAGTAGTCCAGGATGGGGTGGTGGTGGTTGGTGGTGGTAGAGAGTGAGTAGTCCAGGATGGGGTGGTGGTGGTTGGTGGTGGTTGAGAGTGAGTAGTCCAGGATGGGGTGGCGGTGGTTGGTGGTGGTTGAGAGTGAGTAGTCCAGGATGGGGTGGTGGTGGTTGGTGGTGGTTGAGAGTGAGTAGTCCAGGATGGGGTGGTGGTGGTTGGTGGTGGTTGAGAGTGAGTAGTCCAGGATGGGGTGGCGGTGGTTGGTGGTGGTTGAGAGTGAGTAGTCCAGGATGGGGTGGTGGTGGTTGGTGGTGGAGGTTGTGTATTGACACTGGGGTCTGATTAGAAACAGAACACTTGACTGGATCTTGGTCCTCTCAAAATGAGGGGTTTCATGAGGTTAAGAGAGCATTCTTATGTCATTAACATTCTTTCTTACCCATGCAAACTGTTCCTGGCTGTGAAGGACTGAGGTCGTGATACCCAGGAGGGCAGGTGCATATATAAGACCCTACTGTATTCGTGCAGTTTGCATGTGGAAAACAACTGTTGAGCTGCGGAGCTGCACATTCATCCACATCTGTGTAGGAAATAATGATGTATGCAGGATGTGGATTTTTCAAGATAATGGACATGCTCAAATGACATTATTTCATAAAAGCTTCCAATCAGTTTAGCTTCAGGATCCAAACTGTACATTAGACATCAGAGTAATGTCAATAAAAATTGAATACTGATATATATAACATTGGTCTTGACAAACTGAATCATATGAAATGCTTAAGTTTCAAAATTACAGAAATCAGACTTACCTTGCACCACCAAATTAGTCACCTCCTCAATGATTCCCAGCAGATACAGTTTTGTAGAGATGTCTTGTAGTAAGATAACTTTAGAAGAACAAACCAGCAGTGAGGAAGAGGTTGTGAAGGGCCCTGCCGATTTTGACCAGACATGATGCACAGAAATTCGATCAATACCCAGAGCGCCAGTTACCTACAGAAAGAACCAACAGTTACATTACTGCAGATAAGGGCCATGTTTCACTTAGTGAGCTATATGGAAAGCATATCCAGCATCTTAAAGTTTATAAAGCACATAATGTCATAGGTGAATGATAAACCGATGATTACAAACCACAGAGTGCAGCAGTCTAGAGTGGTTGAAAAGTCCTTTGTTCATGGTAAGTAGCTCATAGGTTGTCTTAACTGTTATTGTCACATTGAAGCACCAGGTTCTGTTGACTTGGAGAAAAATTGGCTTTTTAAGCCCATTGTAAGTTATTTAACAATGTGCATGCCTATGAGAATGTTGTATGGGTTTGTTTATACCTGATGGCATGGGGTCTGCGCACTGAGAGATGGAGGAGGTGTTTTCGATCAGGCAGCATTTTTGCCACTGAGGACAATCAATGTCCCAGTTGCACACAGAGCCAGAGGAGTTTGAATTATTATACAGAGACCCTGTTGCTCTTGTTGGGGGACACCGTCCTGGCTTGGATGTGAATTCTGCACTTCTGTCCACGGCTGAGATAATGAAAATATCAATAAAAAAGATCAAAGATGTCTTCACAGTGGTCAACAATGATGTCAATTTTCATGTATATTAAGACAAATTTGTTTGGAAGTACTCACACAAGGCACAGTAAGTCCCAACTTGTTCATAGCCATGACAGCATTTCATGACCTGTTTGGACATGTCATACACCTGTGTTCGGTATTCTGTCTTATAAACTGTGACATCACACATTGTCCATGGCAGCCAGCCACCACACGGTTTCCTCTGGGTGTACGAGGTTGGATAGGAGATCAAATGGGTCTCTGACACAGACTCAGTCATATTACAAACATGATAACCTGACAGAGTCCGGTCATATCCTGAAAATTTAAGCAAATAAAAAATGTTCAGAAATAGACCAATAATCTTATAGTTTGCTCCACGACAAATTGTACCAACATATGCCATTCTAAAGTTCTAAAGTGTATGTTTTCAAAGAAGTCTGTTATAGTCACCAAGGCTAAATTTATTTAATCAAAGAGTAAAAACAGTAATATGGTGCAAATATTATTAGATTTATTATACATTTCTTATTTGAATATATTTTAAATGTAATTTATTCCTATGATGGCAAAGCTGAATTTTCAGCATCATTATTCCAGTGATCCTTCAGAAATCTCTCTAATATGCTGATTTGGTGCTCAAGAAGCATTTCGTAGTATTATCAATGTCGAAACAGTTGTACTGCTTAATATTTTTGGGAAATCATTATATGTTTTCAGTATTCCTTGAGTAACAAAAATGTATTTGAAATAGAAATCTTTTGAAACACTATAGATGTATTTTCTGTAATTTTATATATTCATTTCTGACCATTTTTACGAATCCTTGCTGAAAAATGATTTCTTTAAAAATAAGTAGTAAATAAAAAATTATATAACATTGAAAATAGATTTATATTTATAGACTGGAAAGAAAAACCACGAATGATCTCACAGAAAGTAACGAGATTAAACTGAATGGAAATTTCTTCAGACTTCAGAAATCTCATTAAGAGCTTCAAAGAAAAACCAATTGCCCAGGTTTGCCAAGACAAACTAAGTATGAAATATCAATATGAACTTGTATTTGTCATCAAACTTCTAACAAGTTATCCACATTCTTTTTTTATAGTCTTCCTATATGTCTCATTTTAATTGCAAGAGAACCATCTGAGATACATTTGATACTTAAGTGAAGCACAATTTGAAAACATAAGCAGATTTTGCCTACCTTCAAATAATGTGTTCCCCATTCCAAGGCCAAGAAGAGATGTGATTAACCAGGTACCAACAACCCAATGCATATTCATTTACCAAATACTTGCTTCTTGTTTTGAAAAATCATACTATGCCATTGTGAATGGAACAGGTTACTCTATGAGCGCCACATACACTGTTGGAAGCAAAACCTTCCTGACACCTGCTCCTGTCCCAACTTTCTCTCCAGATGCCATCCATTCCCTTGAGTCTGTTTTATCTGCTCAGGTGCTACTAAACCAAGACTCCTGTAACAACAGCGGAAAATCAATGGCATTTTAAAAAGCATTTCACTTTCAGCTACTGTATGATGTAATATGAGATTCTGACACTTTGCCCTTTAGTCGGTGTTAGACTGGTAGAGGTAAGAAAAGTTCATTTTGAGAGGGTTTTGAGAATAAAAGTTACAGTAAAATGCTGCTAATTATAAAAAATCTGAATGAAGAATTGTTTTTTAAAGTTTTATTTCAGATAACGATGAGAAAAGTCCTTAATTATGTTTTTAAGTGTCACCATGGTACCCTTCAGACGGCTTTGCAAACCTCTTAGCTCACAATAGGCAAAGTTTTTTTGCTTCGAGACATTTTCTTTCTGCTGAAAATTGCACTGTGACTGAACCAGCTTAGTTAACCAGCACGTAATGTTCAGTCTAAGAGAACATACTTCAAGCCATAAATACACATATACACAGACACGCACCCAGCTTATCAGCAACCAGCCTGGCATTTGGATAAATCTAGCAGCTAATTAATGTGGTGTGAAAAATAGCCTAATTAAAGAATGTCAGTGTTATGCGCTCACTGAGTGACTAATGTGTCCTCATGCGGAGAGCAGGGGAGCATAATGTACCGTGTGTTTGAAAAACCACAGAGAGAATCAGAGTTCAACCAGTTATTTGACAAAGAGTAGATTGAGGGAATGAAAAAACTGATAAAGGTCTTACAAACATTTTTAAGTTTTCCATTTTATTTCAATTTAATTTACAGAGAATTCTGGGCAGAATGTGCATTTCCATCTGTGTAAATTAAAGGTATAGTTCACCAAGAAATAAAAACATGCTTAAAATTTACTCAGCCTCAACCCTTCCATGTTTTTTTCTTCATCTGAACAGATTTGGATAAATTTAGCATACATCACTGCTCATCAATGTATCCTTGGCAGTGAATGGGTGCCTTCAAAATGAGAGTCCAAACAGCTGATAAAAACATAACAGTAATCCACAAATAATCCACATGACTTTAGTCCATCGACTGAAGTCTTGTGAAGTGAAAAGCTGCATGTTTGTAATAAATTCATCAAGACATTTTTTACTTTAAAAAGCCAACTATCCATAATATTGCTTATTCCAGTAGAAAAAGTCATCTTATGAATCAGGAGGGAAATCTGCACAGATCAAACATCATTTACAAAAAAAAAAAAAAAAAAAAAAAGATTTTATCAGCTGTTTGGACTTTCATTCTGATGGTACCCATTCACTGCAGAGGATACATTGGTAAGCAAGTGATGTAATGCAAAACTTCTTCAAATCTGTTCGGATTAAGACACAAAACATCTTGGATTGCATGAGGGTGAGTAGGCCTACATTTTCAGCAGATTTCATTTTTGGGTGAACTAATCCTATCCATTAGTTGTGGCCTAATTGAGAGTCATACTTAACCTGAAGGTTGCGGGTACGAGTCGCAGGTTCGGCAGGATTTGTAGGATTGTAGCATTGGCTGTCCAGTGCTACGGGTGTGTGTTCATGGTGTGGGTGTTTTCACTACTGTGTTTGTGCACGTGGATGGGTTAAATGCAGAGCACAAATCCCAAGTATGGGACAAGATATTCAAACTACCTCTACAAATCACAAAGTAAAAAATAAAAATAAATACTAATAAATACAAATCCTGATAGCCCCAGGTTTTTTCTTGACAATGGGATCCCTGGATACGGATATGAAAAAAGTGCTAATGTTGAAACTTGCCTCATGTAATTTCACTTTGATATGAGTTAACTTGGCTTTTATACAGGTAAACACAATATAGATATAATGAGTACAAAGTCTTGTGACCCGGTGACAGACCTTATTAAGCATGTCACTTTAATTAGTTTCAGAGGGGAAAGAACCCTGATCTTCTAGCGTTATGTGTAATTATTAGTTAATCAGCATGCATTACATACATAATTTGTATCCAACTTTTAGCATAATTAAAAAGAACGACGCAGTGTGATCATTTAGATATGCTGCAACTTAAAATTGCAAAATACAATTCTAAGTGCAGCAACAACTAGCCTAAACTATTTTGAAAATAAATAAATATGGTTATCGTTTCCATTATTCAAATGAAAATAATGTTATAAAATTAATACAATACAATACAATACAATACCAATATTATGTATTTTAAAAATCACATTGTTAATACACATAGTCTACACACTGCGTGCAAAAAAAACCTTTAACCCTATTATTAAATACATTTGATTAAATAATAAATACCTCCAACACAAATAAAATTGTGTTTAGAAGTACTGACTTATATAAGTAACGTTATACTTGATGGCAAAAAGCTTCCTATGTCTTCATCAAGTGTGTGCATACGTGCGAGCTCATCTCCACTGTTTATCAGTCCGTCATCCTCCGCTCATTTCCTCCGTGAACGCCCACAGCTTATACAGCAGCCAATCAGAGAGCAGCACACGTGACGAGCGTTCTTAGCGATGACCTCATCCCTAGAGTGGGATGACGTCAAATACAAAATGGATGGAATCACGACTGCTTCATGCTCAACGCAACTCTGAAACAAAGTCCAGTGTCGGAGCCCCGGGGCATCCACAGCCACCGAACTAGAGTGAGTTGAAATCCTGAACAACTTTATTTCGTCGTCAAATCGAAGTAGTTGAATGTTGTTTGGGGGAAATCAGCCTTTACTGACGTAACGCCGAGGAGATTTCTCGCGCTCTCTCTCTTTCCTGACAGAAGCGGCTGCTCTCGGTCTGTTGTGAGGATGCGACGTCTGCGCAGTCGGTGACAGGAGAGGCTGTGTGTGCGCAGACGCGTGTTCTAATCGGTTCATTTCCTATCTTCTGAATAGTAAGAGTGAAGAAACGCAACCGGTTGCCTATATTTTGGATTTGTTTGCTGATATGGTAACAGCTTGGCAACGGTGAACCAACAAATGGTTTTATTTGAAATGGAGCTCGAGATTAAGAGGAAGGAATATGCAGCGAAATCATTTCAGTTAAAATATAAACATAATCACGCCTTGTTTTCATGAGCGAGTAGTCTCTCTGGGCAGCGTAAAACCAACTGTAACTAACGTTAGACATGATGTAATCAGCGGTCGTTGAGCGCATGCGTAGACGCTGGGTAGGCCCGCTTACTGTATTTTATTATATTTATTTGCTTGATGTAATTCTACTGCGACATATTATTTAACAGCTTACTAAAAAACATAAATATTTACGCTTTTCTAATTTGAACATGTTAAATGTCTACTATTTTGTTTATAGATTTATAATTTATTGAAATCATGTGACAGTGTTTTATTTCAGAATGTATTCATATATGAATAGTGTTTGTAGTCAGGCATCTTCGTCAGACTGTTATGTTTTTTTTTTTTTACACTGTATTGCAGTGGTTGCCAATCAGTCCAGAGTGCCTCCTTATCATTTAAAGTCTAAATACTAAATATTAATTAGATTTCAGATGTTTCAATAACTGTAGCTATTTTACATTTGTTTTTAAAGAAAACAAATTTAATGGAAATGTGTATTGGTTTGCGACAAATTACAGCTTACATGTTGTGTGCCTAAGAAATTATTTTGTAAGATGATGGTAATAATTGTAATTAGATTTAATTTTAGCATTATTTAATGCATTGTGAATTTTTTTTATGTACGTTAATGTTCATTTCCACATATATGAATATATTTGTAATATTTCAAGTTGTTTTAAGTGAATGTAATATAAGCAAACATGAATTAGCAATGCGCAAACCGCATGTATACAATTAAATACAAATACATAAATAAATGATGTAAGAAACTGTTAATTTGTGGTTCATAATACCTTATACATTAAGTAATGTCAGGGTATTGATATTTATGTAAAATGTTACCAAGATAATTTGGTAGCTTTATTGAAATCACTGTTGTTATGACTTTTCAATGTCACTAAATTAGTATTTTTTCTTTTACTCCCCTTCAAAGCCAAAATGGAGAGCCTGGGGCACTACTGTAACCCTTCCCATGGTATTTCTCTGCTGGGTGTCCTCAACGAACAGCGGTTGAAGGGTCAGCTCTGTGATGTTGTGTTGTTAGTGGGTGATCAACAATACCAGGCCCATAAAAGCGTCCTTGCAGCATGCAGTGAATATTTCCAGTCTGTGTTCTCCAGAAGGGAAGCAGAGAACAGCTCCATTGTTCAGCTTGACTTCTGTGAGCCTGATGCGTTTGAGATTGTGCTCAACTACATCTACTCCTCATCTCTGTTTGTGGAGAAATGCAGCCTGGCAGCTATACAGGAACTGGGATATAGCCTCGGCATTCCCTTTCTAACCAACATCATGTCTGTAAGACCTCAGGCATCATACTCCGTGTCAAGGAAACGGTTGTCGCTCTTTGAGGAAGAGGATGGCGCTTCTCAAAAGAGAAGTGTTATTGTACATCAAGGTCAAGGTGAGCAGCCTGGCATGGATGTGTTTCAGAGGAAAAGTTTGACTCTTCAGGGAAAATCATTTAAACAGGCCACAGAGCCACCCTCGCTCACACACGATTTCAGCAATCAAAGCCAATCCTCAGGACACGTCAGACCAAATGAAAAAGAGTACAGTAGTACCTCCAAGAGCAGAAGTTCGTATAAAAACACAGACGATGGCGACTGCAGATCTATCATCTCCTCACCAACATCCATACTGAGACGTCGAACTGAATACAGATCGCAATCTATGAGGCCGCAACTAACATCCTCAGTGTCATTCAGCGAGTCTGTACAGCATGCAAGCCTACAATCAGATCAAACTGACGGCGCCATTGATGGAAGAATGGAAGCATCGCATGATTCCAGACCAGTGGGTGAACATCAAGGTCCACGCAACCAAACTGTAGACCGAAGTGGGCCACTTATTAAAAGTCTGCTGCGCAGATCATTGTCGATGGATAGTCCAGTTCCCGTTTTTTCTCCAGCTCTGGAGCTAAAGGACTCACAAAGTCGAGAACAGTCCGTGGTCAAGTTAATTTCCTCAGCAGCGAGGTCGCCATTCCCTGAAAATGAGGATCGGGTGTCAAAAGATATGCCGCTTCTTCTCAGGTCAAGACAGCGAAATCCATATCAGACAGAGGGCACTCAAACGACTCAACTCAGAATTAAAGCGGAGCCCAGCAGTCCTCTTGCTGACCCCTCTGAAATAGTACGCATTACAGTTGGAGACAACCTGCCGGTAAACTTCAAAGACTTTCAGGCAAACTATGATGAGGGTCCTAGAGGGTACTTTACTCCCTCAATGAAAAGGAAGAGTAAGATAGATGGTAGTTACATGCCCTTTAAGAGATCTAGGCCTGTTAATGAGCATCATCTGATGCATCAGGAAAGCACATTTGATGAGGTACCTTACAATTCCAACATGGACAATAATAATGAGGAACCTGGAGAACTTCGGCCAAACAAAATGTTTAAGTGCTGGAACTGCCTGAAGGTTTTCAGGTCCAATGCGGGTCTGTATCGCCATGTGAACATGTACCACAACCCAGAGAAGCCATATGCGTGCGACATCTGCCACAAACGCTTTCACACAAACTTCAAAGTCTGGACTCACTGCCAAACCCAACACGGCGTGGTGCAAAATCCCGCACCCTCTTCTAGTTCCTATTCTGTTCTGGACGAGAAGTTTCAGAGGAAGCTAATTGATATTGTACGAGAGCGGGAGATAAAGAAGGCCTTGATTATGAAGCTCCGGAGATCCAAGCAAGGCCTGCAGTCACAACCCTTCGGCAGGAAAAACAGGCGATCGAGGTCCTACGGATGCCCCTACTGTGGCAAAATGTTTTTCTTTCAGTCACACTTAAAATTACATATGAAAGGACACTCTGCTGAGCCGGCTAACCTTGACACGGATGCAGAGAGAGACCTTCAATACAAGCAGCAGCAGCTGACACATCTTAAAGAAAACCAAGATAAGGATGTCTTTTCTTGCCGACTCTGCAATGAGAAACTGCCCTCTTTGACTGAATTAGAAGACCATGAGAGAGCTTGCAGGTATGCTACCGTCTGCCCATACTGTGGACTTCGATTCTCCAACACAGTCGTCAAGAAAGACCACGAAGCTCACTGCAAGTACAAGAAGCTGACCTGTCTTGAGTGTATGCGCACGTTTAAGTCCTCTTTCAGCATATGGCGTCATCAGGTTGAAGTTCACAATCACAATATGATGAGTATGAAGGAGCAGTTGACTCTCGGTCTCCAAGAGAGCAATCATGACGAATCATCCAGCGTTCTCGGAGTTCCACCTTCTTCTCAGGAGTTGATACGTGACTCCAGAGAGGAAGGAGTGTACAGTGACTCATCGGTTCCACCCATGTATGATTCTGAAGACTCATCGTCTTATGTCCCAGAGGACTTGAGTGCTCACGGTCAAGGGGAGTTGCAGGTCAAAGAGGAACCTCAAGAGGAAGCAGTATCAGCCAAGGATGGCATGAGCACCGCTTCTGTTGGATCTGAGGAACCGGGCGTTTGGCCTTGTGAGAAGTGTGGGAAGCTTTTCAGTGCCCACAAAGACCTAGAACGACATCAGGAACTGCTTTGCCACATCAAACCCTTTATCTGTCACATATGTCACAAAGCATTCAGGACCAACTTCCGCCTCTGGAGCCACTACCAGTCCCACATGTCCACAACTGAAGAGCCAGAGATGAGAGACATGGACAGGCTTCAATCTTCTCCGTCTCCTTCTCCACCTCTCACAATTTCCATTCCAGAGCCCCCAACTTCTCCACTTAAAGCAACCTGTTCTGGGGCGGATGCCGCAGGAGAGGAACCCAGAGGCTCCACGTCACCGTCAACCAAACTCAAGAAGCCAGAGCAGGAGAAAACCAGCGACGATGAGCCTAAGGAACATTCTCAAACCAAGTCCGACAGCACAGAAAAAACGATCACCCCTGAGGAATCCGACACGCTATTTTACCATGCCCCCACTCTCTCTGCGCTCACTTTTAAACGGCAGTACATGTGCAAATTCTGTCACCGGACATTTAAGACCGCCTTCAGTCTGTGGAGTCACGAGCAGAGCCATACGTAAGAGCGCAGAGTTGCACATTTGTAGCCCTAACTATTGAAGTTGACTAACTTGGAGCTTGTCACATGATTTACTTTGGGGAAACACTTGCAGATAAAACCCAGGGATTTATTAATAGCATTTGATCATACTTATTACACCTTATTTCTATAAACAGTATTCAGACTGTCAGAGTTTCCTGAATGCACCTTGGATTGCATGCCAAGAGTTGCTTAAAACATACATTTGCTTTCAAAAGCATTTCCCTGTATTATTTCTAAGTTCATTTTTCAGTGATCAGGAAAGACTGTTATAAATGAAACCGATTGCTTTCACATTAGTACTTTCTTTGATTTACTGCAAACAAAAAATGAGTGATTACTTTTTTGGATTGTTACTTGCATACATCTGTTGTTTTAGTGGCCTTTATGCTGTTGAATGAGCACTTTGAAGCAATTCCAAAAAAACATTGCTTTCTATTAAAAGCACAGGCTGGTGTTGAAAGGGCATTAATATACATTAATTCCCTCTTTACTGGCCTAAAACAATAGCTTTAAGTTTATTTATGCCCCATGTAAGTTAAGGAAATATACGAAAAAGATGTTCAAATATTAGATTTTTTCAGCCCTGCTTAATAGTTAGAGCTATTCATCTTAAATTGTTGCTTTGCTCATTTGAGAGAATGAAGATTTAAATCTTGATTTAAGATGTGCTTGAACCATATAAAACCATACCTTAGGCAGAGAATAATAGTAGATATCGAACTATTCAATAAACTTTGTGAATGCTGATAGAGGAAAACCTTTGTAACTTAATTCCGATATTGCTAGTTAAGTTGTATTTTTCATTTTAAGAGTATTCTGTTAACGTGCTTTTGCCAGTTATGTAGACTTAGATGGTATTTTTGTTTAGAGGTTGTGGATAATATTCAGTGATTGTATTGAACAAATTAGAAGGCTTTATATGTACAAAATAGCAGGTTTGGAGTGATGTTCTTTAAGCAGTTTAGTGTGTGCCTGCAATGTGGATCTCCTAATACTTTTGTTGTACAGGACATGCAGTATATGTGGGAATTACTTCTCATAAATGTGTAGAGATGACGTTTTGAGTAGATTTTCACACTGTATCAGTACTGTATCAGTACATTGTGAGCTTTACAATAGTGTAAGCTCAATTTACCAGAACTCAGTACTCAGTGATTAATGAAGTCTTGATGCAATGACGTTGAATGGTTGGACATTCCCAATGTTCAGTTGACCTTTTCTGTGACAGTATGACCCAGAGAAGATCTTTATTCTAAAATATTAAAGCACAAAAACAGTTATCTTATTCCTTGATATTTCTTCCTCATATATTTAGAAAGTGTTTAAAATATTAAATCAATTAAGTAAAAAGTCTTCTTCCCTTACATTAGGGGATGTTTGGCTTCACAAGCTTGTGGCCTTTGTTGAGCACAAAATCTAAATATGTTGCTTGCTCTTTGCATTTTCAATCAGCTACTGTCATTTAGTCTATATTTTGATGGATAAAATGGTAACACATTCCTTTTCAACTTATTTCCCCCCCTTGCCTATTACTCAGGAGGATAGAAGTACCTGATTTAGTTTGCATTTACTTTTGACCCCAGTATTACACAACATAATATACTTCTTGTTTTGGGTTAAAAATTCAACTATATTACTAACAGATGTGTCCTGATGAAAAAATGATTATTTCAGGAATTGATGAAACTTCTTATTATGGTTCATTGAAAGATTGTATGGCATTGAATGAATAGTGATGACAGAGCAGAAGATTTAATCCTCAAAACACATTTTTATGGTCTTTGTTCATACAACACATACAACATTTTCTCTGTTTTATGAAAAGTATATCTTTTTTGGTATTCTTGTGGTATCACTGCAATAACTAATATTTGTAAGCACTTGAACTGTTCTAATGTGGCTTTAAAAACTGTATCAGTTTTTGTGTTAATGCATTTTCTACTGTTTTCTGTGCTTGCTTTCTAAAAATAAATATCAATACTGTGCAATGCTGTGTTTGTGTTCTGATTTGGAGACCACGTAAGTTACCGTATTTGCAGGCACTTGTATGCATTATACATTTTGCTTCTAAAATAAAAACACAAAAGTTGTTTAAAATAAGACTTCGAGAAGAAAAATTAAGAGTCCTCACAATTATGCATTACATATTTTTGTTTTTAATTTTATTTTTTTAAATTGAATACACACTATTGCTCATAATTAGCTTTTGAATTATTTCTTGAGAAAGAACACCTACTTGTCGTCTAATGCTGATATATTATTTATAAAATATTTTCATACTTTTCAAGAAAGGTAACTTTAAATTAATGTTTATCAGGCAAGCGTAAATTCAGACAAATTAATTCCGAACAATATAATTCAGGTAACATAATTAGATTTTATTTAAAAAACAAAAACAAAACAAGTAACAATAATATTCTTGCTTGAATTATTTGATATAAAGATAGTGGATACCATTATTATACAGGGAAAGTGTAAATCCCATTCAGGGACAATGTATGTGATTTTCTATTTTTACACGATCCTCATAAACATCCAAGAAGCATCTGGGATTCAGCAGTTTCACTGTCCCTTTACAATGCCAGCGTATCTTTGATCAGCCTCCTCATGGTCGTGCTCACTGACGTGCCCAGAGAATCAGTGATCTGGTACGTGATCTTGTACAGATACGGCTGAACGTCTTTCAAACTCGTATCGAACACATTGTCCACTTCCGACTGGGTGGGCATCTTGGGAAGGTAGTCGTGCCGGTTGATTACCTCCACGATGTTGATGACTTTCTCGCCGAGCTTCTCGCCAACCTTCTCCCTGCAGATCTGACGCTCCTGTTCGTTGGCCAGGTTCACCACGTTCACCTTGATGCTCCAGACCTCCCACGGGATGCATTCGTCTGAAAAGGGCCAGCGTGACTTCTTCTTCTGGTAGAACTCCAATGAGATCTGACCCATGCCATCACTCCCAGAGTTACCAAGAGCATCCTGGGTAGAAATAAGTTTGTGGTTACAGGTTAACATGTAAGAATGTTGCTACATTATTGAAAGGTCTGGGATATTAATTAATTAGGTGAAAAATTTTATTATTATTCAGTGTTTTATTTTTATATTATTATGGTTGTGTTTTATTGTTTGTTTTTTTGCTCTTAATCAAGTATAGTGTATTTTTTTATATAATAATTGTACTTTCTTTCCATATAGTGTACATATACTATGTATGTACATATTTGTTTTTCCAGTAATCTTCTGTTATACATAGTTTGCACAAAAAATATTTAAATTAAGTAACTGGTGTTGGGTGATGAGTTTTTGGCTCAATGTCTCTCTCTCTCTCTCTATTATGGTACTACCAAGGTACAATATCCAAACAGAGCCTAATAATCTATTCAAATATATCTCTTATATGAAATAATGGGATCAGAGGCACCTTAAACTCGGCTACCGCTTTCCTGATAACCCTGTCCAGCTCATCAGAAGACACTCGCACGAATGTGAAGTCGATGAAGTCGCAGTCCACGTCTTGAGTTCCCACCGTGCCGATGGAGTACGTGCCCTCTTTCTTATAGTGAAATTTCCCAGTGCTGCGTTGCAGGAGGATCGTGTGCAGGACGGCCAGCATGGCCTCGTCCACCTGCCTGCCCTCCACTGACACCTCCAGGACTTCTGACCGACAGTTCATGATGGTCTATAATAAGCTTCTACAGTTATTCAATCAAAAAGACGTAAGAATTATATGTTGAACTGAGCTCAGTTGTGTCGAAGAGGCACGTAACGTTATCCAAACACATTCGGCGACTTCTAAAAAGAGCTTTTGCTACGCCACTTCTGACTGACTGAAACAACTCACAATAAAATACCGACTTTACAATATAATTACGATTTAAACTGCTATATGGCGTTTATATATCATGTTACCTTACGTACGAAATGTCGAAGTACATTTTTTTCTTGCAATGGAGTGCTTCTGTTTTGTAAACACGCATCAGCTGTACAGGACGGGATAAGGGACAGTGCAGTTTGGCGTTGTAATATTCGCAGTGGTTGTTTCACATGACATCATGTTTTCGAGATAAAACAGCAGGCTCAGTAGTGGAACATTATTTAGTAAGAACTGGACTGAAAGTATCTTGCTAGCAAGATTCAATGGATAAGATTGAATTAGTAGCGATAAAATGTATTTGCTATGTACTTGTGAACTTTCGTTATTTTTATTATCATTGCATGCATAACATAAATAATACCAAGAGAAATGTATATAATCACCGGCATTTTACAAAGTGAGTTACATTACAATAAATGCAAACAACAATTAAAGCATACGTAGTAGTAGTGTATAGTAGTAGTGTAGTGTATATAAATAAGTAAAATAAAACAACGATTATTTATGACAATAGTAAATATTATATGTAATAAAATTATTCGTATTGTCTCTAAGTATATAATAGTAATACAATTTAATAATAATAATAAATAGAGAATGGCTCTATTTATTATTATTATTAAATTTTATTACTATTATATACTTAGAGACAATACGAATAATTTTATTACATATAATATTTACTATTGTAAATTACTCCCCAACAGTGGGAGTACTCCCCAACACTGCATCTTACATGCAATAAATAAACGGAATATAATCGTATACTAAAATGCGTCATTGACGTCGTCTTGGGACTTTTATTTTGAAGAGACTTTTCCACATTCCACATCGTTTCTTGTTTTGGAGGGAGTATCAAAGGGAAGGAAAATACATGAAGAAACAGAAGTCCTCATATGTTTATATTTTGATTTCATAAAAATATTCTTTCGATAGTAAATTCTTCAAAGAGTGATTTTAAGTGTGTCCTCCTAAAGGAAGATATTTTCGAATGGCTAGAATTTGTTGTCATTTGTCCTAAACTGGCATAGAACCGACAACCGTGTGTAAAACGTAATTTTAGCCGGGTGCTCGTCCGTGTCAGTAAGATGCAGAGGACTGTGCCCAGCCTCCCTCTGGCGCCCTCGGTGAAGGTGAAGCTCATCAACGCGGGTTTCCAAGTGGCGTCAGATTTGATTGACATGCGTCCTCTTCAGCTCTGCAAAGGTATTTATTTATGAAAATAGCACAAAAGTACTTTTTCGTACCGCCTCAAAATGATCACAGTTTACTAGAAAGGTTCAACTGAATCACATTTTTGTTATATCTGTGCTTGTTTCGCTCACAGAGGCAGGTATTTCACAGGAGGAGGCAGTGGAGGTGTTGCAGATGTTGAGGGATGATGGCCAGCCTCACCAGCAGAGAGCAGCAACAGAGAGCCTAACAGCTCTGGATCTCCTGCACCAGGAGCAGGCTCTGGGGAGCATTGTGACGTTCTGCTCAGCCCTGGATGATGCCCTAGGAGGGGGCGTGCCTGTGGGAAAGACCACTGAGATCTGCGGGGCCCCTGGTGTTGGAAAGACTCAACTTTGGTATGGAAGGAAATGGATTATAAAATGTATAGTGCATCTTAAATTCAAATGTCTTGCTAATATGTGGCACATATTTCAAAAAGTGCTATGTGCCTTAAAGCAGAATAGATGTTTTTTTTTCCTTTTTTTCTTTTAAAGCATGCAGCTTGCTGTGGACGTCCAGATTCCTGTGTGCTTTGGAGGTCTGGGAGGAAAGGCACTGTATATAGACACAGAAGGGAGTTTCTTAGTGCAGCGGGTTGTTGATATGGCAGAGGCAGTCGTGCAGCACTGCACCCTCCTGGCAGAGGATACAGGTCTGATTTGAGTATTTAAGCTAAGTTGGGATGTCTAAATGTACGTTTAGAAAAATAAAATGCTTTATGAGCGCTTCAGACCTAATATTTTTCAACTTTACCTGTAGTTTCATGCACATTTGAATTCATTTTTGAAACACAAAATGTATAATTGTCAAATAATCTGTCTTTGCTTTTCCTCTTAGAACAGAGACAGGCTTTAGAGGAACTTACTGTCGAGAAGATCCTCTCAAGTCTCTTCTTGGTCCGTTGCCATGACTATGTAGAGCTGTTAGCTGAGGTTTACCTCCTACCTGACTTCCTTTCTGAGCATCCTGAGGTGAAAATGAATAATCAGGACTGCTGCTAAGGACATCTCGTTCAGCAATGTGATATTACTGTACTGCTAATTACATCCTTATATATTACATGTTGTATCATCCAATCACAGGTGAGGTTGGTAGTGATTGACAGCATCGCCTTCCCATTCCGGCATGACTTTGAGGATCTTTCTCAGAGGACTCGTCTCCTAAATGGCCTTGCCCAGCAGCTCATCCAACTAGCAACACAACATAGTTTAGCGGTACTCAGTAAATCTTACTATTGTAACAAAGAATAATGAATAGCAGACAAATCAATTTAAAACAAATTTTTTTTTTGCAGAATATTTATATTTGGTTAAATAAAAATATCTAATATTTAATATTATATGTTTGTGTGACAGTGTGTGTGTCTGTCAGGATGTTTGATAAGGATATATTTAATTCATTATTTTTTTGTAGAATACTCACATTTGGGTAAATTAATAATAATTAAATAAAAAAAATATTTTTCATTTTCATTTAATTTACCTTGTAATTTATTTAAAGTACCAAATAACTCAAATTAAATAAAAAAATTATAAATTATAAAAATTATATAGGCATAAAAACATTTAATAAAAATATATACAAAATGCAAAAGAAACTTTAAAATTGAAGTAAAAACTGAAATTATATAATTAAAATCTAATTTAAAATATTTACAAGAACTGTAATAGCATATCAATAATACTAAAATAATGCTCGTCTATCTCTCTATCTATGTTCATAAATAAAGAAATATATATATATATATATATATATATATATATATATATATATATATTAATAAAAATAACTAAATTTGGTTTCCATGTGGTCTTAGGTTGTTTTGACCAATCAGATGACGACAAGAGTTTCAAATGGCCAATCTAAGCTGGTTCCTGCATTAGGTAAGACATAGCAGATATTCATTCAGTGTATTTTCTTTAACATATTCATCAACGTAATAACAATTAAAATTCACACTTCAGGTGAGAGTTGGGGTCATGCTGCGACGCAGAGGCTCATCCTGCACTGGGAGGGACTGCGAAGGTAAACACAAACACTTTTAATTTGCTAATTGTGTGGGAAGGTGTTTGTTTTTTTGTTGTTGCTGGATTAAGTCTTTTAAGTTCACTCAACCTGTCCTGACACAGCAAAAACTGGCTTTAGAAAATAGAAGCTAACATCTGTGAGGTTCTCAGCCAAATGTATTTTCTGGAGAGAGAGAGAGAGAGAGAGAGAGCGAGAGTATGTTGCATAAACTCTTTACCCTTCACCTCCGTGGGTGATGGAATGAATCACTTTAAACAAGTAGCTTGCTTTGCCTTTTGTAGCCAGACCTGATTCATAATGCATTCTGCATACCTGCCAGTCTATTACTCTGTAGCAGCAGGCAGTAGAGATGCACAGAGAGCATCTCCATCATGCTTTCTCGTCTCTTGCCATAAAGTTGAAGGTCTTCCCGCTGGCTGTACAGTTCAGCCTCCCTGCATTTGAATTGCCGCAGACCCTCTTGCTTTTTAAACCGAGCCGACAAGGTCAGAGAGGCAGAGAATGTGCACTCTGCAATGGAAAAAAAAAACAGGTCATTTTATGCATTTCTCCCCTGTTCACTCTGTGTTTAGGCTTGCCTCCCTGTACAAGTCTCCAAGTCAAATGGAAGCCACAATCCAATATCAAATCACAGTAAGTTTAACAGTGGGGAAGATATGAGGAAAATATACATGCATATATATTTCCTTACATTTCTCTCTATATATATTTGTGATCTCACACAGCTCCAGGGTTTTAGGGATGCCCCAGATGAACCCAGACCTACTCCTGCTTCGTCTGCAGTCTCATGTCCTTCAGGAAACCACAGCAAACGCCCTCGAATGGAGGATCTGTCTTGAGGATGTATTGCAGACCAGGTTGCTTTTAAAAGCTGTAGGACGCCACTTCAAAACTCAAAATGTGCTGAGAGAAAAAGAAAGCATCATAGCAGGAATGCACAAAAATGTATATATTATATAAAAGCACAACAAGGGAGGGTTAGTTCTTGGATTATTATTGAATAAATTACAGTATATTGATTGTTTTTGGTATTAGTGGATTAATAAGTGTATCCAATATTTCTCACCAGACAATCCGAGAATGTTACAATTCATGTGGAAACACAGAAAATGCACACCTATTCCAAAGTGACCAAAACTTTCCAACTTAAACTGGTTGATGGACCAGGTTAAAGATCATACATTTATACAAATATTAAAAGCTATTCTTGGTGTTCATTATTCTCCAACACTTTACTTGGATAATATTCTGTATATAATAAATGCAAAATTGTTTTTGTGCCGCTTCAAGTGCTAGTGATAAGTCAAACTAATGGACAATCGTCAGTCGTTAATCATGTCACCTAATTCACACAAACCCAGACTTTGTGCCATAATATGCAATTAACTCAATTTGTAATAGTGTATTGAATAATTTGGCCCTAATGAACCCAGTGAGAAGGTTTTGTTGTGTACATTGTGTTGCACAGGTCGCATCAGAATGACTTTCTGCCATGATTGATGCGTGAGTGACAGTATAGAGATAAAGAGTTTACCGCTCACATTCACCTCCAAGTAACATTAATAACTTAGCCGCAGATTGTGCGGGTTCAATATCAGTATATCATCCAGGTTCATTCACTCCCAGCGTATATGTGTGAGGTTCATCGCTCTAATTGAATTATACACTGGGAAGCCAGCATTACATCAGCACAAAGATAAAATATGAGCACTTCACCTCATATTTCCTTGGCTGGCAATGGATAGTTGAGACACCCGGCCGAAGAACAGACTTAAATGCTTTATGTTCATGTGGGAAGAAGGGGACATTGGGTACTTGATGTTTTTAACCTCTGTGTTAGACACATGAACAGATCATGATTGAAGAACTGCTTGTGACAGAGTGCTGGACTAATAGGATTACATCATTTGTCATGGCTGGTTTAAGATGGGTGACTGTCTGGATGTGTCCTAACAGGCTCTTGGCCTCAGGCTTTCTCAGGTGAGGAGGAAGGTACACTAGGTATTCCTACACTGCTGTGCAACTGTCATCCTGGGTCACTGCATCACACCTCGCTTAACCTTAAGACTTATAATTTTGAAGATGAATATGACAGGTTAGACTAGCTGACTATGAATACAGTTTCAGATTGCTCTATACAGGCAAGGCTACACTTTGTTGTTCTTTACAAATATGCACCATGGTAACCAGTTTAGAAATACCGTTGTCATTACTCACTTCAAAAGCTTTCATAATTTTTCTGTCATTTTCGTTACCTAGCAATAGCTGTGGTAACTATGATATTTTGCCAGGAACTGTGGTTACCCTACAATTTTGAAAGCATTAATACGGTGTTGGATATTATCAAAGACCCTCTGTCATTTTTATAATGAAAAATCTGAGCTCTATTTCTGTCATTTGAATTCCTCTGAAATAGCTGTAGTTGTCTAACCGTAATATGTTGTGTGAAAATACAACCGTACATTAATGAAAGGGTTAATTTTGCCTTTTAACGAACATGTTCTAAAACAAATAATCCTTCAAACTGTGTTAGAAGCTTTTAGATTTTTTCCTGTCATTTTAATGGTTAATGATAGTATCTGGCATCCCTCAGTATCAATAGTGTGAACTTATAGCAAATATGGGATCCCCAACCAGCAGTTAAATATATTTTCAGGTGTTTTTTTCTGTCATTTTTTGTCTCAGCAGTAGATGACTATATGTGCCTAACTATAGCTTCTATATTTTGTTAGAAAATTAATTAGGCTGATGCATTCTTGAAAGGGTTAATTTTGCTTTAATAGGATCTAGCAGCCCTGGCTGAACTAACAAGGCATGTCCTAAAACCACAGTAAATATAGGATATCTTTTAAGCCATGTAAGAAGCTTTTAGTTTTTTTTTCTGTCATTTTAATGTTAAGGGTTAAATTTCTGGCAACCCACCGCTGAACTAAGCCTGGGAGCGGAACAGTTAATTCCCAGCAATGATGTGAAATCTACAACACTTGTTATTTTTAGCTTAAGCTCTGATGTCCTATATACAGGCACACAGAACAACACTTACCGAGTTTTCTCACTCATAAACATTTTCTCTAAGAGCTCTGTCGAAGTAAACCGTGGCCGTTTCGATTAAACGATTAAATATAATTGTTTCATACGGCGTCTGAATCAGTCTCTCAATAGATTAGGCTACTAGTATAATTGCCTAATTAGATTTTAATAATACCCTAATGTGCATCAAATTTCTGAGGCCTAGCCACCATAGATTTCTAGTGACAGTTTTGAATACATTGATATTGGGGCCATTAAGAATATTCACTTGGCTAATCATTTTAGCATTGGCAGAAAAAGGTTATATGATCCGTTTAAACAGCTAGATAACGTCGAAACTTACTCGAAGTTGTGACAAATTAGGTCTTAAAAATGCCGACAAGTCCAAATCCAGCATTAAACACGAAGCATATTCTGGTTACGTCACATGGGTTTTGGGTTTTGCAGACGTCATACTTTCACGCAGCAACGACATTGATGTAGCGCGCATGACGGACCTGCGTCTACTGGAAAGTTATTTATACCAAAAATGTATATTCTCACACTATGACTGTTTTAAATATAGTCCGAAACGTGCCCGTAGCATACTTTTTCATGTTCTTTCCCCCAATATACAGATCCTTTTTTTGCGCATTAAAAATACAGACAACCCCCACGCAAAAATGACTAAATTGCATACGAAATGTAAAAAGGTAAAATGACTAAATGATAAAAATATGAATGGGAAAAAAAACCGAGGTTTTGGAATACCTATTGTTTGAATTATTTAAGCTTTAATTACGTTTTTAAAAATACAAAATGTATTAAAATAACTAGATAAGGTTAAGATACTTTATATAAAATAGTTTTGACATACAGGAATGAAGCCACTCGTGTCACGTGACTATTTACCCCATGTAAATTAAGCGTTCTGTGAAAAACAGGCTGCATCATCAGTTTAGACCCTTTAAAGTCAATAGTAGGATACATTTCCGTCACAAATATATGGAATCAAATGGGTTAATTGTAAGGTTAATTCGCCGCCCTCCTCTCCATGCCCCGCCCCCGTTTGACGTCACGCACGTCTGTTGCGCGAATCCCTCTCCGTTCACACGAGCGCGCGCCCTCCCCAACTCGCGCGACTACAGAGTCGCTGCCTCCAGCCTATGATTCAAAGTAGTGTAGACTTCTTGCCCGGCTCCAGCTGTCTCTAGTCTCTCCAGGAATGAGAAGCGATGGCCAGCTCTGCCAACGAGGAGAAAACATTCAAGAGGTTCTTGGAGCTCTTCTTGCGGGAGATGAGGCCACCTCTCCAGGAGGACGTACCTCTACCGATGCGCCCCTTGACGGACCTGATCTCGGAGGACGAGGTGGAGGGGGAATGTCTCGACCTGTGTCTCCAGCACCTGTGTAAATAGTTAAGTACCGGTGCACCTTCGCGTTTCATTTGTTTTACTCACTATGTGCGTGTAGCGGTTTTATACCGCGTGTTATATGGCATTAAGTTTGTAAACATTAAAGAGCTCAAGGGTAAAAACGTGAGGGACGAAGGACAAAAGGAAACTAATTCCTGCTCCGGTGTTCATGCAGCTGAATTAACCTGCAGTTATCTGCGTGTTTGTGCGTGAGAAGCACAATGTTTCATCATGTCGTTTAGGGAACTTAATTTAACAGCTCAAAAATGTATCGTACAATTTCAACGTGCGTAAAGTTTAGGTCTGGCCACTTAAAACAAAACAATATGAGCGTTTTCAGATTGGTAGTAGTTCATGTGCTCCGCCAGGATATCGTCCACAGGTGTGACACTAATTTTAATATTTGTATTATTACTATATTGTTTCATTATATTATTGATATTATTACAATGCTAGAAAAAAGAAAAGAAAAAAAAGACTACTATTACAGTCATTCTGATATGAAATACATTTTTCATATAGGCTATTTTAGTACAAATGCAAGCAGATTTTCCAGTCCATATTGTAGTCCATTTAATTTTTTTCTGAATAGGCTACACCCTCCGTTCTCCAATGACCCCTGTAGTCCTCTGATGGGGGACGAGCTCCTGTATTCCCCACATTTACGCAGCGCTTCATTATAATAATTCTGACGCTAACATTTCCTTTGTGATAAATTATCAATATTTTTTGATCTGACACGAGTGCATGCTTATCAGATCGTAATGTGAGCGAGCATACAGCATCCACGTCGTCTGTATCAAGACGATTATATAACAGAGCACGACTGCTTTTGATTCCATGCATGTTTCATGCACACCGTTACCTTTTTCTCTCAAGATGTCGGCAGCTGTGTGTGCCATCGCCATATGCTGCGACACACCTGTCTATACATTCATCGCGAACAGCCTTGTCCTAGTGTAGTGAAGAGAGCAGTGTGGTCTCGCGGTGTTTTGGATTCTGGGCGAGATCTGTGGGAAGGGGTTACGTTTGATAAACAACGTCATTGGGTTGCTATAAATAGCCCATTCAAACCATGCAGAATCTTTATGAGCATTAAATACTCATACATACAAATCTAATGGCTCAAGTGATAAATGGCTGCGCAAATAGCTGCACACTTCCAGAATCAGGATGTTTCTGCTGTGCTTTATTGATTTCTCACGTTTCATTTTTTTTTAAGTTTAAACCTCGTCTGTATCCATTTTGTGACTAATATAT
Source organism: Carassius auratus (assembly GCF_003368295.1). Taxonomy (NCBI): domain Eukaryota; kingdom Metazoa; phylum Chordata; class Actinopteri; order Cypriniformes; family Cyprinidae; genus Carassius; species Carassius auratus. The sequence goes on from NC_039252.1 coordinate 13,611,039, forward strand.
ATTTTGCATATGTGGTTACTTTTTCCCTGCACGTGTTTTTCTAGAAGAGTAGAGAATATTCCGAGAATTGTTAGAAACTGAATATAATTTGAATATTCTGAATGTTGTCGGGCATTGATTATTAACAGAATATTTAGAATATTAATTTTTTTTACATATGAAGTAATTATTGATTGATTAGACATTGATTATAATCTCAGTATTGTGCATATTTTTAGAGTGATATGCATTTGAATATTGTTAGATATTAAATTTAAATATCCAAAATTTCATTCAACATTAATATGAATATTCTTAATTTTATTGGACATGATAATCTGTGTACTATTAAATGCTGTTTATAAGAATATTAAGATTCGTGCTCAATCAATAGCTCCTTATTCGCACATGATGAGTATAACCTTTTGACCTCTAGTCAATTGTAATAATTGTGACGCTTGTCTTAATCCTTATCTTAATCCTGTGTGAATCCCAAATTTGTGAAGTTAAAATTCCAAAAATTGCAAATTACCTAGAATATTTGGCTGAACTCGTCCTGTGATAATATTAGTCCTGTGCGAATCAGCATCTCTGTGATTTGGCAGGGTTGTGTATTATTTTTTCAAGCTTTATGTTTCCTGTGTGCATTTTTAGTGGGTTGCACGATAAATATCGGCCGATAATTAATGCGCATCTCGTCAGTAAAGCCTGCTCTCTAATCAGTGGTAAACTCCATCAGGTGCATGATTTCACATAGAGCTGCTGTTACTGCACAGAGCCGATGATAACTGACAAGTGCGCAGCTTGTCAGTTAACAACGGCTCTGTTTTGATAGTATTTTGGGTGCTGGGTTATATCCCTATACACCATACTACTACATCATTTGCCAAAGAGAAAGCTAAAAACAGTCAGTAGAGCAAAAACAAAAGAATGGTCAGATGGAGATGGATGACATGTATAGCAGGAAGATTCTTCTGTTTACTATATGTAATGTTACGCAAAGCCTACATAATATCCAGGAAACAAGTCAGTAAATTTGAGTAAAATCACAGGCTTTGCTTGTCCTGTGCAAATGCGCCATTCGAAATTCAGATGTGGTGGTGTGGGGGGGGGGGGGGGGGTTCTAAAGCACACGACGTCCTCAGATAATATTTGGATATGTCCTTTAATGCATTTGCTCAACCAGCTCATATTTGGACCAGCCTATACAGATCTACACTGTGTTTGTATCTGACACACTCTGACCACCTCACAAAGAGGTTATTGTTTTCTGTGTTTGAATTTCATTCAAATGTCAGCAACAGGCTGCCACGGCCTGCTGTGGAGAATCCCTTTTGCTCTGGCACAAACAAACGCACAAATACAGTCTTTATGGGGAATCACAGAGCTATTTCCCCATTCAGATTTTTGCAGTGCTCAATATACCAATTTCTGTGAAGACACTCCGATGTGAAGGTTTATTCTAGGCTACTGACGCTGACTAATATCTGATCCCCAGGAGAGTGTTATATGGTCATTTCGCCTGAGGTGGATGGATGTCAACCATTTGTCTGACAGTGACCTTAAAGTGAAAAAGATTGATTTAACCCTTTGGTGCTGGAATGCGCAATTATTTTATTGTCAAACCACAGTTAAAGTGGTTTATATGCCTTATTTCACACATTTATGTTCCAGAGTAATGTATCATCTAGCCACATCAGTTTATTTTTATTCTAAACGGAGGCTTGCTCACTTCGCATACTTCGGGACTGAAGCTTCCGCTGCCTGCGTGGTGATTCAGCTGAACGTGTGATTATTTTGTCGCTGGGTTGAAGATCTAATAATAGTCCTAGGAGAAAAGTGGAGATCCCCTTTGTTCTGCTCCCTCTAGAGTGGAGGAAAGGGTGGCTGCGTGTGTATGTGTGGAAAGGAGAAGAAGAAAAAGAGAAGTAAAAATTGATAGGGGAGGTTGGTGATTGCACGGTGAATAAGCTTAGTTACAAATCCAGAGCTCTGATGATGGTGGCAACCTACCAGTGGCGTGACATTTCTGACTTAGGAAGAATGCAGGGTGACATTTAAATTATGTTTTAGTAACAAGATTCGGGAGGAGCGCGTCAGATACTTAGCCTAATCAACACAGGTGGACCACAATCAATAAATACCATAGTATAAATATCAGTAACTTACCTTTATCTATTGACGGTTTATCAGCATCCTTTCTCCACCCCATCTCCTCACTTCGAGTTCACTTTATAAATAGACGGGGAATGGGGGGTACTCTAGGTTCAGGCCATTCACGAGCTCGGAGCCCTTCCCCGGACAGCACGCCAAATACGTATACCATACCTCAGCTAATTATATGTAAGCGTGAACTCATGAATAAGAGCCAATCGATAGAGAAATAGTGACTCGGAAAGACGTATAAACATGAGGTTCATCACTTAAACTTATTTCTTGAAGGTCTGTTTTCCAATATTGTTATATATTGTTCCTCAACAGTCTTTGCTTTGGCACCCAGATTTTTCATTGAGCGTATTTAAGCTGTGTATTTAATTTAATTTAATTTTATTTCCCTGTAGCCACTCAATGATGGAATTCTAAGTAACATCACAGTCTAAATTCTATTTTTTATTCATTTATTTGAATTATTTTACCATGCAACCGGTCAATGATGGAATCCAGAGTAACATCACAGTCTAAATCTTTTTATAAAATTTTTTACCTTGCAACCGTTCGATGGAATTCAAAGTAACATCACTGTCTAAATTTAATTTAATTTAATTGTTTAATTTAATCTTCACCATCAACAATTAATTTGAAAATATTCTGTCTTTTTTAATATATATTTAAAAATATATATGGTTAGTGCTTATTATTATTTACATTTAGCATTTCCCCCCTTCCTTTCAGTCACTCAGTACAATACGAAATGCATAACAGCAGCATTTTAAATATGACGCATTTCATTTGGCAGTATGTTAATTATCTCTCTCTTAATTCAAAATCAAGTTAAACAGGAATACCCATTCTATTTTAGTTGACATTAAACATGATGTTATCAGCAACGTTATCTAACAGCCTGGTTTAGTTGTTGTGCGCTGATAAATGGGGATGTGTAGCGAATGTGAGGCTAAAAATGGAGGTTGGGGAAGGGAGGTTGTTTCCTCCTCCTGTGGGGAGCAGGCCCTCCGAGCCCATGGGGAGTCCTGATAGACACTAATGGATAGAGGACCGCTCTCCTAAAGCTCATTAAACCCCCGTCTCTCACAGCTGTAAACCACACACATATGGGCGACGTACACAAAGCTACACAAAACAGACACATACATGCATACCCACGCACAAAAGACGTGCGACAGACACACACAGCCCAAGGGAGCGGCTATGGTAATGAAACAAACGGCACACTACACCACACAGCTGTGTCATGAACGATAGAATCAATGATGGAGGAAATATCGGTTGCAGAGGGAAGGATTTGCATGTTGTAGCATCATGTGCAGCATTCACTCATCTGTGATGGCAGGAGTTTCCCCTTTTTGTTTTTTTTTGTACTTTTTTATCATTAAGGGTTGAATGTTTTGAAGAATGTAAGCTTCTGAAAAGACATTTAAACACTGAATCACATTGTATGCATATTAAGTAATGCACAGAAATAGGATCATAAACACCTTTATAATATGGGATTTCACTGATAATCTTGCTTGTGTATATTTTTGGATTCAGAATGGATTCTTGACCTATTTATGATATTTCTGTAGTGCTTTTTGGAGCTTGAAATGCTTGAAATGCTTATTTTTTGTAAAAGCTTACAACATTTTGTTTGGTACAAATAATTTTTGCTTGAACTGTCTCTTTAACCGCCGTCCTCTCATAAATTCTTCATCATCAGTGTTTGATCAGCATCCGCATCGGATCGTTCTCTGATGTCTGGTCATGACAACATCGATCCAACAATTAAGGAAAACAAATAGATGTGTCAGTGTATTGTTTCCATGCGGAGCAGACAATGTATCTGTGGCCAGGTGTTGTCTAGATGAAGGGATGCTATTTTTCATCTGGGTCAGTGTGGCCATGGGCGCCCTTGGCATGGCATTAGAGTATGGTCCCTCTTCAGACAGGCACTGACAGCAGCTGCGCTTCAGATGATCGCTGTAGCCCGTTCACCCAGCCCCCTCCCGCTCCGATCACATCCAGACTTTCTTTTGTAGGGCTATAATCACATTTAGATTTATTTCAAGCTCCATAAAGCGTCTATTGTGTGCCATCAAAATATATATTTGTAACAATAATTGTATTTGTTTTTATTTACATTTATCAATATCAAGCTGTTTACAATTTTAATCAAACTAATTACATGATATGTTGCTTTATTAATCACGGATGTTACTGTAAGGTACTAGGTTGGTACCATATTGGTAATCATGAACTTTTTCTGGTAACACTTTACATTAAGGTCCCATTAGTTAATGTTAGTTAATGCATTATCTAATCTAAACTAACAATGAGTGATGCATTTGTTACAGTATTTAAAACATTTGTTGTTGTTTCTTAATAAAAATAAATGTTAGTTTATTTAATCCCAACTCAGGTCTATTAAATAATATTACCAGATGCAGCTTTTGATTTTAATAATAATTGTCTTCTCATGTTAAAATTGACATAAACTAATGCTTAAGCATTTTTCAATGTTAATTCATGTTAACTAATATAGTTAATTAATGAGTCGTAAATAGTCAAAATGTTTTTTTGTTTTGTTTTTTATTTTACATTTTGTTTTGGCTGATACTAAAAATGCAACTGTTCATTCTCCCAGTTTTTACATTGTTACATGTTTTTTTTTTTTTTTGGGTGTTTTTGAGATGCTCATAATTTAAAAACAGTATAAAATGTGACTTAAAATGTTGTCTTGCCTAAATACACTTGTAGCATTTAAAATAATTAGATTGTGTTTTGTTTTTATCTATCTATCTATTTGTCGCAATAATTTGTACTTATTGCTCTATGTCTACAGATGTTCATTTTTGTCTGTTTTGTCATTTTTAGGACTCCTTGAACATGTCAATGTCCTAAAGATTACAATTAGTTTTTGAAGAGTAGTAACCCAAGAACACACGTTATGAATGCATTCGACAAGCAAAGTATGTAGAGTACGTCACTTGTCCTTTGCACGCTCTGAAGTGCTCAGAATACCATCAGATCCTTGCAACATTTGAAACCCCTGCGGCTCGCCTATTGCCTGTAATAGAATTTCATTTCTGAGTAATAGCTTGCAGCTGAAGCCACAAAACACAGTGAGGAATATTTGATCAATAAATCAATCCAGCTCATTGCCTCCCCTAGGCCTCTAGGCCTGTGTGTTCATCTCCACTGTGATCAGACCTGACACTTAAGAGAAGCGAGTGTGGCTCCCCTCAGCTTGTTTTCATTTCAGCTGACGGCAGAATGAACTAGCCTCCGCTTCGACAGTCTATATGGACAAATTTAGAACTGCACTGGGACAAACAAGGCCGACAGCAGTGGCCAAGGAGAGAGAGTGAGTGAGAGAGATGCTCCTCAAGGATTCACAAATCATTACTTATAAACCATCATTGGCATCCGTAGCCGTTATTTGCACTTCTGAATGATGTTTTCTGGGCCAGATATTAATTAGGACTCGACTTAAGGTCTTCTCTCTTTTTCGTTTTTCCCTAAATGTGCCTCTTGGGAGGTCAGGAGTGGATAAGAGAGAGCTGAAGACCAGATTGTCTTGTCTTTTTTTTCACTGTTCAGAGATCTGGATGCTTCATCTCAAAGGGGACAGTGTGTTCAAATGCCAAAGCTGTCCGTAAAAATGTTGGCTTGAAGCATTTTGAGAGCAAAAGCTACCATTGTGCGTTTTGATTCCATTGTGCATGTTATTTCAGAGCTCTTCTCCAGATTGGGGTTAGTGTAATGTGCTTTAATACGTAGGATTTTCATTAAATCAACAAGCTTTTATCTGTCCATCACAAAAGGAAAAAAAAAAGCACCTGTGCCAGGTTATGTAAGCCTTGGACCACAAAAACCTGAGCATTTACAGCATTGTGCAACATTCTCCTGACCATAAAGCTGCCAGCAGCATCTCCCTCACAGGTCCTCCAAGGTTGTATCTTCCTGCCTGTTTTTCATTTGTTTAAAAGAGGTCTGTCACCTCCTCTCAAACTGCTGGCTGGCTAATTGAATGGAAATATGATTGATTCCCCGCTTCTCTGCAGTTGTTGCGCAATTAAGCTGAGTGGGTTGGACGGGGGCTCGTTTTCATTCTGTTTGGTGCTGGCATGCCCAGGTGCGTCGTGCAGTTCGCTGCACTTTCAAAAGGCAAAGTTCACCCTTTAAGAAGAGTAGTGGGTTTCAAATAGCAAAGCTTTGAAACCTTTAATCAGGTATGGCATTTGGTAGAATCACTGTGGTGTCATTATGTTCTTTTCAAGAATTTTGCATTCATAAGTCATTATATAGTACATTAGGGATGTAATGTCAACTAGTTGTCCAACAACTAACTCGTTTTTTTGTGACATTTAGATTTTTTCGTTTTGTTGTAAAGTATATTTATGTTTTGATTAGTGTCCTGACATTGAGAGAATGTCCTAGGAACTAAGTTAGTCTAGAGATGGACGATATATATCAGCAGCTTATATAGCTCTCTCTATTGTTATAGATTTAATTATTTTTGTAGTAGGTTGGTTGACCAATAATGGATATTTAATTGTTTCTGCAATCTTGCCTATATATAGCAGTAACTTAAAGGAATGGTGATAGTTTATGATAGGAAAGTTCTTCTCTAAAACTCTTCTCTAAAACTCTTTAAAAGCTTTTCAAGAGCACATATTGGCATTAGTTACTGGTTTAGTTACTATAGCAGATTTTTGAGTTTGTTCAAACAAACCAATATCCAAGAGTAATTAATTTACTCAAACAGTACACTGTGAAGAGAGAACTGAAGATGAACACAGAGACAAGCCAGATAATGAACGAACGATTGACTCTATTGACTCAAAGTATTTAGATATTTAAATTGTTATTTCTATTTAAAACAATTTTTTTTAAAGGATAGCTGTAAATTATGGCAAAAATGTAACCCTTTAGGAGCAACTATCTCTTAAATAGCTTTTTTTCATTTTAAAAGCATTTTAAAATCTTTAACTTTGTACATTATAGTGTTGCGATGCCTAAACTTTTTTTTTTTTATAAAATTTGTGTTTTGCATTCTACCATGAGCATCACAAAGGGGACTTTTAAAAAGACCTGAGACCTCTGAATTCGGTTTCATTTTGTTGCCCACTTTTTAAGTAAATGCCTTCTATAAACATAATGAAAGATCATGTGATCCTAATTTTTACAATGTTTCTTTAAAGGGATAATTCACCCCAAAAAATTCTGTTATTAATTACTCAGCCTCATGAGCTTCGTTAATCTTTGGAACACAAAGATATTTATGATGAAGTCTGAGAGCTTTCTGACCCTACATAGACCACAATGCAACTGACACTTTTAAGGCCCTGAAAGGTAGTAAGAACATCGTTAAAATAGTCCATGTGACATCAGTGGTTCAACCTTAATTTTATGCAGTACACAAATAAAACAAATTTTTTTTAAATTTTTCAACTTTTTCTGCTCTTCTGCACAAAAAGTATTCTCCTACAGTAGGTTGAACCATTAGCCGTGTTTCCACTGTCGAGCTTAAAGCGGGTGTGCTAGTGCTTACCAGGACCAGTCGCATTTCCACTGTCACTGCCGGGGCTTGATCGTACTTCACCAGGGCTTCTTCGGGGCCAACGGCCAGGGTTTTTTGGCCCAATGAAAACCTTGGGCCAAAGCGGGCCAGCTGGGACTAGAGGAGGGGTTATGAACAAAGACGAAGTTTCTCCGCGTCTGGAAAGCGTCTGCGCTGCAGATCATTCCAGAAAGATAACAGCTTTAACAGCAGCATTAAAGACTTTTAAAATAAGTTGAGCTCAAAACTCACTCTTAGTTAGCAGCAAGTGTTTGAAATAACTTGATCCGATGTGGATTATAATCACTAAACAAGGCAGAAATTTTTTCGAAGCGATGTAAAACACTATGCACGACAAACATTAATGTTACCATGGTAACCATGGTAAATGCAACCACTTGGAGAAATCAGATGTCAGCTTCTTATTTTCTATCACAATTGTGTATTTATTTAGTAACATGTTTTATGTCGTCTTTTCTTGAGAGTTTAGCTCCATGTAGCATAGCCTATCATCAAAATATTATAATGATTTTTGTTCTGGAGCTTTTATAAAAATAGAGAGTCAAGCGCTGCGGATCATTTCAGAAAGATAACAGCTATAACACCAGCAATAAACACTTTTTTTAAAATAAGTTGAGCTCAAAACTCACTTTCAGTCAGCAGGAGTGTTTGCAATAACTTGATCCGATGTGGATTACAATCACCATACAAGGCAGAAATATTTAGAAGCGATGCAAAGACTGTGCATGCTGGGCATTAACATTACCATAGTAAACATGGTAAATATGACCGCTGGAGAAATCACATTCCAGCTTCTTATTCTCTATCATAATCGTATAATTATTTAGTAACTTATATTATCTGTTTTAAGTCTCGTCGCGAGAGTTTAGCTCCACGTAGATTATCATAAAAATATAATAATTCTGTTCGGGAGCTTTTTTAAAAATAGAGATATTATCATTCATTTTAAATGTGACGTATAGGCCACTTTGGCTACAAATAAATAGAAACAGACTCGACTGAATAAGCAGGCTTAAAAATAAATAAATAAAATATAAATAAATGGTTTTCTGTGTGATTAATTTTGAGTCCTGATAAATTAATTCATTATGATCAATCACTTATTCTATAGTAAAACATCGATGTTTTTGAATTTGAATATTTAACAAAGCATGCAAACAAACGGCAGCTTTTATCATGTTCGTGTGTGATCGCGCATGTTCCAGTGATTGATTTTTTTTTAGTGTTCTGATAACTGCTCTTTGTCGGTGAAATGATGGGGTTGCGTTAACGTTGTTCCTGAGAGGCGTGTAAAGGGCTTGTTTTAGTGACGGGCAGTGGTGCTTCAGGCTCGAATATGGAAACCCTGCACTATTTTGGCATCGGTGCTACTGGCCTGAGGCTATTAGTCCTGCCTGGCCCGCTTTAAGCCCTGGCTCACACTGGCCCGACAGTGGAAATGCGGCTATTGATGTTACATGGACTATCAATATTCTTACTACCTTCCTGGGCCTTGAATGTGGTATAAATGTAATGAAGCATGGAAGGTCTTGTGGGCTTGGGATGAAATGAGGGTGAGTAATTAATGACAGAATTTTCATTTTTGGGTGAACTATCCCTTTAAGACTGATCAGTCATATAGACATTCAGGCAAGCACTGTTTCTTATGCCCAAAGCAAGATTTGTATCTTTACCCTTAAGTATGTTCCCCTCGCCCCTCTCTCTCTCTCTCTCTCTCTCTCTCTCTCTCTCTCTCTCTCTCTCTCTCTCTCTCTCTCATTCTTCGGCTCTGTATTGTGCTGACCAGTCCTCCGAGCAGGGCTCTCCTGGGATGGAAAACTACTTGCTGTGGTAATCCCTTAATCATCAGGCCTGCCCCAGTGCTGCACTTCTTGCCCTTCCTCCAGCGCCACCAGACTAGTGCCAGCGCCACATGGCTTGGCCTTCTCAATACCCTTTTTAGCACAGGATCCCCCCAGCACTGTCTTCCTTTAGCTCAGGTTCTGCAATAAAGGGCTTTGTTTATTTAGCCCTCCAGCGGAGACACCATTCATTTAACATTCTCAGAGATCTGCAGGATCTAAATTGTCCCATTGCAATATCGTTGAGGTCAGAAGTGATAGTCATGCACACAGTGTTCAGATTATCTTGATGTATGATAAAAGACACCAGTGTTCAATAAATAATGCAATCTATTAATAATAATAACAACAAACCAAGTACACCAATTAATATATGTGCTTTTAGGGGTCTTGATACAATATAGTTTGTAGTTCATTTTATGGTCACAGATGATAGCTAATTAATTTGAATATAAGAAAAAGTAGCATTGCACAAAAGCCCTAAATAATACAGTTCAACATATGCTAGATATTTGAGTAATGCCACTTCTTGAATAACAGAGATCTAAGAGAATTAGATTGAATTATTTTCAGTATTTTGAACAGTAAGTTTATTTAATTTTCTTTGTTGTCTCAAGCAAAGTTCCCGAAGGCTTCTTCTCAGAGTTTCTTGCTTATACGTGTACAAACGTGTTCGTATTCAGCATAGAAATCCAAATTAAGCACTTAGATTGTTGCGTTTCTTCTTGGAGTTCTTTCAAGGAAGATGCATCACATGCTTTTCAAGTTCTAGATTTTCTGTTAATGCTAATGAGACACTTAAATGAACTATAATCAGTCTTATTTTAGTATCATTATATACTATGGTGTTTATTAATATGTTGAATTAGCTTTTATTTTTATATTATTCTAATAAGTTTTTCCTTCTAAAATGTTTATTTTATTATATTTTTTGCTTTATTTTTGTTAGAAAAAAGGGTTTTAATAGTTTTAGTTCTAGTTAAAAGTTTTGCATACATTCTGTTGTTTTGCATTTGTAAAAATAAAGAATGTTGAAGGAGTTTGTTTTGTGCTGAGATGCAGTCTTTAAATTGCTTTTTAAATGCCATTTTTGTTAAGCAATATGCCAAAAACTGTAGGCACATTTAATCTCTCTTAATCCTGACACTTGATGTCTCCAATCTGGCTTTGAAAAATTAGTTTCCCTTTTCCTAGTTTTTGCCTTCTCTTCTCTGCTTTAATTGCATTTTCCTCTCCAACTGTTTTACTTTAGGTTCTGTCCAGACCTGCAAATGCTGTAGTTTTGGGGCAATATTTAATTGCAATGGCAAACATAATTTTTGGTGATTGTATCAAGAAACTTTTTGAACACGTTCACTCCAAATCTAAAAGTTATTTTTATTATGAAGCTAGCATTTGTGCTGTTGAGTTGAATTGTAGACTAAGGTTTTGCTGGATAACATATAGTCCCTGAAGTGTTTGACAGGTTATTTTCTCTATTATACAGACCCAACTGGGTATTTCTTCTGGTCTAGATCTAGATCAGATGCACCTGTTGTCCTGTAATGCTGTAATGTTTAACCATAAGTTAAACCTCATTTTCTTCAGTATGGATATGGATCACTGCCCTGAGAAAAGTGTGCTGGTTTCATTTAATAACCTCTGAAGGTGACCTTATAAAGGACAGGAAAAGTGGACTAGCTGGAGTGGATGACCCAATACAGCTTGCTGGTGTGTGTGTATATATGTGTATCCTCTCCCTTGATCATTACTCTCTACCTATAGTCCCTGGGCTGTAGAACTGGGGCTGTGTGGAGGCAGAGCAGTAATGTGACCTACATTACACTGCTTCCCTGGATCTGGAGCTCTTCAGCTCTTCACAGACATGCCATATTCATATTCATAATCCGTTGGAAGCCTAATGGTTAAACATGGGAATGATTCATTGGCATACAAAAGATTTAGACTGGTTTTTGTTTTTTTCTCCACAATAATTTTGGTTCACATCTCTTCAGTGTCATTTTGATACATGTATACCTTAAAGGGATAGTTCACCCAAAAATGAAAATTCTGTCATCATTTACTCTCCCACAAGTTGTCATCTGTCATCTGTCAGCATTTACTCTTTCTCCCAAACCTGTGTGACTTTCTTTCCTCTGTGAAAAATAAAAGATATTTAGAAGAATTTTGGTAATGAAGCAGTTTTGGTTACCATTTTATGGGCCAAACCACCAAAAAATAAGAAATAGTAATACAGTATTAATAATGCTCACCAAGCATAAAAATATAGTAAAAACACTAATATTTTGAGATATTATTACAATAAAAAATATTTATTTTAATATATTTTAAAGTGTTATTCAGTATCACATGATCCTTCAGAAATCATTCTGTACTAATTTGGTGCACAAAAAACATTTTCTATTAATATCAATGTTTGGAACTGATGTCCTGCTTAATATTTTTTGTATAAACTGTTTAAAAAAAATAATAATAAAAAAAAAATAATATATATATATATATATATATATATATATATATATATATATATATATATATATATATATATATATATATATATATATATATATATTTTTTTTTTTTTTTTTAAACAGTTTATACAAAAAATATTAAGCAGGACATCAGTTCCAAACATTGATATTAATAGAAAATGTTTTTTGTGCACCAAATTAGTACAGAATGATTTCTGAAGGATCATGTGATACTGAATAACACTTTAAAATATATTAAAATAATATATATATATCTTGAGAATTCTTTGCTGAATAGAATGTTTAGAAGAACAGCATTTATTTGAAATTGATTATATATATATATTTTTTGTACCTTAAAATTGCCTTTACTGCTATTTATTTTCCAGAAAAAAAAAATCTTACCAACCCAAAACTTTTGAAGAGTAGTGCATGTTTGCATTTTTGTTAGAACTTCTGAGGTGTATTTATTAAACCTTTTTGGGAGCACTTGCATATTACTCTTCCCTATATATATATAAACAGAAAAGTTGCAGGTTCCGTCTAAAGTATAGTTGACCTACTGTAGGACCTGAGTCCTAGTTACAGTCCAGTCTTTCAGCACTGTCTCTAGAGGCACTTAACCCAAACCCACTTCTCCATGCTGTGTCAGTGTGAAACAGCATCTCCTAAATGCAAGTCAAATTATTCCATTTGTAAGTGTCTTAAAGTGAGACTATGGCCCCCAGCCTCTGTTATGCGGTGGCATTGTCAGTGCAGTTTTGGGTCATGACATTGATTTCGTTTCAGGTGAAGGAAGGTCAAAAGACCCCTGAGTGACATATTTCAGCTTCCAAGTTGCAGCATGTTTGCAGCTTACATGTCCATGGCTCTACTTGTCTTTAGATAGCTAATCCAATCTACTGTCAGGTTATGTAACACTACCACATCATTATGTTACCATACTGTGTGTATATGAATACTCTATACTGTATTCAAATTGCTTTAAGGTGGTCTTTTTAGGTTTATTGCATCAGGATGATGTATGCAAATGCTCTAATAAGCAACTTGTTGATTAAAGGTTTAGGTCAAATCCTCCTTGGTGAGACAGGCTGTATTATTAGGACTGTTTTGACTACGTCCCTGATAGATGTTGCCACACTGAACATAAGCAACTTGACATATATTATGCTGTTTGTTTAGAAGAATTATCATCCGTGAAAGAATGCAAATGTTAAATGTCATGGACTTCGTTCCATGTTTATTGGATTATGGCAAAGTCCTTTAAAGTATAGACCCCCCCCCCCCCCCCCAGAAAATAATTCTGTAATAATTTACTCACCTTCATGTTGATACAAACTTGTGTGACTTTCTTCTGTGGAGAATTTCTTTTTTTTTCAGTGGTTTTTGTATTTATGAAAGTCAAAAGGGTGCAAAAACTGTCAAAACATTCCTCAGATTATCTTTGCTTGTGTTTCAGAGAAGAAAGAATGACCTGAGGGCAAGCAAATGATGACAGAGTTTTCATTTTGGGTAAACTATCACTTTAACTTTTAGGATGGCACCACCTCAGCCACCTAAAGCCAGGTAAACTCTGTATTATGTGTGATGGAAGAAATTCAATAAAGAAAAGTTTAACTTCACATCTGGGTCAGGACGTGATAGAAATTTTGTGGACATCATGATCCAGTTCTGGCCCATCAAACCCACTTTAGTCAAGCAGCTTAGTGTCTGGCGTTTGGTGTACTATGACAGTGGCTCCTGCCACCACTGAGAAAATCTGCATTATTGACGCCACTGGCATCTACATATTTAATACACTGGCCCCGCTGTTGACTTTCCAGGCTAACGCTCTGCTTGTACACAAAGCCTAGAGCCCCCGCCCCCCTGCCGAGAGACATTCTGCTGCCTACTTGCCACCCCCTCAGACTAAACGACCCCCTGCATCACTTCAAGACTTATTGCATTGGAACATTCATTTCAGTCCAGGCCCTTGTATTGCAGTGTGTGTGTGTGTGTGTGTGTGTTTCAGGGTCTCAGCTTGATACCATGAAGCCCATCGACAGATCGAATTTTTAGACGTTGGTCTTTCATCACTGTTCATGCATGGACAGTAAATCATAGCAATTTCACAGTGGATGTAGGCTGCCATTATTACTAATAAATGCATTTAAATTTCCTGGACTTCATGGTTTTACTACAAGAACGTAATTCCAATTACTAAACATTTGGGGTTGGTATAATTTATATATATATATATATATTTCTAATGCAAAGTGGCAAATTTGCTTACTAGTGTTGTAAGGATGCACACCGAGCTGGTTAAAAATCGATACAAATATATGTTAAACGAATTGCGATACATTTGGAGGTTGTAGTTTTTATGAATGTATGTCTGAGGGGAAAACATTTTTAGAATGTATTTTCTCTTCATCTTGCCTCTGAATAATGCATATTAAAATGTTCCTTAATGTTCCTAAGCGTAGCGCTGCTTTGCTTACATCAGTAACCAAGTAAAAACACTGAATTTCCACTGTTCCGTAAGTGCCACCTGCTGTCAGAGAGCGAATTAGCATTTTCATTCAGCCTGTCTGCTGTTTTTGTTTCTAGCTAAACAGCTCTCCCAGAACAGGTTTAAATAAAACTGCGATCCATGGTTACAAAAATCTAGATCTTTCAGAATCAGTTTTCAATGAGCAATCTTTACAATCTTTGAAGACATAAGTAAGTTACCGCATGTCTGTAATATTTGTCAATAACCAGTATGGTACCAATATATCTTGCATCCCTATAGCTGAATCAGCAGAGCTATGTTTTCATAACGACTTTCTGCTGAAAGATTTCGTAAGGTTGTTTTTCTTTTCTGTCATTTTGTTGTGTCTTCCATACTGTTTCACCAGCCTTTCCAACTCAGTTCTTGACGTCATCGTGACCTCCGCGACCCGGGCGAAACACAGAAGCGGAAAACCACATGAGTCCTATTTTGAATTGCACACCTGTGGTTCTTCTTTACCCTGCTTGTCGTGCATAGTGAGTAAGACGTTTTAGACACGGAAATAGAGATGAGGCACCATAGCTTTTCATACCGCATTTCACAACACTGACAAGAAAAAAGCACACGGTGACAGCGTGGCCCTCTCCGAGTCGCAGGGAACTATTAGCTGACTGAAGATGCTGCATCGGTCCGCCTCTGCAGTGGCCTTCAGTTGTCAGCGTTGGGAGAGTGTACCGCGTGAGAGCTGAGTCATAATAAGCAGTGTGCTGACGAGCAGAGCCACCCCAAAGATCCACGACTAGCCACTGTGTTGCAGGCAAATGCCTCGATGTTCCCCACTCTCTCTGCTAAAGCTCTGAGTCATCTGTGAATAATTTGGACCACCACGGGGCTTGGATTCTGACTCATCACTCTAAACCAGGGTTTTTGGGGGGCTTCTTAGAGTGGGATAACTATAGAGAAAAGTCTAGGCTTTGAAAGAGGAAATAGAAAGCAGCCTCTTGTCCATGTCGCATGCAATCTTGACCTTGTTTGGATCTGTGTTACGTATGAAGTTACGTGTGCTCAGTAGCCTTGAGAGGAAGAGGCTTTGTTGATGGATGCTTTATTATTTTGCCTGTAGATACGTTGTGACTGTGCAGGTTTTTCCTAAGACGATCTTACTGCTCAAAACAACAGATCTGGCAGCTGGTGGATTACATAATCCAGTCTTTGGTCTTAAGGCCACTTATGTCGCTCTCTCATGACTGTTAGTTTGGCTAATTTGACTTGCATCACAAAAATGAAAGCAATATATATATATATATATATATATATATATATATATACATATATATATATATATATATATATATATATATATATATATATATATATATATATATATATATACATATACATATACATATACATATACATATACATATATATATATATACATATATATACATATACATATACATATACATATATATATATATATATATATATATATATATATATATATATATATATATATTTGCTTTATATTACATTTGAAAGTTATATAAAACGTAACAATTTTTTTTTAATTTTTGAAGAAACATCTTTTGAAAATTAATGAGCACTTAGGCTGTCAAGCTTGAAAACAAAGAAGTATCTTGCATGAACTATTGTTGTGTTCATGGTTTTATTTGGCTTTTTTTCTTTTTTTTTTGTGAATTGATTTGTTCATGAATTGAATTAATTTGGTTCTCAAGTTCAACTCATGAATTTAAATCTGATTTAGGGATTCATTCATGCTGGGTTAACATTGGTTATCCAACTGGAGATGACGACTTTATAATGCCTAATAACTTTAAGTTTATTATATTTACACAAAACTGTCACATGGATTCTTTTAGAAGCTTATATAAACACTACTATTCAAAAGTTGTTGGTAAATTTTTTACTTTTTTTTTTAAAATAAGTTTCTCATGTTCGCAAAGGCATCAATCAAAAATACAGTAAAATGGTAATATTGTGAAATATTCTTAGAATTAAACATTTTAATTTAATTTTAAAATCAATTTATTCCTATGACATCAAAGCTGAATTTGCAGCAGCCATTACTCCAGTCTTCAGTGTCACATGATCCTTCAGAAATCATTCTCATATGCAGATTTTTGGTACTCAATGTTTTTTTTTTTTTTACACCTCAGCTTAAAGGGGTCATATGATGCAATTTCAATATTTTCTTTCTCTTAGTAGTGTTACAAGCTCTTGGTGCACAAAGAAGACCTCTAAAGTGGCAAAGACTAAAGTCTCAAATCCAAAAAGATATTCTATCAAAGTTCAAAGTTAAGACTCTGCCACGCCCCCCTGAAATGGCTCATTCAAGCACGCCCCCACATATCTACGTCACAATGTGGAAATATTTGCGTAATACCACCCAAATGTTCACGCAAAGAAAGAAGGCGTGGTTTCAGTAACCGCAGTTAGTGTTGAAGCAGCCATGTAAGGGAGATGCTGTGTGTATCTAGGCGAAACTAGCAATTTATTTGGCCTTCTGAAAGTATATGCATTTAGGAATCTTTAAGATTACTTACAACAGAACATCAACACTTTTTATGAACGACCATTTTGTGAACCTAGGAGAGGAGGTAATTCTGACTTTGCTAAGACAATCTGGTGCTTCTGAATCAGTTACTGTAAGTATGTTTTGTTATTGAATTATATTGTTTAAAGTATTTGCTATTGAATATTCAAAGTTTTTGCCTCGCTTGTGTGTGTGAGAGAGAGAGAGAGGCAGGCAGGGTCACACAGTGGAGTCGGCTGTCTTAACCATCTGTGGCTTGTGTACTGCAAACACATATGAGATTCATCACTGTGTCTGTCAGGTGACTCTTTTCCCCTTTCAGGCTTGAACTGAGGGTAAAACTAACAACATTATTAACAGTCTTAACATTTAATTTGAAAGATGAAGCTCGCGATTATGGAAAGGGGTGATCCATTACCGACGAAGGCTTGCAGCGTTCGGCAAATCACAATGCACTGGGTCAGTTGGCCAATCAGAGTATTGAGCGCTTGTCGGAAAGAGGGACTTTGTAGAAAACTACACATTTGAGAGAGGCGGGAAACCTATAATAATGTAAAGTATTTGAAAAATAATGTGTCTTTTGAACATTAAAGCATGTCAACGTATTCTGTTACACCAATACACAAAATAATGATCTTTAAAAAAGCATCAAATGACCTCTTTAATATTTTTCTGAAAACCGTGATATTTTTTATTAGGATACCTTGATGAATAGAGGGAAAAGAACAGCCATCATTTATTGGAAATATAAATATTTCTTAACATTATAAATGTCTGTACTGTGATTTAATACATCATTTAATACATCTTTGCTGAATAAAAATAAGCATTTCATTTTTTTTTTTTTTTATCATACTGACCTCACAATTTTGATCAGTACAGAGTAGTTCCCAGTGGACCACTTTTCATGATAATTGTATTTTGAGTTGTTTTTTAAAGCTTGAAAGCCCGTCTGTCTTCATTTTCATTTTATTGAAAAGATTGGTCAGGATTTACTGAAAAAACAAAAAGATCTTTTATGTTCCCCAGAAGAAAGACAGAAATTTGGAACAACATGAGGGTAAGTAAGTGATTCATTTTTGTGTGAACTGTTCCTTTAAACATGAGTGGCAGTTTGTCAGACTGCTTCTATCAGAGTAAAGCCAATTTGTCAATCTTCTCTGTTTACAAGGACAGGTATCAGTGCCCGAAACTCTGTCTGTGCGGTTCGATATGCATGCTGAACACACACACACAGACACACACACACACACACCGTGATTTGACTCTTCCTGTGGCATCAGCAGTGATGCTTTCGACCAGTCAGCTTCCTTCTTTTTCCACCTGGGAAGAAGGAATGCATCAGCGACATGAACCATGTGCTTTCCTCTCTGTTTGTGTGTTTAATTGAGGGAGAAGGGAGAAATAATAGGATAAATGGTTAACTCAGGACACCCCCACTCAAAAACAAACATCAAAACACTCAAACCCTAAATGTACAAAAAGAAATTCAGTTCATTTAGAAGCAGACTGTGGTATGGCCTAGTTCAGTGAACCAAATCCACAACGTTATCACTGATTTACCTGAAATTCAGAGTGAGGTCAAAATGCCCTGTATACTAAAAAGGAACTGCCTGTTCCAAAAAGATACATTTCATTATGCTAGTTTCTAAGAGTGAGCAAACTGCAGTCAACTCTGAACTGAGCAACTTCCACACAGTGCCTCTCAATAATTGTCTCCGGTGTGTAATTAGTCCTGAGGGTAGACTCTCACGAAAATAATTGCATACTTGATTTGGGCTAAAATATAACACACATGGTAATTGAACCTTGTAATATGGGTTTACAGCTCTTTAGATATATGCATTACTCTTGAAGTGCACATCTGATATTAAAACTATGGCTTTTTTTGGTATGCAAACATAACTTTTTTTTTTAATGAGTTTATCAAGTGAGATTCAAAACCTAGTGACTTGGCTTGATGTCTTCTTCCTAGTAGGCAGCTTCCCTCACAGGCATTCTCAATTAAATAAACGTTTCCACACAAATCAGTCACTTATAAGGAATAAGTGACTGATTTGAGTGGAAATATCATGTAACAAAAATAATGTGCGGGTGGCTCAATTCACATTTGATTCCATTAGAGTCTGAGAGAGCAAAATAACAAATATATAACAAATATTTTGTCAAATTCAATTTTCAGATGAGCACTCCACTAAACTGAAACAATCTGGTGAAATTTCACTTAGAAATTAGTCAATTTCACAAATAATTTTAAAGACTTGGCAAGCAACACATTGAATTCAAGTAAAATTTTGAAGTAGAAAAACTGAATTAGTTTGGATGGATGGATTGGAATTTACAACTTTTTAATTTAAAGCCATTTTTACAGTGTACCATTTTATTAATTTGCATTAGAACTTATATTTCTCTTGTCTCTTCCTTATATACAGAACAATTTGTCACTGCAGATGTAGATACAGTATTTACATAAACATTGCAAATACAAAAACAGATTAGAATTAAAATCATATCTACAGATTTAATCTAAGATTTAACGTTTCTTCTTGTACCGAAGTGCAGTTTTAATATACAGCGGGTAAAATAAGTATTGAACACATCACATTTTTCTCAGTAAATATATTTCTAAAGGCGCTG
This sequence comes from Carassius auratus, assembly GCF_003368295.1. Lineage (NCBI taxonomy): Eukaryota > Metazoa > Chordata > Actinopteri > Cypriniformes > Cyprinidae > Carassius > Carassius auratus. The sequence continues at coordinate 13,630,735 of NC_039252.1, forward strand.
TTAACATTATTTTTTTAACAGATGTCAGTAACAACCCAAGTATTCCATACATACAAAGAAATCAAAACAAATAAGTTCAGAAATTAAGTTATGTGTAATAAAATGGAATCACCCAGTGAAAAAGAATTGAACAAGCTTAATTTTCACACTGAAATGTATTCAATACTTCGTACAAAAGCCTTTGTTGGTAATGACAGCTTTAAGACGCCTCCTGTATGGCAGTGGCGGTTCGTGGGTTTTAATAGAGGAGGCACACTAATTGTATTTGTCTTGGATCCCTGACAATTATTATTATTATTTGCCACTTTAAAATGAATTTTTGGTTACTTTTAGTCAGAAATGTTAAGAAAACAACACATAGAACAAGATAATATAATTTAATTCACCTGACCTATCACTTGAAGCAAACATCCATCCCTGCCTTTTGTGATATTTAATTAACCCGACTTCTGTAGCCTATATCCAGCTAAGGCGTGTTGTCCCTTTTTTTTGTTTGTATATTCGATTGGCGATCAAGTATTCATTATCACTACTCATCATCAGTACTTGGCACTTTATAGCGCAGCATGAGACGTTCAAACTAGTATCACGTAATTTACATCTCTATGATGACTGGTGGATACCAGGAGGGAGGATAGCCTCCCCTATGAGGTTTCTTTTCGCAACCCTCCTCAGCGCTGAAAGTGAACACTCAATGCGGATTGACTATTGCTGATTTTTTGACCAGACTACCTTCTCCAATTATTTCACAGGCTTGTCTAAATGTTGTGCAGCAAATTTTAAACGAGCTTCAACACCCTTCAGCAATAGAGCCCAGAGTGTGTAAAAAGGGTATGGTGGTTGAGTGCATTACTTATTGTTTTCTTTGAAACAATTGTATCTGCTAATTCCAGGTCTTTCTGAAGTTCTACAAGTGATCTAATATTAATTTCCACTGACAACGGCAGGATTGCTTTCTAATTACTGATAGATTTCTGCTGGTCAGTAATTTACTGAACCTACACATAGGCCTGAGAAAAATTTTTAGAAGAAAATTTCACTTGGTACTAAGAGGCTATCCATTGATGTATGGCTTGTTAGGATCAGAAAATATTTAGGCGAGATGCAACTATTTGAAAATCTGGAATCTGAGGGTGCAAAAAAAATCTAAATATTGAGAAAATCACCTTTAAAGGTGTCCAAATGAAGACCTTAGCAATGCATATTTCTAAACAGAAATTAAGTTTTGAAATATTTATGGTAGGAAATCAACTAAATATGTTCATGGAACATGATCTTCACTTAATATCCTAATGATTTTTGGCATGAAAGAAAGAATTATCATTTTGACCCATTCAGATAATTTTAGACTTGCTACAAATAAACTTGTTACTTAAGACTGGTTTTGTAGTCCAGGGTCACATATATGCATGATTAAACATGACTGTGTAAACGTATTTTTACAAGTTGAGCTGAATGAACTGTTTGGGTGTGTTCAGATCTCTGGAATGCAGTTAAAACAATGACATTATCTGGAACAAGAACTGTCTTGCAGATGGTCTTTGTGTAGATGTTTGTGTACTACTTATATAAACCATTTCTAGTTGATCGTGTCAAAGGTTGCTGTTTCTGATCAGGTCAGCATGACGACAAAGTGTTTGGTAATTATTTTTGCCGAGGCTATAGTGGAGCAGAATTTACATAGTTTATCTTAAGTACATTAGTGTGATTGCACTCTACTATACAGTCCAAATGCAGTGCCAACAGGGCTTGATGATATGATTTTTGCCCAGGCAATGCAGTCTCTGTGCTTTCATTTGTGGAAACTCTAATTTGATTGCTTTCTAGATCAGTGACGATGACCCAAAGGGCAGTTCTGAGCATCTCGCTTCCAAAGTCGTGGCCTTGCTCTCGCTCGTGATGTCTCCTTGCATAACTCTTAATCAGCAGAGGCGTATTGGGTAATAATCTCCCAGCCGCTGATTAATTCCTTTTCAGGGATGTCCGAAATTAACAATCGCGACGGAAGCGCCAGCTGCTTCCCGAGACATCCTGGGATGTGTTTGCCAGTCATCAGCCAAATAGAGCTGGAAAATAGTGCAAATGGTAATCTCTGGATTATAGTGTTAATCCTGGACTGGGAGACAATAGGGCGAGAGGTTCTGTTTGTGCCCTGAAATGAGGCTGGCTGGCTGTCCTGCAGGTGATTTGGAGCGAACCCAGTGTAATTTTGCATTTGCTTCGATCAGGGGTCTAATTTCATACGGTTCAGATTTTAAAGGCATAGTAGTATGTTTGATTTTGTAGATGGTTGTAAGGCAAGAATGTTAAATCATCTGATAGCAAGGATTAGACTCCTATTGGGAATTAAAAAGACCAAATAAACCAAGACATCATGCCTTGCTAATAAGATTTATTCATGAAGATGTCCTGGTATCTGGATTTAAGGTTAATTAACTGGCAGATTAATAACAGAGATGTTTGTGTTCTTTCAAGAGCCACTGGAAAATTCACATGGCTCACCTCAAGAACTGAGCATCTCTATAGTCATGGAGATGACCTTGGCACAAGCGGCGTGATTGGCTTGGGCGGAGTGTGTTCCATTGCACAGACGCCACTCTCCGTGCCCTGTAAGTGCACTTAAAGGTGTAGAGTCTCTCCAAGTGCCCTGGTTTCTCCTCAGAAATTGCTCTCTGCAACCTCTAAAGTTCTCCTGACAACATATTACAGGTGAAGGACACAGAAGCTCATGAGAGAGCCTCTCAACAGCAAGAAACCGAGTAACAGCTGCCTATAAAGGAAACTAGGCTTTTGTCTGGCTATTTAAAGCGAATGCCCTCTATGCTTATACATTGTTCATGTTTTTGACAGCCAGCCAATTTTTTAAAAGCTAAAAGAATATGCTAAGGATAAATAGCACAACTGTAGTTGACGTATATTTTTCAGTATCAGTTTTTTGATGACGTCTTTAGATGACCTTGTCTTATCAATGGAAGTGGCCCAAAATACAGTCTTCTAGGGGTGGGTGGAATCAATTTTCAGTGGATATGGAATACTGGATGCTGTGGAATATAAATTTGAGTGGCATTACAGAAGAAGAGAAAGTTTTGGTCAGAAGGTAGGCCTGTGCGTCAGTGTCACTACAGCCTAAATTACCGTCCTCCTTGGCTCAACTAGGTCATCTGCTCTCAAATAGACTTGCACATTTCATTTCGTAGCCCACATCGCTCACCTTATTTATCCTTCAGTTTTCAGGCATCCTCACACTGCCAGCTCGAGACCTCATTTGACTATTATACAAAAAAATAAACCATTTAGAATGATTAACCTCAACATGAATGCTTGACAAAATTGATTTTGTTTCTGGAAAATCTGGGAATGTTTCATAAATACATTCATTTAATACGTGTTTATATATATATATATATATTTTTTTTTTATTTTTTTTATCAATTATTAGTTTGGGTGTTTATAAATATATAAAAAAAATAATTTAAAAAAATCTGATTTCAGTTTATGTTTATATATTATAATATATTTTATGTATTTTTAAATTTCCTAATTTATGGTTGAAAATATTGAACATTGCTTTACATAAACGGCAATCTGTAATAAATGGAATACATTTTAATGACAAATCTACAAATATATCTTATATTTTCAGAATTAAAATTTCTTTTTTTTTAATAATTAATAGCCAACTCTCATCAACCAAATCAAACGGATATCAGTATGGAAAAAGGTGTATTACCAAGTGAAAGTTCATCCCAACTCAAACCCTGCTTTCCATAATCCAAACCGAGATTTGTTTGGCAAATGCATTGTAGGGAAAAGCAAATATTCCAGAGGGAATGTATGACTCAAAAAACATCCGGTAATATCCCACCTTGCAGGAAACTGCAAAATAGAACTGTGTGATTGAGAGCTGTGCGTTAAACGGTAGCTTCATTAGATGATCACACGTTGTCAAGTGTTTGATCAGGCCTCATTAATATCCTGGGAAGATAACACACATTCAAAGATCTTCAATGACCACATTACGCCCTCTGCCTAATAGCACCTAGCAACAGATTGTATACGGTATATGGTGCAATAACTCGAAATGGCATTTGGCTAACCTCTTTATGTTTTGTATTTGCTAGTTTATAGCTTTTTAGGTTGTGCTTTTATACGGACCGCAGTGTCATTTCATCTGCGTTATGGCATTGTACAATCAGCATAACGATTAAGAACAAGCATTTAGTTCGGAGCAGTGACCTAAACAGACCTAATGTGCTGCTGGATAGAATAGAATTAAACTAGATAAGATGAGATATTATTTATCTATATATATTTATATATATATATATATAGATCAATATCAATCACACAGTTATATGTTTGTTTATGTTTATGGTTTTATCATGATGCAGGTAAGATTATGCAACTTTATTTAGACATTGGGCTGCTTTCTTAGTGGATGCTTATTGGGAAATAAATACAGTTTTTGTAAAAAAAAAAAAAAATATATATATAATAAATTGTACAATCAGTGCCATGAAAATTATGAGATGCAAAACATATCATCTGTCCTAACATGCTTTTTAAGGTTTAAGGTTTATTTTTTTTGTATTTTTTTTTTTAGCCCTAACCTCCTGTTTGCTGTATTTTTCTCTCACTCATTTTTATCGTTTGTCTACTGTTTGATATATTTCTTTATCTAGAATCTCACTCAGTGATATTGACTTTAATTTTGTTTTTATACTTCACATGCTTCCAGGATTTTTGATTCTCCCTAGAGCGTTTGAGCCTCCCTGCTAGGTGTCGAAGTGAGGAAGGTGTGCGTTGTATTATTATGTCACAGCCTGGAGCCTCCACTGGCAACAGTCCAGCATGGGTTTCAGGCCACTGTGTTCTTGCCCCATTGGAGACTCGGACGTAGAGCTGCCTTGCCAGAGAGAGATGATGCCCAGATGGCATGGCGACCACGTCTGTGGACAGTTTGAAGGGCTGATGGCCTAGATTCCAACACAAGTGCGCTCAAGTCTTTTCAGTCCTGTGGTCCAGTTAACACTGGAGAGCGAGAACACTAGGGCAAGCGTCTTTAGTCAAACCCTTATCTACAATCTTTTCTCTGTACAAAATAATTATTGAATTTGTTCAAATTCATAACTCTTACTATTTAATGGGATAGTTCACCCAAAAATGAATATTCTGTCATTAATTACTCACCCTTCCAAAACCATAAGACCTTCGTTCCTCTTGGGCACACAAATTAAGAAATTTTCTATGAAATCCAAGAGTTTTCTGACCCTACATAAACAGCAATGCAACTATCAACTTCAAGGCTCAGAAAGGTAGTTTAAAATAGTCCAAGTGGCTCAACTGTAATTTTGTGTTGGAATCTATGCAGGTTGAGAAAGCTCTCGGATTTCATTAAAAATATCTTCATTTGTGTTCCAAAGATGAACAAAGGTCTTACGGGTTCGGAACGACATGAGGGTGAGTAATTAATGACAAAATTTTTATTTTATGGTGAACTATCCTTTTAAGAACTTTGGGAACATTCTAGAATCATTGTGATTCATTGGGTTTCTTCAAAGAATACTACAAGGAACAACACTTCTAGAACAAATTCCTTCAGAAACGAACGATAAAACCATTAACAGCCAACTGGAGTCCACCCCATTTTAAAGAGCTTCCACATTTAAAGAAGCAGATAAAAAACATGCAGCATGCATTTATAATAAACAGAATGTTATGGTGGATGCTAATATAGTTATTGTTACATTGATCGTTCTTGGTGTGAACAGGCAGTGAAAAGATCTAGCTCTCCTTCAGTAATTTATTCATTGCTGTAAATAATGGCATGGACATAGTTGTACTAATTTAAATTTTCTGTACACACCTCAGATCAAAGCCTCCAGAAATTATGATAGATGAAACAGTCTGTGACATTTACAACTGAACGCCGCTTGTCTGGGCCTTAGAAACTGCCGTAAAAAGATTTCATAGCGAGGATGCTCTCTGAGGTCCTGTAACGCTGTTACCTGAGATAACACGGACTTCCTGTGACATCACAAAGCAGCCTTTTTTGATAAAGCCCTCTTTCTCTCTTTATCTTCATGTCTCATTTTCTGTCCCTCTTTCTATTTAGCTCTTACTCACTTTGTTGGTAAAGGTATGCAAAGCTTTTCAACCTGTGCGACGTCAGCAGGCAGGTCAAAAGAAGAGAGTATGAAAAGTGTGGGTTAGCGCGATGCGTGGGCGCGATGACGCCATCGCTCTCTTTTCTCTCTCTCCCTCCCTTTCCAAAAGCGTGACGCTGAGGCGCTATACTGAGCAGGAAAGGAATGATGGGTAAAGTGGGGTTTTCATGAAGGTCCTTGACCCAGAACAAGCACTAGTCTTTATTTAGGCATGCTGTTGTGTGCGTTTGTGTGTGTGTGTGTGCAGGGGAGGATGGTGGGTGTAATAGAGAGATTGAGAGGGAGAGTGATGGACAGGAAGAGGATTTAGTTTGGTGTTAATCCTGCATGCTGCTATTAATAACCCTTGAGTCATCTACACACACACACTCCAACTTATCAACAAGCACCCACAAACTAATTTTCACCCACCAGCTCTTCTTATGAACTGGTGAACATGGTATATTGGGTTAAACATGGTATATTCCGCACTTCGTACTCATAAAAGAAGTAAAAGGTTTGTCATCATTTGCTCACCCTCACATTGTTCCAAACACATCTGACTTGCTTTCTTCAGTGGAATATAATGTATGGGGACTAGGACTGTCAGGCTCTAAAATGACAAAAAAGAAGAAGAAAAAAAACATAAATGTAGTTTATGTTTTGTGTGCTCTTCTGAAGTCATATGATAGCTTTGTGTGAGGAACAGACAATAAGCCTTATTGTTATGATTTATTTATGGTTATTTTTAGGTGCTTGAGTGCTTCAGTCCCCATTTACATTATTTATATATATATATATATATATATATATATATATATATATATATATATATATATATATATATATATATATATATATATAAAAGAGTGCCCTCAGAAACTTTCACACATATGAGTTTGAACAGCATGAAGATGAGTAGACATTGACATAATTTAGCATTTTATATCTCCTTAATATTCATTTTAGGCATTCTTAACACAATTTACTCTTAATGACAAATGATGCTTCATTATGGCAGTACAGCACCATCATGGATCACAATAGAACAGACACTTATGACTAAACTGAACTGTAGTCTCAGAGGAGAAGATGTGTGCGAAAAGGAAAATCCTCTCCTACAGACACACACACATACACAAGTGATGTTGAGTGTTTGGGGGATCTTACAAAGTCAAGGACAGTTGAAAGTTAATGTAAGAGTAGAAACCCCCTTGAGAGCCTTGTGTAAGTGTGTGTGTGTGTGTGTGTGTGTGTGGGTGACATGTTTTTGCAGTAGTAGGTTGGGTAGAACGTGCATGCTATGCCACACTTCAACAAAGGCTTTTCTAGAAACATACAATATTATTTCCATCTGCTAAAAATGCAGATCATCTAGATTTGCTGAAATAATGACTGTTTTCACACAAGTTTCCCTCTGTATGCCATTGGTTCAACAGGATGATAGCCCCGCCCCAAATGCTCACTATTGGTAGAGCCAGTATTGCCGTTTTTCAGGTTATTTCCATATATTAAAAACATTATTTTGTCTAGCTGAATCTCAAAGTCTTACAAAACAGATTTGCTAATGAAAGTTTCCCTCCCTATGCCATTGGTTGAACAGATAGCCCCGCCCCTAAAGTATGCCATGTGTTGAGCCCGTGTCATTCACAGCTTTCACACTTTTTTACAATATTTTGTAGTTGTCTTTATATATGTAGTTGGGATAAAAAGCATTTAAACACTTCAACTACACAATTAGCGTTTAAGTAATATTCATTTATATGTATATAACTAATATTTTTAGTACTTATTATTCATTTTAATTAAAGCAATAAGGCACTTGAGAGCTTACAAACAACCCCTTTAAAATATAACACCCTTTTGTACCTTGCTTAATTATTGTAATTATTGTATTATAAGAGGGAACTGATTCTGTATGTGTGTGGATTATTATGTCCCTTGTCATGATTACTGCATTTATATGCTATGCAAGTCCAGCAGCAGTGAGTAGCTTTGTGTGTGTGTGTGTGTGTGTGTGTGTGTTTTTTTGCGTGCGCAAAGCATAATTTCTCTCCTGACATGAAGTGTGACTATATAGTGTTAGCCACGCTGAGCCTTCATTTCTCTGAATGACGTCAAAGCAAGGCTCCCCGACACACATCCCTGCTTCTCTCACTTTCTTGCGCTCTTTTTTTATTTAATTTTTTATAACTACCCTTCTGTTGTATGGTCACATTTATGTTCTGTAACCAGGATAATCTGTTAAATACAAGCAATATGAGTGCAGAGCCACTTCTATTTATGCTTTAATTTCCGTTCACAGTCTCTTTGGCAACAAATAAGCCTGCTGTGAGATCTTCGTAGCCTACTACAGAGACGTCACTTTGTGCCGTGCTTTGAAGTCTGGGGATAAAGAAAGCAGCGTGTATGTATTTTTTGCAACTTGGTTGAGAGGACAAAAATGGCTCTTCTCTAATCCTCATTTCTTAGCATGTCTCTGACTCCTCTGAGCTGCAAAAGAAACGGGCGTCTCCCATTGGCTCACCTTAGCTGTGGCCGAGAGCCTCAGCCAATCAGAGCTCCCCACCTCGACACCCCCTCCCCCTCAGGTAGTGACGGCTATGTGCGTGTGTGCAGGAGAAAGAAGGAGACAGAGAGCTGGAGCATTTCTATGAATGGAAATGCGGAGGAGGATCCCAGAATGTAATGGCAATTGGCATGTCATTTCTCTCTCTTTCTGTCTTCATCCCTTCCTCAGGCCATCAGTTCCTCCTCCATCTCAATGACACTTTTCACTCCTATCTTCTCATCTTTCTGCCATTGTGAACACTGATGCACACTGCTGTCCCTGTGACACGGATGATGTCCAAGACTCCCAGTGTTAGGATCTGATTCATACATCAAAGTTAGTTAGACATCGTGAGTGGATGGATGAATTAACGGAAGGATGGACGGACGGACAGATAGATAGATTAACTAATATATAGATGGATATTGAACAGAATAATGGATGGATGGATAGATAGATGAACAGATATCTAGATGGATATCGATGAATATGGTCAGACAGATAGATAGAGAGAGAGAGAGAGAGATGGATGAATGGACGAATGGACAGATAGATAGATAGATGAACTGATGTCTAGATGGATATTGATGAATATGGTCAAACAGACAGATAGATCGATGGATGAACCGATATTTAGATGGATAATGAACAGAATAATAATAGATGGATGGATGCATGGAAAGACAGACAGACAGATAGATTGATAGATGAACAGATGTCTAGATGGATATTGAACAGAATAATGGATGGATGGATGAACATATCTAGATGGATCTTGATGAATATAGTCAGATAGATAGATAGATAGATTAACTAATATCTAGATGGATATTGAACAGAATAATGGATGGATAGATGAACAGATATCTAGATGGATATTGATGAAGATAGATGGATGGATGGATAGATAGATGAACAGATATCTAGATGGATCTTGATGAATATAGTCAGATGGATGGATGGATAGATCCAAACATTATACACAATGTAAAGTATAAATAATTATGTAATGGGTCAATGGATTATGAATAATGTGAACTCTCTTTCATCCCTTCTTCATGCTGAGTGAACTGACTATATGAGGTTTGGTAGAAGCTGTTAGCTGTTAGTTTGTAACCTCCTTCTCATCTCTCTGCTGGATCTTTCATTTGGAGCAGACCGTCATTGAGTCGTCCTTGAGAACGTTCCACTTTCCGCCCTCCCGTCTGCTGGGCTGGTATTCCAGCCTCTCGTGCTCACTGTGTGTGTGTGTGTGTGAAGCAGTTAGAGATTGCTCTGATTTCTAATATCTAACGTGTGTTCTGGCCCGAGGGCGGATAGTGGCTGTTTGCCTCACTACAACATCACTCACCACGGCAACCCATCGTCATGGGGCGTCCCACGTTGTGCAAGCAGCATGACACTGCTGTCAGGATTGTCATGGTTATACAGGCGAATCAGCTGTCTGTGTCAGCCTTACGTTCCTATCACCACCAGAGTGGAGGCATTTTAAATTATTGTAAAGATTTTCATTCATAATGCCTTATGTCATTTTTGGTCATGTTTTCTTGACTAATGCTTAGATAGTGCAGCCCTGGGGTGTTCATACTTTATATTCTACACTTTATAGGTTTAACCAGGAATATGTTAGTATTATAATTGTATAGTGGTTAAAATTTATAATAAATTATGAATATATTAATTTGACTAGAAACACCAGAAACTAAATGTAAAGCACCGTTCCAGTTGAGCAGGACTTCAACATTGAGGAAAAAAGTGTCACCCTAAAACCTTCAGAAAATAAAATATTTAGATTTAGAATTAAATCAAATCCATTGTCTTTATGATCTTCATCATTTCTTCTGGCTTCTCTTATGCAAAACTTTCATACGATTTTAATTCATTACAGACAGTCGGGTCATAATAAATGTTTTTGGGATTAGGACATCACATTATTGGATGGCTCTGTTATCCTCTCCCATCAGGCCACAGCTGAGGCTATTAATTCAACAGAATGTTGGCAAACGCCGCTGAAGCCCCTCACAGATAGAGGGAGATGGGAATGGCACATTGACACTATCCAAGACACACGTTTTGAAGATTTTGGAGGCATATTTATTCACTGAGATAAATTATTTCTGTGCCAGATAATTGTTCCTTTCCACAGTTGGAACACCAATTATGTGTTTACGTTTTTTATTTATTTAATGGACAAGCATTAATGAAGCCCCCTTTTTTTCTGGATTTGCTATACTTACAAACACCGTTGAAAAATCAGTGAGAATTTAAAAAAATGTATACTTTGTTTAGCAATGATGGATTAAATCTATAAATAGTGACATGAAAGACATTTATATTTCTTGAACACCAGATTAAAGAATAAATGAGATTATTAAAGGAAAAGGGTCATTTTAAATTGTGTTATTTCAGAATATTAGTGTTTCAAACTTTGTGTGGTTTGCAGTGATATTACAACTTCAAAAACCAGCTACACGAAGGTCTTAAAATGTGCAATTATTTATATATTCTTGTAATCTACCCAAACAATGAGCTGTATTCGTCATATCATAATGTCAAAATGCTGTATAGACATATAGGATTTCTGGTCCTTATCTTACAATTCATTGTCAGTCATTTAATGGGGCATCCCTGTTCTGTTCAGATGAGAATTCCACAATCTCTTATGAAATCCTCTTATGAGGATGACGGGGCTTGTCTTTAAGTGTCGGCTCTTGATTTCATAATGTGCAGTTGTGTTTATTTTCAGTGATCCAGCGGGGTCTCTGCTCTCAGAGCGGCAGAGTGCTGAAGTGGATTTGGGTCATGCTAGTTTTAGAGTGCCTCTCCTTGCTCACTCAATCTATCAGAGCGACAAGCCCTAAAAGGATATTCACATCAGTAGTTAAAAAGCCAGGCTTTAACACTTACAGTTCAGCTTTCTACCCTTGTTCCATACCATACGCCTTTTTAAAGGAATAGCTCACCCTTACAAGAAAAACAGTCTGTTGGCAAAGAGGTTTTTGATGCACAGCGATCATAAGAACATATTCAGCTGGAATATCTTTGGTCGTTTTCTCTGTTTTGACCTGTGCATATTGCTTTTACCTCCTACTCATCATCTTACAGTTAAACTAACGCTCGCTCTGGTGCTGAAAAAAGAAAAATCGAATCAAATACTGACAGCGCTCCTCTGCATAATGTTTCCGTGATCTACTCGGCAGATGTTTTAAAGCGTTCTCTCTCTCTTCATCTCTCTTTTACAGCAATTGCCCTTTTTCCTTGGCTGCAGGCCTGGCCCGTGGTACAGCAGACAGTATCCTGCAAAGCGATCTCTCCATGTACTATCTCAACAAGAGTGTGGAGGATGGCACAGACACGCTGCCTCGTAAGTGCCCTATAAAAACCACACAGCACAAACGTAACTTGCACTGTGAAGGCTTTATTTTTAAACGAGACATGCCTAGTGTAGATTCATTGTGGTATTCTTGACACCCGTGAGCCATCGGAAGTCACACAGTGCCAGTGAATGAGTTGCATCTTGCTATCGAGTAGAGATCTCATGATATTTGATCCAAATGTAGGCCATTCTGCACGGTTTTAAGCCTCCTATTCAACTGCAAATTTAGGTCACTTACCAACTTAACGTGGCCTGAATTGCTTTCTTATCTTTCTATATTCGAATTGAAATGGCAAAGGAATCTGAGGTGGGAACGGCTGCTAATGTGCCACAGTTTTGGCTGGTTTAGAAAGGAGCCGGTCTAAATGGAGCTCGAAAGATCAATTCATATGACACCTCTTTTTGTTATGATATCATGTCTGATCTGATGACTCTTACTGTAGCGATAACTGTAAACTGCCACATGAAAGTATATTACAATCTTTATGGAGAACAGATGTTGCCTGACATGAAAATTATGATGTGCATTATGTTAGTATCATATTGGTCTTTGGTCTATATTTAAGTTTTTTTTTTTATTCTGTAATGGTCAATATTGCATATTTAATTGTACATGAACATTTCCTTTATTTTTACATTACATTTGATGACATGTAATTTATATGTAATCTTTTAAAGTAATCTAGCATATATATATATATATATATATATATATTTATATTTTATACTCTGCATTATAACATGAATGGTTAAATTTACTTGTATTATATTTGTAAGTTTAGACAATATACTGTAAATTTTTAACGTCAACCATACACATGAAATTAATTATCACTATAATATAATTATGAAATACATCAATAAAATATATATAAAAATTCTATACTCTGTTGTCTAAAATCTATCTTCAGACAAAAATGTTTTTTATTAATCTTGTAAAAAATATACAAATGTTTATTATTCGTAATATATAATATTTAATTTTATTATTAAAATATATTAAAATTCATAACATTACATTTATTTACCAATTTATTTTAAAAGTATAAAAGTTTAACGTGTTATTTTTATATTGTAATATTTCATACCGCTGTATATATTTATATATTTTTGATTTATATTGACATTATAGTATAGAATTTTGATATATGTTATTAATGTCTTTTTAACATTCTAATCCTGCTACAGTGAATGGAAAAATTTAGTTTGGTTTGCCCGGCACCCAAACAGATTACAGTTCTGCTCCTGTTAGTAGGAAATTATTTAATTTTTAGTTGTGACCGACAGCAATTTGTTCCCGCTATAATTCTTTAATAGACATACGACAACTCTGGAAGAAAATTCAGTTTCTCTACTGGTAATTTCAACATTGCGGTGGTGTTTATGTGCACCTCAGATAATAATTCTCTGTGGTTCACATCCAACTATTGCCATCATGAGTTAGCACAGACATTCACATAGCACGCTGATCCCAGACACTTTCCTGAGTGGACGGTAGTTTTATAAAGCCAGATGGACTGCAATCTGTGTTGAGTTTAAGAACTGTTCAAAAATACGTCAGAGCATGAGAACTCTACTTGAGCTCAGTCTGGTTTTCCTCAGCTAGGACAGTTGATAAAGGGTTTCATGAGAAGTACAGTCCTTTAAACAGGCCTACATGACGTGACCCATTCCAGCAGCAAAGAGTATGTTTAATGTAAGTCGTAGCATTGGAAACGATTGACATCAGAACAATGGGCGGCAGACAGACGTCTGCTCAGGGCAAAGGCAGTACATACTGTTCACCGGCTCAGCCCTGAGATGGCAGATTAAATTTAGACTCTGTGCCCACGGAGACAAGACAGAGAGGGAGAGAGAGAGAGAGAGAGAGAGAGAGCATCTAAAAGACTAAGGGAAGAGAAAAGAGCATGTAATGTCTGCTTTTACAACCATCAAACAATGTGAAAGGCCTCTTCGTCCACACAATGGTAAAATACATCTGTCAAAAGCAGTACTGAGGTGGACTGATAGACAAAGACAAAAATGCAGCCTTTGAAAAATATGCCATAAATGGAGGAATAAAAAACAGACACTTCATTAGGCAAATCTGGGACTTTGCCATAGGTTTCGGCATGCAAACTCTTTCAGCAACATTTTACAAGCTTGAGAAACAAATATCTTGCTTGCTGATGATACCTTTAAAGGTTTTATACACCTAAGATTTTAGGTTTTTCAAACCTGTCTGAATTTCTATTAGGGGTGTGCACGGATAGTCGAACATTCGAATATACGTTCTGCTCTAATTATAAAATAAAATAAATTATATTCGAATTTCGCAAAAAGAAAAAAAAAAGTTCTAATTTGTTCACTTTCTGTGATTCTCCACAGCATATTTGAAGATGTATGCAAGCCAAACAATAATGAATGAATGAATAAGGGGCCGTTCACATATCGCGCTTAAAAACGCTAGGCGCTCCAATTTCTCCTTCTTTCCAAAACGCTCGGGCAGAAGCGCCCCTGAGGCATCTGCCGTTACTAAGCAACAATGACGTGCTCTCTCCATGAAGACGCGTACATTTCAGCAAAGGATAAATGGATTTGAAGCACAAAAAATCGCTTTCAGTAGCTCTGCTACTAAATTTATTTCAAAATGGCAATCCATATACAGCTATGATCAGCTGTTCCTTCATCTTGGCTGAGCTTTCAACGTTGTTACGGTAAAGGATGAAGCTGAATGTTTAGTTCTTGTCACATGACCCGCGGTGCGCTTGCGACATTCTGAAAAGTTGAGATGTTTTCAACTCAATGCCGTGTGGACGCGTCTGGAAAAAATGGGTGCGTCGCACTGCGTGCCCATCGTGACCGCGTCGCTTCCATTATGAGCGTTCATACCGCGCGCCTGCATTGGAAATAATGAACTTGAGCGCGCAAAAGACACGATATGTGAATGGCCCCTAAGAACTGCGGTCTTCTACAGTACTTCAAATATGCCGTGGAGAATAACAGAAAGTGACCGAATTCAAGAACATTGTTGTGGCATCTCAAGCAACGAATAAACACCACTAACTTGGAGAATGCAGTGAAAACCCCTCTTCTCGCGTCTGCCCTAGACCCTCGGCACAAACATCTCAGGTTTCTCGATGAAAACATGAGAAGAAAAAATTTTTTTTTTTGAACATTATCAGAACATTTTCCTAGATGTGAGTGGTGCGGATGCAGCCACCGCCACCAACCATGAAGAGGATGCAATGCTCACTCGTCATTAAACTTAATTTAAATAAACGAATACTTGAATATTTGTTTTTTGTGAGCTTAAAATATTCAAATGTGATATTTGCGGAAAATGCCCATCCCTAATTTCTATCCTTCTTTTTGCAATAGAACACAAAAAGATGTTTTGAAGAATGTAAATGCTGCATTAATACACGTTTTTAAATTATTGAAATTATTATTTCAGTAATTCTACTCAAATTGTGAAACTTGTGTATTAAATTAATTGCACACAAAGTAGTTTAAATCTTTGGTTCTTTTAATTGTGATGATTTAGGCTCACATTTAACAAAAACACACCAATTCCCTCTCTCAATAAATTAGAATATGGGGACATGCCAATCAGCTAATCAACTCAAAACACCTGCAAAGGTTTCCATAGCCTTCAAAATGGTTTCTCAGTTTGGTTCACTAGGCTACACAATTGATTGGAAGGAAAAAGTGTAGAAAAAAAATGATGCACAACCAACAGAGAGAACCACAGCCTTATGAGGATTGTCAAGCAAAATCGATTCAAGAATTTGAGTGAACTTAAATAATGGACTTAGACTGGGTTCAAGGCACACAGATGTGTCAAGGAACACCGACCTACCGATGTCGTATTCCTCTTGTTAAGCCACTCCTGAACCCTTTTAGATGAGAGCAAGTTTTGTATTTTGTATGAGAAAGGGTGGAGAAGCTTGAAGTCCAGAATTAAGTTTCCACAGTCTGTGATGTTTTGGGGTGCAATGTCATCTGCTGGTGTTGGGACATTGCGTTTTTAAAAAGTCACTCCACCCGTTTACCAAGACATTTTGGAGCACTTAAAGCTTCCTTCTGCTGACCAGCTTTTTGCAGATGCTGATTTCATTTTCCAGCAGGATTTCGCACCTGCCCACACTGCCAAAAACACCAAAAGCTGGTTAAATGACCATGATGTTGGTGTGCTTGACTGGCCAGCAAACTCACCAGACCTGAACCCCAGAGAGAATCTGTGAGGTATTGTCAAGAGGAAAATGAAAAAAAAAGGGACCGAAAATGCAGATGAGCTGAAGGCCACTGTCAAAGAAACCTGGGCTTTAAATACACCTCAGCAGGGCCACAAACTGATCACCTCCTTGCCACGCTGAATTGAGACAATAATTAAATCAAATGGAGCCCCTAACAAGTATTGAGTGGATGTACAGTAAATGAACATACTTTCCAGAAGGCCAACAATTCACTAAAAATGTTTATGAAGTAGTCTAATTTTTTTAGATGAATTGGTGGGTTTTTGTTAAATGTGAGCCAAAATCATCACAATTAAAAGAACCAAAGACTTAAACTACTTCAGTATGTGTGAATTTAATACATGAATTTCACAATTTGAGTTTATAACTTTCCACAACATTCTAATTTACTGAGATGCACCGGTATATTTGTTCCGACATGATGCGTTTTGATCTGCCAGAATGTGGGTTTGGTACAACATGAATGAATGATAACAAATTTATAATTTAAGTAAACTATCAATTTAATAGGCACCTTTCTGTAATTAAAACAACAAAACAGTTGGGTTAGTTGTCCATCAAATTCTTCATATAATTTTCTAAAAAGCTTTGAGGAGGTAAAGAGCAGCATATAGATCAAATGTGCTCCAGCGATATCGATGAGATGTTCACAGAATGAAGGAATGTCAGTTTTAGTCCATAGAGACCAGAGCTGGAACAATCCCATCATCATTAACCAGTCACCTCCTCTCTCTCTTTCTCAGTTAGCAGATGGCCTCGTTTGCCCACTGTCCTCAATTCCGCTTCCACTGTGCATTTAATCAGCAGCTCATGCACTCTTCTTTTCCAATATGATATTAAATTCAAATCTGTTTGTCTTGTGAGAAAAAAAAAACAGCACTGTCTGTTTGTGTATGGTGCATGTATGTGTTTTTTTTACACTGTTGTGACATATGAAAGAATGGCAGCTTAGTCATCCTGAATCAAAGCAGCTCAGAGTGTTTATGTTTGCCTGTGTAACATGTAACATGTTATTTGCTTCAGCAGAGATCGATTCGGTGAAGCTGGCCCGGCTGGTCTTTAATAAGCTGTGCGAGACGTGTTGTCATTGGCTAAAGGAGTTCCCGTATCGCCGCCGCCACTTGCCATACTACGAGACCTCCATCCACGCTATTAAAAACATGCGTCGAAAGATGGAAGACAAACACGTTGTCATTCCTGACTTCAACACACTTTTCAATCTACAGGTATGACCTTGAATGTGACTTGTTTTTAAGAAATTAGTATTTGTATTCAGCATGGATGCATAAAAGTTTTTGAAAGTAATAGTATTGATATTTTTAACATTACCAAAGATTTAAAATAAATGCTGTTCCTATTAACTTTCTATTATTGCTGTCAAAATTAGTGCATTAACTGCAGTCAGATGAGATGTTCCATATATCAGAAAAAACGATTTTTCCTTTCCTGTCAGCCGTTACACTGTGCTCATAGTGCATGCTCCAATTCCACGCACAAACACTGGCGCACTGTAGCCTGTATCATTTCATATTAAAGCGCTAATGAATCTACGAGTGTGCGCCTCAGATCTGCATCACATTCAGCAGCGGCAACTCATAAAGTAGTAGCAGCTAAATAAACTAACCAAGCTGCTGTGATGTCTGTTCATCAAAAAAAAAAAAAGAGCACATCAATAACTTTTGTAGCTTTAAGGATTCATCCATATTTAATTTATAATCAAATAAGTAAAATATACTGTCTTTATGTTGATTCTACATTAATTTGAAAATTGAATGTGAAATTAGTGAAATATAAAAGTATATTTCAAAACGTTAATGTTATGTGGGATTAATCGCGATTAATTTCAGAAAAAAGTGCAATACATTTTTGACAGCACTACTTTCTATTAATCAAAGAATCCAAAAAAAAAAAATCACGATTTCCACAAAAATATATTAAGCAGCACAACTGTTGCCAAGAAATGTATCTTGAGGAGCAAATCAGCATATTAGAATGATTTCTGAAGGATCATGTGACACTGAAGACTGGAGAAATGATTCAGAAAATTCAGCTTTGCTCCACAGGAATAATTTTTAAATATATTGCAATAGAATATATTACAATATAATAATTAATTTAAATTATAATAAGTATTTACAGTATTTCTGATCAAATTAATGCCTTGTTAAGCGTAAGAGATGCTTTTAAATGCAAGACAAAATGTTTAGTTTTAGGTAGTTTATAATAAACGCCAAACAATCCAATATTTCTCTGATTCACTATTTAATTATTATTTAAAAAAAATGTTTTTACTGTTTACAGTACCTAGAGCTGTCATAGTGACAAATATGATTTCTCAGGATACCTATTTAAGGAATATATTTGTCAGACAGTATCCCCCAAAAAATCTTACAACACTTTATAATTTTATGGCTGTTGACATAATTTCCATGGCACATTCTTCTCTAGAGTTTATTTATATCCCCTTTTTGATTGGCAAAAGATGAATATGATCAGGAATATGATCAGGATTTAAACCTGGAGCACCCATATGAGCACCAGGGCTCAATATGTCTGAGGATCTACACAAGCTGCTAAGACACAGCTCCGACCCACAGGCAAATTCCAAGACATCTAACATCCCATGAATACTAAGGCTGTCAGCAGCTCCTGATTGCTTTTCTGCAAAAACTCATTTTAAGGCCTCTGCTGAGCTTTCCGCACTTCAACAAATAGGTCAAACAAATGTGAGTGAAAGTAGATGCTAAAGCACCGATACACTTAACATCACTTTTCATCGTAATAGAGTTGTGTTGAACCTAACATCCCTGAAGAAACAGCATTATGTAATTTCTTTCCTGATTGCCAGTGTAATTTCCAGTCGAGCGAGAATGTGCTCCGTCACCAGAAAGCAATAAGTGCCGACAGATTTGCCATCTCACGTCCAGATCTACTTGATGTTTCAGATGAGATGTGTGGGCTATCCTTCCTCTAATAAGAGCAGACGCTGTGGCATTTCTGTCCACTGTAGCATGAAACAGACCCTCCCTAAAGCATGACTGTGGGGAATATTCTGCCTGTTTCATCAATACGCTCTTCCCTACCACACTTTACTCATAGACTCTGGGGGGCGGTTCTTTTTCTGTCACATCTGGTAGCCGCTTGATAAATGCTGGGCTTTTACTGGTATTATTGGCGAACACTAGCATCCCTTTGCCTTAGGCAGAAGCAGAACAGAGACCAGTCTCAGCCATAAATGGACATCATTCAATGCATTTACAGAGAGGGAGAGAAACATAAACATAGTAGTCACATCAGTGCTGTTCCAGATGAGCAACATGACAAAACTAGAATACTCCCGTTTATAATTAAATGATGCACACTACACTTTGGAGTAGATAAAAAAAATCTATAAAAAAATGTAAAGATCAATTACGTTTGTCTCATATGCATATAATGCAAACTATTGCCTATATTATCTAATTATCTAATACTATTCTAGTATTTCTAGTCTAGAATACATTTCAAAGTCACTGTGACTTAGGATCAAAATCTGTGATGATTATGCATTTCATTTTCTATAAACTGCAATAAAAATTTGCAGGACCCATTTTATTGTTTTTACCTTATGATTTTGCTGACCCGATTATCTTAACCTATACTGTTTGTTTGTTTATTTGTTTTTACGCATGTCCTCCATGTTTTGCCCCCTTTTTACAGTTGCTTTTCCAAATTATTGCATGCATTGGACTGGTGGTCTGTCTAACTTATCAATCCAAGAAAGAACATTCAAAATAGCTGTTGAATGCATCCACATGTCATAAAAACCTAAACTAAATGTGAGCATTTTCATGTTGTCTCGAGGCGCTCGGGTGCAGAGGCGACACATTGTCACAGTAATGGTTTCTCAGGGATTCTTCCATAATGAAATCCTTCTTTATACCAGTGAGAGCTTATCCCGTTTGACCAGCCCTGCTACGGAACTAAGCCTTTTAATAATTCGTAAGCTGCTGATAATTAAAACCAATCGACAAGAGGAAGCACCAACATTTAATTAGCATATATTTCTCATGTGTAATATTTCATTTAGCTATGTTGACTGCAGTTGATTTGCGAACAGCTTCTGATCTGGTGAATGCCAGAGGTTGACGTGTTTTCTGTTTCACACCGATTGAGACACATTTACAGGGATTTATTTCAATTAAGAATGGATTGTGAGGTCTTTTATGTGGCAATAAGCTCATTTCTGAACAACTGTAACAAAATACTTTGAATCATGATATAATCAATGAAATGAAAGGGTTTTATTATTGTCACAGTCATTTTACGAGGTAAAGCTAACCGAGAAGTATGTGTGTTTAGGATCAGGAAGAGCAAGCTTTTTACGCTGTGTTTGATGGTCATGGTGGGGTGGATGCTGCCATTTACGCGGCCAATCACCTGCATGTAAACCTGGTCAGACAAGAAATGTTCAGTCAAGATCTTGGAGAGGCTCTGTGTCACTGCTTCAAACTGACTGATGAGCGGTTCATACAGAAGGCAAAACGTGAGGTGAGGTCCTACCCCTCAAACAGACATCAAGATGCTCATATCAGCCCTTTTTGCATTGACAATGTCTGTATGCATCCATATCTCTGGAACAGAAGCTGCGCTGTGGCACTACAGGGGTCGTGACGTTTCTGAGGGGTCGCACACTGCACGTGGCTTGGCTGGGCGACTCACAGGTCATGATGGTGAAGAGAGGTCAACCAGTGGAGCTGATGAAACCACACAAACCAGAGAGAGAGGTGAGAGAGACTGGCCACTCAAAGCTATTTCTTATTATTAAAAAAATAATAATTCCATATTTTTAATTTAATTTGACATAGTTGGAAATCAGTATAAAATGGTCATATGACAATATTCACAGTTTTATTTTAATATGGTTTAATTGTATTTAATAATTTGAAATGGTGGGGACCAGTATAGAATGGTCAGCTGTTCCAAACCCTTATGCCAAAAAATGATATTAGATCAGTCTTAGATTGGTCCTAATTGGTGCATATGACCTTCGTTTTTATCTCAGTCGAGTTCTTTGTGTGGGATGTCCTTTAGCACAGTCCATTCAATTGACAGCAAAGCTGTGTTACACAACGCACTCCCAAGAGTGGATCTGTTGAGCTGGGTCTTTGGAGCTTTATCTATATAATGAAACTGTGTGTAAGTCACAGTTCAGCCGATTAGAGTTTCACTAATTGACAATGAACTGAACATGCCATAGCTGTCATGGTTAATGACTCCTCTTGACCATATTATTTGTTTGTTTGTATAGGATGAGAAAAAGAGGATTGAAGCTCTGGGTGGGTGTGTAATCTGGTTCGGCACATGGAGGGTGAATGGTAGCCTGTCCGTTTCCAGAGCCATCGGTATGAGACACTTGAAATTAAAATATACAATTTAAAATGTTACATTGACAGCCCATTTTGAGTGAAATGCTGTGAAAGCCTACATTAATCAGTTAAGTAACAGTGTTTTTCTCAATGCATATAGTGTTGTTCTAATTTAGTTTTACAGAGGAATATTGTTTCACAAATCCCAGTAATTGAGCCAAAGGCATGAGAAGAGAGGTGAAAACACATTAACATGGTTGTAAAAGCCTTTGCTTTTGTGCTCTTTCAAAATATTCACTTATTTAGGCACAATCTTTTGTAAGTTAAAGTGAACTAAAGGTCAGTGGGTGTATATTTTTAGAAGAGGATGTACAGGCCACAGTAGAAAACCCTTTATCATCACACCATAGATTTCAGTATGAAGGAGACAGTTTAAAAAAGAGAACCCTGGCACAGACTCAATTTAATCAATGTAACCAGATTGTGCAGCTTCCACTCGGTCTAAATCAGTAGCTGCGTCTGTGTACTTATGAAAAAACAATATTGATTATTGTCCAAACATAAACCACTGTACTGTTTCAAAATTTGTGTAACCAGACCAACTGTGTGGTTGGAGTTGAAAAGCATACAAATTTATTTTATCACTCCAATAAATTATAGATAATGTATCAATATAATTTATAGTATGTACATTAGCCAGTGTACGATTACGGCTTTCAGTCTAAGAAATGTTTCTGCAATAACAAAGGCTGACCTCCTACAAAATCCTAAGGCAGTGCTCCCACGACTTCCTGACCAAGAACCATTTCACTCCATAAATGCTGATGGCTAATCTGTCAGATAATCCTATCCGTCTAGCATTTAATTCCCCCAAAGCTCTTGATTCATAAATAGGACAAGTGAGGCTAATTCTAACTCAGCCTAGGCTACTTGCCTTTTACAAACACAAAACAAGTCCAGAACGTGGCGAATTGCCATTGACAAATTTCCTGAAATCTATATTTTTTTGTGATATTCACTCACAAAATTTACTTAGATTTTTCATTTTGTATGTACAGGTGATTCAGAACACAAGCCCTATATCTGTGGAGACGCTGACTACAGTGCCTTCAACCTGGACGGCAGTGAGGACTACTTGATCCTGGCCTGCGACGGCTTCTACGACACAGTGAATCCAGAGGAAGCTGTGCGAGTCGTCAGCGACCACTTGCAGGAGAACAACGGGGACACCGCCATGGTGGCCCACAAGCTAGTTGCCTCGGCCCGAGACGCGGGGTCCAGCGACAATATCACAGTCATTGTGGTGTTCCTCAGGGACCCCCGTTTGCCCCCACCCTCAGATGAACCGGAGGAGGAGCAGGAAGAGGAGCTGGTGGAGGACGCGGGAGAGGAGAAAGAGGAAGTGGAACCCTTGCAGAGTGAGCTGGTGTGTCAAGATGGAGGGGCAGAGAATGGAGGAAAGAACCGGGGCGGCTGGCCACTCCAGCAGTGCTCTGCTCCAGCCGACCTGGCCTATGAAGACCGCATGGATTCGTTTACGGACAGAACAAGTCTGAGCATCATGGGGCCGGACCTGCGTGCAGAGACTGGCTGCTTCAGGCTCCCAGATTCATCCAGTCTCCCCCCGATGAGAACCATCATGCCAGACCTCATACCCCCCTACAGGGGGGGCGGCGCAGCCTGGCGCCCCTACTCAGAGGATGGCCCCTCTGGGCACAGGCAAAAGCCCCAGCCTAAACCCAGAGTGCCCTCCTACACGCAGACCACCTCAGATGGACAATTGTTGGAGGTGGCTGCGCTCTTCCCTCAGGAGGGCCGGAGGAAGAGGCGGCTGGAGGTCATGCCGCTGAGGAGGGAATCACAGCGCCTGATCCGGAGGGCTAGAGAAAGTCACGGTCCTCTGAGCTGCTTCCCTAGTGTGCCCTACCCTCTCCGCTCTGCAGAGAGGAAGCCTGGGATAGCCTTTCCCCATGTAACCCACAGCAAAAGGGTCTAATCGATAACTTCCTTGCCCCATCATGCCGCCCTCCGTACCTGAAGCTAAAATGTGTTCATTTCACACAACACATGGCGTGGGCTTACACAAACATACATGCATACTCTGTTCCAAAACCTAGTGAGCAGCCTTCATAGGCAGCATTTTGAGGAAAATTTTAGTCACCTTGTATTGGACAAATTTTAATACAATCCCAAAATGAAGAGTGAACATCTTGATCAAAACAGTTTACTATAATTTAAACCTGTTTTACCCAATATTTGTGTATATTATATATAGTTATGGCTATCAGCATGGAAGCTTATTTCTGCCGTGGAATAAAAATATAATAATGTTACTTTTTTTGGTTCACAATTGTGAGTTTATGTCTCACAATTCAGACATTTTTCTTATGTTATAAACCTTTGCACTTTTTCTCAGAATTCTAAAAAAAAAAAAAAAAATAGATTTGACGAATGCAAACTTGGAATTCTGAGATTAAGAATTCAGATTTCTGAGGCCCTGTTACCCTAGTGCCTTTTAATTTTAAAATGATCCTCGTCTACACTGGCATTTTTACGGCATTTCAGAAATGATCTGTCAAAACGCACGTCACATGACCTTTTACAACAATGAGTATGATGCTATTGCTTTCATGGTCGCCAAGAATACACAGAATGAATGCGGGGAGCCAAGTTATCGTTTTCAAAAGTCTCCCCATTTTGGTCCATTTAACCTTAGCAAAAGTTATACTTTTCTAAAACACGCTAGTGTAAGGGAAAACATTGCGAGATGTAAACTCATAATTCAGAATAAAAAAAGAAATGTAAATTCAGAATTCTGAGAAAAAAGTAATAAATAAGCTCAACATGCTGACAGCAAACCCTAATGAAAATCCTTGTGTTAACTGTAATTTGTGTTGCTGCTTGTGTAGAGGATTCAAATGAGTCCATTGTGAGGTTCCACAGATGGATGTCTGTGTAGGGAGCAGGCAGCGAGGCAACTCACTGCGTTCTGGAACAGAAACACAAATCAAACATATGAGATCCTACACTGCTTTAACGCTTCTACTCTCGTCTTATATGAGCCAGCCTATCAGAATCCTTCACCACTCTCAGCCAGCTTCCTCCTCATCCTCATAACCCTCTCTCTGGTCCAGAATTATTTGTGTTTGTGTGGAAGGAGAAAAAGAGTGTTAACACTATCTTCTGGTCATATCCACACACACACACACTCACACACAGAAGAGGAGTCTCAAACAAACCCAGTGTAGAATCAATCAGTCAGGAGTCTTATATCTGGTGTTTGATGCGAGAGACATGATCCAGCTTGTGCTTATTGAAGCCATTTTAATGTTCAAACACTAGTCTTCAGAGGAGCTGACATTATAGACCTCGGAAATTATTTTTTTTTCCTTTTTATCTGAAGCGTTTACTTATTGTATGAACTGGTTACTCGAGGATGTAATGATGTCTATAAATTACAGCTTAGGATTTGTCTATAAATTGCAGCTCATGCATAATTATGAGTGGCATCATATGCATGTGTGTCTTCATGTTTTTAGCACACATGCGGTTTATGACCCCATGTTTTACCTTTTTCATTTTGTTAGACGTGTCCATTCATCTAAAAACCATGGATGGTGCTTTTCACAAATAAGATACAATTGTGTTTTTTTTTTAACTTACCGATTTATTTTAATTCAATAATAGTATGCCTTTCATT
This sequence comes from Carassius auratus, assembly GCF_003368295.1. Classification (NCBI taxonomy): domain Eukaryota; kingdom Metazoa; phylum Chordata; class Actinopteri; order Cypriniformes; family Cyprinidae; genus Carassius; species Carassius auratus. The sequence continues at coordinate 13,656,094 of NC_039252.1, forward strand.
TGAATGTTTATTTTGTTTATTGCTAGGAAATAACCAAATTACTTGATAAGTGGGTTGCAAAAAAATGCAAACCTCATAAAATCAATGTAAAATAAACTCATATAATATTTAGTTTGACCTCGTTAGGTTGACGGTCATCATTTTCTGACCATTTGTTGAAAGAACTAAAAATCATTTGATTTTTAAGAGGCTCTGTTTTGTATTCTATTTGTGGAAAGTGCTGGGCTGGTTTTGGGCAGCTGCCACGTCGAAGCATTTGCACATTCCCCACATTTCCAGCCACCCTTTGATGACGCTAACTACAAATAACATAACCCACTGACAGACTACACCTGTTGCTTTTCCAATCACTGCCTTGGAGAGAAACATATCAGATCAAATTTAGATGCAGTATATATTCAATACACTTTCAGTTTCAAAACCAAAGATGAAAATGACTGAGTATTTATCAGGAGACACTACCTAAACAGTGCTTCATCTACAAGAGCTTGTTGTTAAGTACTGTAGAGAAATATTAGTCCAAGATATTCACTTCCTGTTCAAAACAAATATGTTTGGCCAAATATCTCTTATCAGTGATCTTTATATTGGCAAGCTGGATTAAGATTTGAATAATTGTCAGATTTAGGTTTGTATGGGATGTGTAAATGTAGCCAGAGAGGTTTGCTTGACAACAGAATAGGGCTGACAGGAGATGCTCGTAGTCTGAAGTGCCCCTCAGGTGTTGAGGACATGGATAGTTGAGTTTTAGTAGCACAATGCGTGCCTTTATTATCTTCAACATGGGTCTGTTTCTGACAGGCTTGAAAGTGGATGAAGAGTAAATCCGATTGCTCTACCACTTTTTTTCTATACACTACCAGTTTCTTTATTTAGAAATGGATACAACACTTAAGATCAGGAGAGAATTTGTTGCAATTTTTAAATGGTACATATACATATATCTTTTACACACCCTTAAATAGATATTTTGAAGAATGTTGGTAACGGTTACCATTGACTGTCATTGTATTTACAAAACAAACAAAGACATTTAAAAAATATATTTCATATTTTTGGAATGACTTGAGGGTGTGTAAATTATATTAGAATGTTTATTGTCATTTTTGTGTGATCTATCCATTTAAGATTACCACATAAAATAATTTTGCCTCATTTTTAAAAATGAATCAAATATATGCCCTGTAAGCAACGGTCACAATGTTTCCAAAGTATAAATTGAATAGGCTACATTATCTTAGACTGAGACTAGTGTGATCAAATCCCTTACCAACTTGTCTGTGCCATTATATTCAATCTTTAAGCTAATTCAAAGATCTTTGCAACTCAAATAACAACAATTTGAACTTGCTTTAATAACAAAATTCCAGTTTCCAGCCATTCCACCTGTTAACAGTCATATTTTGGAACTATTTAAAGTTATTTGCAATTTTAACCGTCACCATTTATCTGATTATTCATTCTTTAATCTTCTTACAGTACATATACGCGTTTTCATATTTGACACGTATGATGATGTCACGGCTATGATGACATTAGATGCTTCTGTTCAAGATACATGTGCTGGTCTTGTGCTAGAACTGCTGCAACCCTTACCTACTTCCCCCTTTACATCTAGAACTAGCGGAAACACTTGTGCCATCCCTACTGTGCCATTGCACTGATCGGTTTCCATTTCTTTATTTTATTTGTTGGCGGAGGGATGGATAATGGGCGGGGGCGGGGCATAAACGTCCATTACTTGTGTGTTGTCATTCAAGCTCCCTTCATCTGCCTCAAACCATGAAATTCACCCACACAAGCCAGAGCTTAACGCCATCAGAAAAGGGGGCTTGAATGAGAAGTTGATCTGTTATGGCGCATTTTAACTGGTCCTGAATGTACATCCAGATGTCGAATGTACTGTAAGAGGAGCCCTTCAAACAGAAACATGGAGCAGGATCAATGAAACTTTTACCCCGCATTAAAAGACGCCCAGACTGTCCCGAATGTATGTACGCAATCTACCGTCCATTATGACATTCGCCACAGGATTTTCAACCCTTTGTGGAAGTTTCTAAGCACGTCACAGGCTGCCCTGCCAGATACATCATGCCTCGTAAATCCTAGATGTGCACTAGAAGCGGAAAATGTTCCCTCGCGGCTTTCGAGATGGGATTGATGACCAGAGATTGATGAGTGCAGCTCACAGGACACGGACCTCGGGATGAAGCTGCGCTCGAGATGATATACACGGCGTAGATTCAGAGACAACCTTCCTCATTCGCCCTCACCATCATGTACAATCTCCCTCACGATCATTCCTCTAGCACCTCACACGGGGCACAAATTATATATCGGAAGTGTAGTAACTTACATATATTGTATACATGTATGTGTGTTTTGAGCGTGTGCGTGAGTGCGCGTAACATTTGGGATGTGTATGTGACGTCTGTCTTCTAAATGTGCTATTTTAATCACCACTGGTAACTCAGATGGATCAAAAGTCTGTAATGCTTTTCAGTAACCCTTGGCCCCGCCCCCTTCCCACTGAAGTTCGTACTTGAAACTTGGATGCGCGCGAAGTCTAACAGATGCAGCCGCGCTGGGAGTCTGTAATACATTCACATGCTCTCACTTATTCACCGAGTGGTAATGAGTCAAAGGACCAAAGTTTTCGGACGGTTCGTTTCAGTGAAGAACATCTCACTTCATCTTCACGTACTCTTGAGCCTTGGCCCCCCGTGGACTGACTGTTAGACTCAGCGTTACCCCTGTTAGCGATAGTTTCTGCGTCGAGGCCGCGCTCTCGATCTTTCATGACGGTTAGCCCTCCTCACTTGCTGTCACTGCTTTTGTCCATGTACTGCTCTTTTTCTGCTAGCAATAATGAACCTACGCAAGCCATGAGTGAAGAGAGCTCTTCAAAGGGCTCGTCTTCTCTAAAGCAAAGCTGAGGAAGGGTTTCCAGACAACTTAAAGGGGGAAAAAAACAAACGTATCTTTAAAAAGAAACCTATGTAACTGATGGTCATCACTGTATTCTATTAAACCTGTGTTGATGAGAAACCACTGCTGTACTCTAAGAGCTTTTGTTTATTCATGGGATGCATGATAGTTTTCATGGACTGTTCGGTGCTTGATAGGAGTTTCAACTGTGAGAAGATTTTTGATTAATTATAATTTTCAGATTGTTAATAACCAGGTGAGCTGGAAGTCAGTCAGGTTTGAAACATGAACAAGTGAAAACAGGGATAATGTAATCATCTTTTGTGCCAGTTTCTAAAACTTTGTGCATGTCTGTATGCGGTTTCATAGTAAATATATGTGAAATACATTTAATATTAATTAAACATGTTCAGTGTTTTCCCACATGCAATAACAACCACAGCAAATTCTCAAAAAGTTACACTTGTAGTTGGGTTAATCTTCTCTTGCAAAATCCCGTCATTTCAACAGGAATCCACACGATCACAAACTATGACTTAAAAAAAATAATCTCAGAATTCTGATGTTTCTTACAGAATTCTGAGGAGAGAATTCAGAATTGTGAAAAATTATATCTCGCTATTCAGTTTATTTATTTTTTTAGATGCAATTTCCTTTTTTAATTTTTTCATCCTATGATTGCCACTAAGATTTGCAATATTTCTACACTTGGACATTAAAGGGGTCATGAACTGAGAAATCAACATTCCCTTGAACATTTGCCATAAGTGGTCATTGTTATATAAAAACTAAGTTTCAGAACTCTCTTGTTAGTCTAAAACATCTTATATTGAAGCCAGTCTGCCAAAACTCCAAGATATGACACTCTATGATGTAATAGTTTGGCTAAACACATCTCTGCGGAAGATCAAATGCCTGCTTCTACATCGCTGCCTGTTTAGCCCTGCCCACCGATTCACGCATGTAGTGTACCCAAGAGACGAACACAGGTCTACACACAAACCCAAAGATAAAGATGGCTCAGAAGACAACAAAACGCTGTGAAGTGCCAACATGAGGAGGGTAAAAAAAACAGGACAGAAAATTGCCTATTACTTCTAAGTTATGTTGATAAAATTATAAGTGGACCTCAGAGAACAGTGCAAAATAATAAAAAAGCCAGATCATGACCCCTGTAATTGTAACATATGCACCCATTCTAGTATCACTCCCTGATGGTTTCTGTGAGCGAGTCCTTCCTGTGACCCCTGAAGGTGTTCTGAGCTGGGACGTGTAATTCTAGTCTCCGGCCTCCACCTGTCAGGCCCTGGCAATAACATGGGACAATTTAATTGAACAAGCTGCCTTTTAATCAAGCTGCTTGCACTTCCTGTGGTGACAAGAGCATGAGCCCGTGTCACACATACGCTGTTATGTAGCACCTAGTTGTAAAGCCCTTTTGTTACTTGACATTCTAAAAGAGACTATATAATAATAATAATAAAGTATATTATATATATCCTGTGGCACACATCATACAAACACCACATTACATGCAGAACTGCAACTAACATTTCACCATTAGGTTTGGATTATTTTGATATTCTTTATACATTTTTATTATCAAATATTATACATATAACATGAGTTCAGATGCAAACGTTTTGTGCTGTTTGTGCAGTGTGACGTGTGCCGCGGGAAGCATCTTCTGTTCTGTGTTGTGGCGTATATAAAACTTTAATCATTCCTAAGTTATTAATGGATATGTTTTTAAGGCCCTGCTGTAGTTCAGGAGAGCTTTTCCTGTTAAATGTAGTTTACGTAATTGTTGCGCAAAACAAAATACGAATGCAGTGTATTTTCATTTCACAAGATGTTTTTAAAAACCTGGTGGTAACCAAGCAGGTTTATCTTAGATTAGGTTACTAATATAACACCATACAGCACATTAATTTATTTTTATATAATTTACCCTCCATATATTTCAGTCAAGGAAAATAGTCACATCTGATAAAAAAAAATTCAGTTAGGAACATATTTTACAACGATAGAGAAGTAAATAAATAAAACCTCTGAAGATTACATAATATATAAACATTAAATCATAAATCTAGTTGTAAATTTAATTATAGTCATAAAGCTATTCCAGCTATTTGCATTTAGCCTAATTGTAGACTCTTTCAAGATTGTATATATAAGAATATATTTTCTTGCTCCTGAAATATATATATTCCCAGTTTTAAAAATTAGCTTCACTGTACAGCATATTTAGCATATATAATATTAATTTATTGTGCCCAGAAAAATATACATTTTGGCACATGGAGAAACAAAATCAAAGTGATATGATGAATGAAAACATTTGAAACCATTGAGACAACTGAGGAATTTTTACACATACATTCAGAGAAAGAAAAAAAAAGGTACAAAAGCGGTGTCTGTGGCAGTATCTTCAAGGCACTAATGCGCACCATTCAGGGGTAAATAAGGTACAAAAGTGAACTTTTTAAAAGGTAGCACACCAGTGACAAGTTTTGTACCTTTTTTCTGAGAGTGTTTTGCGAGTCAAAGCCAGCCGGTGCTGTTGTGTCTAAACAAATACCTGTAACTAAAAAAAAAAAGCTGTTTACTTAAGTCCAAAAGTAAGCTGGATTTTTCTGGTCGAGTAGTCCAGATTGAAGGCGATGATTTGCACTAAGAACAGGATTTAGTGTTCGGCTCTCTGGATGAGCAGTATATTAAAACTGTGTACTTAGCGTACAGCACTTTCCTACAAAAACAGATCCGCCGTGTTACATAAACCCCGTGAAGATCGGTCATCACAGCACTAATGGAAATGCTAGGTAAAGGTTTTACAGGCCCAGACCAGGTATGTTATTATGATGAAGACATGTTCTGATGGACGCGGTGTCAGTAATGACTACAGACTGAAATGGACACAATGGGAGGCTGTGAGTGTTGGCAGTCAGGTGCTGGAGGAGGACAGGATCTGAGCCAACACGCACTCATCCACATAAACACTGCTGGGCTTATTCTCACACAGCACCGACCTGGCACTGCACAGCCTACAGACCAGACACACAACACTGCCCTTGGTGGATGAATCCAGGTCACAGGCCACCCAAAAATATAAAGAAACAAATGCACTATATTTGAAGTTTCAGACGTTTACTTTTAACAATACAATTTTTAACAATTTGCACAAATTAACCATGGTTTTACTAAAAAAAAAAACAATTGTTTCTTTAGATAAACTGTGGTAAACATTTCATTTTGGTGTAACTTTGAAAGCAAATAACTTTCTGAAGCATTTAAAGACTCCATTTGTCTATTCATTATTTCTAAAGAAACAGGAAATTTTATAAAAGGCTCCATTACCTTGTATCTTACGTTGTGGTCCCATAGAAGCAGTTTTTGTAAAAAAAAATAATAATAGGCTAACGGTTGCGTCAGACCGCACATCGGACCCGGCATATTGCCAGAACGCCTTCTGTGTGAAAGCAAACACGTCCCGGGATTGATCCAGGGTCGGGGACCTAGTAACATTGCCGGGTTCAACACGGGACGAGCGCTGCGTGAACAAAAGCCAGATCTAATGCCGTGTCGAAGTTATCGTGCGACTCTTTTACCAGCTGTTTTGAAGGAAGATCAACGTTCGCGACAAAAAACAATATGTGCAAACTGTAATGAAGCAGAGATCAGTTAGTTCCTAACTTTCAGCGCTGACGCAGAGATCGTTTGCTTGCTTCAGTGAAAGCATAACGTGCCTAACGTTTTCGACTGGTACATTACACGTCACGCCCTGATGTCATGTGTCACTACGGGATCTTTAAGGGTTGTGTGTGAAAGCACGCACATATCCCTGGCAATCACTGGCAGTGTGAAAGTGCAAAATCTAGCGACCCGGGAACAATTGCCGGAACACTTTACCCGTGTATTTGCCGGAATGGCAGTGTGAAAGGGGTTTTACAGGTTACTCACGTGACATCTACGTCACCAAGTTCAGTTTGAGTCTGCACAGTACGCTCGACCCCCAGGAAGTGCGTGCTTCTAATTGAGTTCACTTGTCCCCGTTGAATCCAATGGGGCCACTGTGTCCATTTCTTTTATTGTCTCTTGGTGCGTTCAAGTCCTCCTGGAGGTGGGAAGTCGTGCTTACAAAACGGGCTGATGACCTCCTTGTTCTATAAAGTCCCTCCTTCAGAAATACATAATGAGTTCTGATTGTGCCAGCGGTTCCTGTGTTGTGATTTGACGGCACCTGAGCGCGCGCTGCCCTCCTGGAAACGCCATTGGGCTAGTTTTGGAGTAGTTTTGAGAAGCAAGTGAGAAGCGGGCAGGATTTGTTTTGAAAACCTGGCAATCCTGATCTGAACGCACGTGCTGGAGATGTACTTCTAATCACAGAACGCCTTTACTTACGAGAAGCGCATGAAAATCGCATTCGATTTTTTTGCACAGCCCTAACATCTCGTTAACGAAGCTAAACAGCGTTGCCCTTTGTGTAATAAGTAACAGAAAATGTTAAACGCACCAATTTAAATAATAAAATACACTTACCAGTTGTGGTCCATAAACAACGCCTTCTCCAGACAAAGAGGGAACTGCTCCATCTTTCAAGAATAATCTTTGTGCGAATCCGGCATTTAACTGATTGAGATTGAGGAAGCTCGCTGTCCTCAGCAAAATGTGCTGCACATAGTTTTACATGTGGATTATAATTTTCGGGAACAGAGTTAAACATAAATTGTAACCATTAATCTCCAAGTACAGCGTCCTTGGGAAGACCAAACAAAGGTGGTTGGACTCCGAGATGAAAATAACAGCGTTTCGACGACATGGAGACAAAAGCCCTCTTCAAACGCAACTCTTCCTCCTTCTACGTGCGAGCGCAACAAGACCACGCCCCCTTTTTGTGAATTCATGTGGGCGGAGGTTAGTCAAAAAATTTTTTAGTGACGTCATTTCTGCAGGAACTAGAGGGATGTAGTGCAAACTGGTCGTTCGTTGTAGGCGAATTGTGTTAAATAAATATATAAATATTATTTATACTCCAACAACAACATTACACAATAACTAAAGTTTATAACATGGGATCACTAAGAACGGAACCTTTAAATTAACATAAAATATAAGATTATTATTATTATATTTATTTTCCCAGTATTTTCTTATACATATAAGAATATTCTCACATATTTGCTGGTGAAATCTGGGTCATATTTCACTTTTTTTTTTTTTTTTTTAAAGGTAAAACTAAAAATGAAACTAAAACTATATATATCTATATATCTATCTATATATATATATATATATATATATATATATATATATATATATATTATGTGTGTGTGTGTGTGTGTGCACGCAAATGTATTGTTTGCTTTATATTATACATATATTAAACATGTATATACATACATATTTATATACTGTATACACTAGTCAGCATTTGAAGTGGATCAAAACCTTTTATCAAAGTAGTCCTAAAACCTAAACCAAAATGTGCTCCTGTCTTAAGACAACTTTGATTAACTTTTTTTAAACTTTGAATGCCTCTTCAAATGCTGACTACTAATATATAAATAATGCATCTTCAAAATCCTTTCAGAAAAATTGGAATGCCAAAACAAAAAACTTGATTAACTGTCATAAAAAGATAATACAAGCATTCAATTTAACACACACAAAAAAAAAAGATTATAATTTATACTTCTTATTAACATTTTTTGCAGACTTTATAACATTTCACTAGGGTAAATAATGTAATTCAAAGGAAAAAAGCATTATAATGATAGTATTACGTCATTTATTTGTTCAGTTTTTAATCCAGACAAATATACAGTACATACTGTGCATATACTCCAGTTTGTTTTGGGCCCCCAGATCTTTAAAAACATGCTAGAGAAGAAAACAGTAAACTAGAAATGTACACCGAGAGCAGACTGCTCCCTTACTCCTCACATGAAACAAACATCAAAAGAGGAACATTATTATTACAGCACAAAAAAAAAAAGAATTAGCTTTACATTGAATAGTCACAGGAACACTGTTATCATTGTTTTACACTTTGCAGAACATGCTGGAAGGGGAAGTGAAAAAAAAAAAGTATTTGCATAAAGCACTTCTTAAACCAATAATTAAACAGCACAAGCAATGCATTACTCGCTGTACACTTTTCAACAAAACATTCACAAATTCAACAGACTGCACTGAGCGAAAGCTGTGCATGCAAAGAGAAAGACCGTGACCTGAACTGAATATATGTGCATCACTCCCCAGCTGCTGCTGCTGATGACATCACATCTATTCACAACAGAACGGAGTGATTACCCAGCTGCTGCTGCCGTAAGAGCACGTCATCAATGCTTTCTGTCTAAACTCAACGCAAACCAACACAAACACACAGACTTGGACCCTCCTGAGACTTTGGTTTAAGTATGTAACTGCCTTTATTTGAGTTAACATGCTAAAAATAACTTAAGGAAACAACAAACAAGGGAATGTAGCATTAAGAAGTTCAAAAGTGCTTGAAATAAAGCTGTGCAATGCTAAATAAATGCATATTTGAAATATATTAAAAATTATAATTGTGGAAATTGTTTGAACGGCTCCATGTTCCCTTTTTGCAGACATTTAGTCAGTGTAAACGTTTTAGGTATAGGAATCTATGAACTGTGTTCTGGACAGCTTAATATATATACACACACAAGCTACATTAAACAAACAAACAAAAAATATATATATATATTTATTATAACTGCACAAAGAATAAGCCAGATAAAAAGTAAGAGAGCAGCACCTGTACTGACATTCTTTGACTCGATGTGCCAAACATTTGAAAACTCAAGTTATTGAGGTGTTTGGCAACTCCCTATGATTTTGACAATAAACAACATTGCAAAAATAAAGAAAATGTGTAATATGAATAGTTATGCACAAACAAGATATATACATCTAGTTTTATAACGGAATGTTATGCATTTCAAAATGCAAGGCAAAAAAACCTACAACTTGATCTTTACTATCCCAAAAGTAGTTTCTCTGAAATAACATACAGTAGCACACAGAAACATATAGTCCTGTTCTGAACAAAGTAAGTGCACAGACAAGTAAAGAGCACATTCAGTGGCAGACGACACAGGATTCGTGTGACTTGCAGACATTTTTGTAACCCAGTGGCGGATCATCTCTCTGTGGTGTCTCCAGTCACAAAGCTCAGATCATCAGGGATCAGCTGCTCGCCTGAGAACCAGACACAGACGCCACTTCATCAGACCACACACAGTCTGTACGGTCATATTATATACTGCAATACCCTAATATTATATTCCGCTGGTGTCTGGGAGATAATGACAGACTAAGCAGGTGGCTGACCAGTCTCACTCGGTTTTTAACTCAACAAAGCACTTATATTTATCTGTCATACAGACTGTGTGATTGGGTGTTTGCCTAATATAGAACTATTTATTTTATTTTTTTGCAAGAATCTGCATCTTCACCCACCAAAATTAAAAAGAAATAATAACCCCCCAAAATAATAAACATTACATTCATAATTAGTTTTTTTGAACTGACAATGACATGTTAAATAGACATTTCTGTGAGTCTGTATTACTTCTGTATGAAAGCGCATTTCCACTACGGGATACATTATTAAAAAAAATAAAAATTATGTATCTCTATCTATCCTTCTATATATATATATATATATATATATATATATATATATATATATATATATATATATATATATATATATAATAAATAAATAATTGCACATTTTCTATTCACTATTTAAGTTTTTCCCTCAGTTAACATCAACAATTATTGCAGTTTTTTATTACAGAATTGCTAAACATAAAAATACAAATTCTGATTTTATCTCTTGCAATTCTTTATTTTTTTTTGTCAGAATATGGAGAAAAATTTCCAAATTATGAGATAAAAAGTTGCAATTACCTTTTTTATTTGTTATTCCATGGTGGAAACTAGCTTCCATTGTTCTGTTATAATTAGTAGCTTTTTGCTTAATTTTTAGTAAGACTGATTCTAATTTACTCTGCCATTGAAAAGTTTGGGCTCAGTATGTTTAAAATGTTCATTTTTTAAATAAATTAATACTTTTATTCAGCCAGGATGTGTTAAAACAGATAAAAAAATCGATAGTAAAGAGATTTCTATTTTAAAAATGCTGTTCTTTTTAACTTTTTCTTCGTCAAACAATCCTGGAAAAGTATCACGGGCTCAAAAAATGTATATATAGTAAGCATCGCAAGCATCACAGGAATAAATTATACTTTCAAGTTTAAGAAAATAGAAAACTGTTGTTTTAAATTTCACAATATTATATTCATTGTTTTCTATTTTTGATCAAATAAATGCAGTCAGAATGAGCAAAAGACATTTCATAAAGTTTAAATTTGAACAGTAAAAGACAAGTTGAGTGCTACCAGCCAACAGTTTGCACATATTTCAGTGTATTAGCTAACAGCAGCAGTGAAGTGTGGTGGGATATGAACCTGTGCAGGGTAGAGATCTGCTGTCAAACGCACAGTCTCCAGCCTCCAGAGCCACCACTTCATCCTCGGTGTCACAGTCCAGCTCGCTGTCACTGCTCATGCTCGGCAGCACATGGTGGGGCTGCGTCTGGCTGAGCAGACCTATGGACAGAAAATCATACCTTTATATGAACTTACCTTCAGATGTCAGTACTGAGAAAATGTTTTTTTTTCTTATTTAGTATTAGTAGTGCTTTATTTCCTATTGCACAGTAAGAGAGTGTTACTCATGAAGCACCTGAATAAATGTAATTTCCTGAGAACTCCTCTAATTTGGTGTTCAGTTAAATGACAGTGGCGTTCCTTCACTGCGTGTGCAGTGACTCATCGATGCAACACAAGTGTAACTTGCTGCAGAATAATTATACCCAATGTTTTTTCCTGTTTTTGAGTTTTCAAGAACGGATCTCCATGTCTCACCTTCATCGGGGCATGAAGAGGAAGAGGATGCTTCAGCCAGAGACTGCAGTGACTGATGGATCTCGCCGGAACCCTCTCGGTCACAGTTAAGAGAGCTGTCTGTCAGCAGGCCAGACCTGAGGGATACAACCTTATTAAAAAAGCCATTGTGTATTATGCCATTTTATGTGAAAATAAAAAATAGCCCTGAATAAAAAAAACAAATAAAATAAAAAAAGTGTTTATAAATTAACAATAGCCAAAAAAAAAAAAAAAAACACCGTGCATTTTTGCTAAGTAATATGCATTGCTAAGAATTCATTTAGACAACTTTAAAGTTGCCCAGACCTGTCAGTATTTGGATTTTATGTATTTTTTTCTGATTCTAGTTGTATCTCGGACAAAAACTGTCCGATCCTAATAACAATACAGCAATGGAAAGCTTATTTATTCAGCTTTCAGATGTATAAATCTCAGTTTAAAAAAACTGACACTTGGTTTTGTGGTTCCATTTACATTCCATTTACATTTATTCATTTAGCAGACGCTTTTATCTAAAGCGACTTACAGATGAAGACAGTGGAAGCAATCAAAAACAACAAAAAGAGCAATGATATATAAGTGCTATAACAAGTCTCAGTTAGGTTAACACAGAACACGTAGCATGGGATTTTAGATTCCTTCATAAAAATGAATTTAATGACAAATTAAAACCAAGGGGCTGCGCGTTTTAACGTCTATTCTAGATCTGAAAACAGCAACCTTCATTCAAGCTCACTTACGGCATTTGTTTATGACTGGAAACACACACACAAACAATACACTGTGCTGTTGTATATTACCCGATGGCTGGAGTCCTGCGCTGTTTGGTGGCAGGAGCAGCTGCTCCATTGAGGCCTGTGACGCTGAACAGGTCTGAAGCTGAAGCTCCATACGGAAGTTCCTCGTGTTTGGAGCCAGAGGGCTTATCAGAGGAAGAGGAGCTGCTTCCCAGCGAGGGAGGAGAACTCTGCACACTGCGTGCTTTCAGCGAGCCTGCGAAACCCAGATAGTGTCACTTCTAAACGATTTGAATACATGCTGTAATATCAGGGTTGAGTTTTCCAGAAGTCTCTCAAAATTCAACTCTCAGATTATTCCTAGCATAATTGGAAGAATTTCACAGTGATTGTTGCACCTTGGGGTGAGCAAAACTGCATATTTTCATATTTTATCTGAACAACTAGTTAAGTAGTCACAGTAAGGCTGGTTAGGTTAGATTGACATGGCATCTTTAAAATGCAATGCTTATGCTAGTAATGCAATGCTAAAATGCAATGCTAGTAAAACATGTTGACTGATGTTAAGTGTAGTGTACTGACCATCCAAACAGGAAGCTCCCTCTCTGAGACAAGGAGCAGGTTCAGTAGGAGAGTCTCGTCCAGCTCCTCTCAGCTCTTTCTCCCCAGCATCCACAGCCCTGCGCAGCGACAGTCCACCCAAAGCTCCCGCGCTCTCCTGTTTAGGAGAACCAGCCTTCTTCACTCCTGAAACAAAGTCACACGATCCTTCAGCTTCACATGATCCTTCAGAAATCATTCTAATTTTCTGATTTGGTGTTCAAGAAGTTGTGCTGCTTAGTATTTTTTTTAAATGGAAAATGCAACTTTTTTCCAGGATTATCTGACTAACAGAAAGAACTATGAAATAAAAATGTTTTGTAACATTATAAATATCCTGACCTTTTGCTGCCTCATTTTGACGTTTTGTGCAGTGTGATATGCAATACTCATTGCATTTTGCTCATTATTTAAAAATCAATACAATTGTCAATCAGTTTTAGGAGCGCATGATAATTGTAAAGACTGCATTATTTGTACAAAAAAAACTTTTACAAAGCCATACAAATTTTAATCTAAACTTCATGTTACTAAAACTTCGTTTTAATGCGTCATATAAGGTAATCTAGATCAGTGTCATACCACTTCGAGAGTGTCGTGATGAGACGGGCGCTTTGAAGAGCAGATCGCTGGGTTTGCGACTGGGTCCCATCTCAGAGTCCATGGAGGGGCCCTGCTCGTGGTTTGCGGCTCCATGAGAGGGGATTCTACCGGGTCCACTGCGCGCTTCCAGCTGTCCTTTTACGTCTGACATCTTACTGCGAACTTCTGCCATCTGAGCCTTCAGTCTGATCAGGACCCCCGAGTCCGGGGCTGACCGACGCACCGCCTGAGGCCGACGCTCACGCTCTTTACGAGAAGGCACTGCAGCGGCTGTCAATCAAAAACGTTTAATGAGTCATGAATCACGTCAACTATACGGTCACTTCAGAGTGAGTTCATGTTCATAATTCTGATCACATCAATGCCACCTTGGCTCTGGAGGAGAGATGTAGGGGGACGGGGCTGCATCCCCCACAGTGACTCCATATGGCTGCGGTCCTTCAGGTCCAGTAGTTGGATGAGGATGACCGGGTCGATCTCCAGGAGGCTGGCTGAGCTTGCACCTGCCCCTCTCCTTGAACCCCGGGCACCTGCACCAGAACCTCCTGACCAGCAGTGGGAGACAGTTAGTACAGACGGTGTAAGATTAGCATATATATATATATATATATATTAAATAGGTTTAATTTTTCATATAATATTTATATTAAGATACAGATTTTTTTTTTTAAGTTTTAGTTTTAAATGAAGTCACAATGGAAATCAATCTTGAGTATCTTTGTAGTGAAATGTAATTGTTTATTATTAATGATTTATCTGGCACATCATTTTATGTTTTACTTTTTAACTTATTACATCAGTCATATAGTTACAAATGACTATACAACATTATAGTCCTAGGTATTTTTTGGATGAGAATTATTAAATGTAATTTCAATTTTGTGAGCACTAAGAGTCTTGCAGCAGAAGCTCTGACAGTGTTTTAAACTGCAGATTCTGCAGTCAATCTTCAAAGGCTGATATGGTAATTCAGCTCCGTTACATCACTACAAGTGATTAACAGGGTGTCACAGTCGATGACACTTCAAAGCCAAGTGTTTCAACACACCAGATTGCCATATGCATGACACTCGCTTTTCATTAGAGAAACAGCATTATTTGAATCAATGAGGCCGCTTGGACAGAGAAACTCTGGTTCACCTGTTGCTCCTGCAACATCATCGGGTAATTCACCTTCCTCCAGGTCTAGATTCCCACTGTACTCCACATCATTCTCACCAGACCTATAACAGATTTAAAAAAACTTGTGTTATTTCTCTAGTACTAGAAGAATGTCAGCAGCAAGTACACAAATCCACAATCCATAACCAAATCAGCTCTAGATTTTGAATGATTAATTGGATCCCAATGGAGCTAGATGAGGTGTGGCTGGTATTATGTCCCCAGTGTATCGCCGCATGCTTTAAATAGTTAGGATTCGTTTGCGTGGCTCCCCCTGTTAATAGTGAAAAGTGGTATAGTCTGAAATAAGCTGCTCCACAGGGGGTGATGATAGCATTCTCCTCCAAGCATCCTGCTGAATATGTATGTATATGTGTGTGTGTGTGTGTGTGTGTGTGTGTGTGTGTAAGGGTAACA
Source organism: Carassius auratus (assembly GCF_003368295.1). Classification (NCBI taxonomy): domain Eukaryota; kingdom Metazoa; phylum Chordata; class Actinopteri; order Cypriniformes; family Cyprinidae; genus Carassius; species Carassius auratus. The sequence continues at coordinate 13,671,521 of NC_039252.1, forward strand.
TGCACCATTGTCTCAGGCTCAACTGTATGATGACTCAGTCCTCTCCAGCGGTTCCACTACAGCATTTATAGAAGCTGAGAGCTTCGACTCCACAAAGATACATCAAACAAATGTTTGCTTACCCTGCTAGTATTTACACAGTAGATAATAATGAAATCAATCATATATAATTGGACATTATTGCATTTGTCCTGAAATTGCTAATCGGTCATGAAGCATCCTGGAAAAACATGACCAACCACCTACTCTCTGGTAAACCAACTGTGCTGAAACAAAGGTTTTGAACTTTTCCATTTTTTGCTGATTTAAATGGGGAAAATGTGATCATAAAACAAAAATCAAGTCCATATGCAATCTCAAGTGGTCACAGGAAACCCATTTGAGATGATAATACCAGTTGTAAACAGTGCCTAACACCCCATAATTCCCTCTTTCCCCTACTTTATCCTGAATAAGCGGCACATCTGACATTTGGGTAACGGTAAGTGCATGGGCACCTTTACAAAGCCAACATGAAGAGCTCACACAAAACACTCCAGCAAATAGAGTCAAAGGTGTGAGAGAATGTGCGTGGGCTTGAGAGCAAGAGAGCATGTGTGTGTGTGTGTGTGTGTGTGTGTGTGTGTGCACACTGGAAAATCCAGAGACTGTGAGAACGAGCATTTGTAAGCAGGAGGCAGAGGCTCTGATGACTCATTCGTCTCATCTGGTTGGAGCAGTGTGTGTGTTTGAGAGCAGTGTGAGCGGGCGGTAGCCTGGAGCATGAGCAAAAACATGTGAGGTTCTGACTCCAACACCTCACTACAGAAACACGAGCGCTCTCACAGAGCCTACACAAGTCAAAGCTGCCAATACTGCTCATTCTCTCAGATCGTGATAGGACAGGACAGAAAGAACAGCTCTCTGGTTAAACACAGAGTACGAGGGAATGCCTGTCACAAATGAGGAAGCAGCCCTAATTAAACTGTGCTTTCCAGCCGGGGGGAGGAAAAAGCTGTTACCCTATGGCACATAAAGCACCATCTCGTGTGAGAATCTTAGTACACTAGTATTTACCACACCATGAGAACGTGACCTAGCAAATGAGGAGTACTGCTTTAAGGAAAAAAATAGAAAATCACTATAAGAGCTGATCACGATTTTGCCAGAAATGCTTTCAAAAGACCTACATTATCTACATATAGCCCACAATGAAATGAATAATATTAATATTATTAATTTCTCTAATTATAGCTCATTCAGTAAGGTTTGCATAGGAACTGTTAGTCATTACTTTGATTCTGCCTGGGTTAAAAGAAATTAAAAAAAAAAAAAAAAAAAAATCTTGTCATTATTTATTCACCCTCATTTTGTTAGAAATTTGTTTTAGTTTCTTTCTTTCGAATAAAATTCTACAAACAGAATAAAACTCTAAGCTGCATTTTTCCAGATAAAGAAAGAAAATGAACAGAGACTATCAAGACTGTCATTCAAAATGAAATGGAAATCAAGACAAAAGCACAAAATTAAGGGAAATTATTACTTTTTTTTAACCATACTGGTGACTATAACAGTGGGCCTCAAATGGTTCAAAAAAACACATTCTGAAATTTTAGCAAAGAGGTTTTTAAATCTTGTACGCACATGGTCTCTTCGTCAATGTCATTCTCCTCTGTGTTACTGGTGGCTGTGGAGCTCCCAGAGGTGCTACTACCGTCCAGAGGATTGACATCTTCATCTCCAGTGAGACAGTCCACCTCCAGATCCCCGTCAGACAACTCCTAACATTGCATCAACACATCAGCAAACTGATCCTAATGTGCGCAATATAACATCCAATAGCTTCGAGCATAAAAATGATTCAAGTAACGTGGCTGTTAGGGCTTCAGGTTCACTATATTACATGTAGGCTTGTTTTCCTTCGAGATCACAATGAGTGTAATATGATTTGAATGTCACATGCCTAAAAGCAATTGATGATGTAAAATATGTTTTAGATGTGGCTATGATGAAATGATGGATAATATCTTGGGGGAGTTTTTAGTTTTCAAAAAGTTGATTTTATTGCTAAAAATAATATGAAATAATAATGAATTTCACTATGCTGTTCTGACAGGCCTTACATTAGAGTCATCATGCTGGGTCTTCTCCTCATCCTCATCTTCTTTAGTCTCTGCTGACGCTGCCTGACTCCCTTCTTCTAGTACAGAGCTCTTTCCCTGACGGGAGTCTCTTCCGGAGGAAGTCGTGGGGCAGAGACGCCGATCAAGTGGAGAAGAACTCCTGGACTTCTGCCGACGGAACAGTTCTATAGCTAACCTCTGAACAGAAATACGCCAAAATATAAAACGCATACATGAGACAACACAGTTTGGAAAACGTGTTTCTTCATTAAGTTTAAAAACATCAACAGGCATTACATGTTACAGCACAAATATTACACGTATACCTAATGCATTCATAAATAACACTCGCTACAGTCTGTATAGAAATAAGTGGCTATTTCAAATTTGGTTCCCATTTGAAATAACGCATTTTCTAAGTAGGATGTATTCAGGGTAACATAAAACTAGCATCTTTACCACTAACCTCTTTTAGGTTGTTGATCTGCTGAATGTAGCTGGACTGGGCTGACTCCAGCTGAGTTATGTACCAATACTGATCTCTACACTTCTGAAAAAACGTAGGTGATCGCACTTGATACCTGGGAGATTAATAGAAAATGCAGAGCATGAGAAATGAAGCATACACTGTATATATCCTTGGATAGTATATCATGCATTTCATGGTAATTCTAAAGGAGGAGGAAATTCCATTCCCATCCCATTAAACACAAATACTGTATGCTTCCTGTGTCAACAGGCTTTAAATGGGTCATGAATTATTTTTTTTGTACCGTTCTCTGCTGTCAAGCCATTATCAAGAATTTTGCATCAAAAACAGATGTAGTAGTAGCTCTTTAGTAGGCTCTTTTCTGTCCTGTTTATAACAACGCTCCGTTTGAATAGTCATGGTGGATTGTAGAAATGGAAGTAAATGCTCACTGCTATGATTGGCTTATAGTTGTGTATGTTTGACAAAGACAAAGAAATAGTGATCACGTAACAAAAACAGTTAGTCACAAAACTGTGTTGCAACATTACTGTCAGATCCAATATAGTCAGTACAGCATCCTTTTTTAAGTTTCAGTCTTTCTGAAAATCCCACTTGGAATTGTGCTTTGTAAACGAATCTGCAGTAAAATTAATTAAACAAAAGGACTGAAATGTTTTTAACTTCATTAAAAAATAAAGTTCATCCACTCTTTCCTAATGTTTGCACTGCACAGGGTTTTGTTTTCTTCTGAGCCATTTTTATCTTTGGGTTCCTGTGTAGACCTGCGTTCGTCTCTTATGTACACTTTAGCGTCAATCTCAGACTACTAATTGTCAGCTCCACAAACTGCCTACTCATTTAGTTAAAGCCCCTTTACCATCTTTGCCTTCATAAATTAGTAAAATGATTCACTATTCACTGGTTTCTGGTTCTGTATATTCTTCTCTTAAAACTACTATCATTACCCCTATACTAAATAAATCAGGGACTGATCTGTCAAATTTTTTAAATTATCAACCAATTTAGAGCTTTTTCGCATCTGGTTCCCAGACTCTGGAATAGCCTTCCTGATAATGTTTCGGGTTTCGGACACACTCTCTCGGTTTAAATTTAGATTAAAGACATCTCTTTAGCCAAGCGTTCACATAATGCATCTCATACAGTAATATTTGATCAAATGCACATTATTATTCTTTAGCTTGGTTGAACAAATCATTTTTTCTTTGTTGGAACAGCAGCTACGCTAATTATGTCTCTATTTGTTTCTCCGTTTCTGTCATGGGATTGACATCCCATGGTAACTAGCATTTACACAAGCTCCAGTCTGGATCCAGAACTCCTGAGAAGAGATGATGCCAAATGAGGACCTCAAATGATGCCAACCTTGAAACAACATACAGAACTACCAAATTTTCCCATAAGTTTGATTGCAACATATAATCATTGCTGTTAATAGTGTTCATAGTCTGTTTGATTATGTCATTAACTGATTTTTACCTTACATTTCTGCCATATGTACATCAACTTGACAGTCACCATTGACAAACTACTACTAAATACAGTATATTGGTGAAACTTAATTTTTATTTAAAGCTGCTTTGCAACAATTTTGTGGAAAAGTATTGTGAAAAGCACAATACAAATAACTTGAACTGGATTGAATTTCTAATTTGCCATTCATTTCTAAAATCTTGGAAAATGCGTTGCAGCTCAAGTTCACAATCATCTCTCCAAATAATAAATTATTTGAGCAATTCCAATCCGGTTTCCATCCCCACCATAGCACAGAGACTGCTCTTTTCAAAATAACTAATGATTTGTTATTGGCAGCTGATTCTGGTTTATTTACAATCCTTCTCCTACTTGACCTTAGTGTGGTCTTTGATATGAACTCACACAAGATACTCCTGGACAGAATTGTTTCAATCACTTAGGGATTACTGGCACTCCTCTGTCCTGGTTTAGGTCTTACCGATCACACTCATTCTGAATTTGAATCAAGACCATTTACAGTTACTACAGGTGCCCCTCAGGTTTCTGTTTTGGGCCCACTCTTATTCATCATCGATTTACTGCCTCTTGGCCATATTTTCAAGAAATATAGTATCCATTATCACTGCTATGCCGACGACACCCAGCTTTACCTCTACCAAACTCTCTAGCTCTTTTCCTCCACCTTCCTTGACCAGATGTGCAGCTGAAATTAAAGACTGGCTTTCAGCAAACTTTCTAGAACTCAGCAATGATAAAACTGAGGTTTTACTTATTGGTACAAAATCTACTTCGACTAAATCTGATTCTTTTACTGTGGACATCGATAATGATCTCCTTACTGGTCTTCCTTCTAAACTTCTCTACAGACTCCAACTGGTTCAGAACTCTCGTTCTGCTCGTGCTCTTTCTAGGACCGAGCACATTTCTCCAGTTCTCCAACATTTACCCTGGCTCCCAGTAAATTATTGCATTGATTTTAAAACTTTGCTTCCCACATTTAAGGCACTACACAGCCTTGCTCCACTGTGTCTTACCAACCTTCTCCGCATCTATACTCATTCTAGCACTCAGGTCTTTACACTCGATCTCTCTTGTGTCACCACGTATATGTTTAAGCACCATGGAAGAAAGAACTTTTAGTTTTGCGGCCCCTCGTCTATAGAACTCTCTTCCCCCTAATAATTGGAACGGTCACAGCCTTCACACTTTTAAATCTCATCTTAAGACTTATGTTTTTACCCAGGCTTTCTTATGACTTGCTCTTATTCAGCTTTTATTGCATTTATGACGTATGTATGCAGTTCAGCCGTTGAACTTTGTAATGCTCGCAGGACTTGTTTATTTAACTACTGTTTTTACCAATTTGCTTGCTGTAAGGTGACCATGGCATGAAAGGCACCATTTAAAGAAAATGAATTATTATTATTACATAATAGTCTAAAATTCAGCTGCAAGGTCGCACCTGAGCACAAGAGTGTCAGTCTGCATATTCAAGTAGCCCTCACTGGCGAGAAGGTCCAACCTGAAGAACCGGTTATACCCCCAGCACTCGCCCACCTCAAAGTCTGATGCAAATTCTCGAATGATGTTTTTGGTGGGGTCACTGGAGGCCTGATGAACCATCTCCACCCTGTATTCATACCTGGAAGAAATTCAACCAGTTAGCTTCTAAAACAATATTTGTGACACTGCACAGCAGGATGACAGGACAGCAAGTGCAGCCTACTTGGACGTCTCTGGGAGCCCAGCTGACAACTCTAGAAAAACAGAGAGATAGTTTCCTCGAACAACGCCATTGCCATCCTAAAACACAACAACAACATCTGTGAGAATAGGAAGAGTCTGTAAATTTGAATTTGTTACGGGTGACAAACTTACCGGATAAACCTTCAACCTCCAGCACAGGCCTGATATCTGGAGCGGGGGGCTGTAGACGGGGTCGGCTCTCTGCCGCAGAGTACTTAAGGCAATGAGACAACAACGATTCAAATGACGCAAGAAAAACAATTAATTAAAGGAAAGACAAAGGGAGTGTGATTACCTGAAGTTTGCCAAAACAAAAGTGCTCGAGTCATAGGCAGGGACCAGCTCACTGAGAAGAAATGAAATATGACTGTGAGCAATTTATCTCACAAATCGAAATAGGAATGTCTCTTCAAGTTTACCGCAAACTTTAAGTGTTCTTTTTTTTTTTTTATCTAACTGGAGAAATAGCATGCCACATTGGCCAACAAATTGACATTATGATTGAATGGCTTTATAAGCCTGGAGTTGTTTTTACAGGTGTGCATGTTTATTCATTATTCATAGACTGCCACAGAGAGCGCCAAAGTTCAAGCGTACAGATATCTCATCTCTGTGTGTGACGGTAAAGTGTCTATGTTTGTGTACCTGGTGAAGTCTGGTGGGACAGGGGTGGTCACAAAACTCTGCATTGGTTTCCTGTGAACCTGCTGGAACATGAGCAGGATCTCTGGACTCTTAGAGATCAGCTCACTCTTACTGCACGAACGCAGCTGTGAGGGAAAACACACTAGTCACAAATCAGAAAGTCTACAAACATCTGAGACAGTCATAAATTCTTCTAAAGTCTAATTTAAAGCTATATTTTAGTTATAAAATGATTGCAACTGCATAAATTAAGTGACAAGCCGAACTGAAAACTTCACATAAAATTCAGAATTAGCATTTGGTTAAATCACATTTTCTTATCTGACCCATTCTACTTTAAAACCTTTAATAAATAATAATAATAAAATAAAATAATAATTAAAAAAAGTTATATATACTTTTTTCAGGTCTTAATTGTAGTTGAATTGCACATTTCTTCTAACATGACTTGTAACTCCATTGCACATCTGCTTTATTTTACTGAGCCACACACCTGATGCTCCACTTCCTGCAGCAGAGACTCCAGCAGTTCTGTCTCCTGTGTCAGAGAGGTCTTCTGTCCTGTGGGTGCATCAACTTTACATTAGACCTCAAATGTCAGATAACATGAAAACTGTCAGAACAAAAGCATGTATGTACCCATGAGAGTGATGAGTTTGTTCTTGAGCTGATTATCGAGCCGAGCTATCATCATTTCCACAGCATTTCGGATTTCCCTCACCCTCTCATCCTTTGCCCCTCGCACTGCCTCAACATTCTTCTCCTGAAAAACATCAAATGCAAAAGTATAGCTCTCAGAGCTTTCACAATTTAGATCACAAGGCCAAAAGTATGTGGACACCCAAACATGCTCCCATAGAAATTCTTCAGCACCAAATTAAAATGATTTCTGAATCATGTGACACTGAAAAATGGAGCAATGATGCTGAAATCACTGACGTTTAAATTGTAGTAACATTTAAATTATTACTTTTTTTTTTTTTTTTACTGGATTTTGATCAAATGAAAAAATTCAAATCCGTTAGATGTATTTGTCCATGTAAGGTAAACGTGTTTAGTGCTGTGGCGCCCTCTATAGGACAATCCCCTGACGCAGGCGCTATAAACAGTAGCTGATGGACTTGTGTGGGCTTCTTGGCGTCCTGGAGTTTCTACATTATGTAAAACGCCTTCGAAAGCACTTATCAAACCAGGAATACATGTAATTAGATAACATTTGATTTGTCATTAGCAGCTCCATCTAAATGGGATTTGTGGCTGGTAAACTAGCATCCATTACAAACAGTCAACTCAAAACAGATCTAAATGGCTCCGTGTGGGCGGGAATGAGAAGCGAGGGGGCTTACCACTTCTTGAACCAGACTAATCAGCTCCATTAGCCGGCGCCGCAGCTTGGCCACCTCCTCGTTCACCTTTGTCACATGCTGCTCGTAGATCTCAGCCAGGGGTTTGAACGTATGACCTCCGTGCTGTGGAGAGGAGGGGGAGGAGGAGAAAAGCAAGTTCCTGTTTGAGACAACCTGACATACATTCACATTAGGCCCAGTATTATTCATTGATAATTTGCTCCAATGTGTGACCCGTCATGTTTTAGCACAACACAGTAGGATCCGAGGAAATGACAATTCACCAGCCTGACTAATACGTTTTGAATTCAGAATTGCGCACCATGCCTCCCCACAGAGCGCACTGGTGACAGATGCACTTCTTACAAGTCCAGCAGAACACACTCAACTTCTCATGATGGTTCTCACACCTGTTAGATGAGAAGAGAGAATCAGTGACAGTGAGTGTTAGCTCTACACTAAATGGTCACTTAGTCATCCCAGAACATGAAAACCAAACATGGCGCATGATTTTTTTCGATATGGAAACATTTGACCATGCCTATTTTTCCAAGGAAAATGTAAATACTGTCTGAAAAGCCATAATATAAATAAAGTTTTAAACATTTATGCTGTTGAAACTGTGGTACACTTTAAGAATGTGAAAAAAAAGATGAAAAAAAAACAAACTTGAATAGACATTTGTAACATTACAACATTACTTTTGATCAGTTTAATGCATCCTTGTGGAATAAAAGTAATCATTTCTTTCTTTAAAAAAAGAATAAAAAATTAAAAATAAAACACTTACTGACCCCAGACTTTTGAACTGTAGTGTATATATTGCACATTTAATATTATATATAGTTATTCCACAGGGCCAAAAACACTGTACTGCATCTGTCAAGACAGTATTAATATTCAGTATTACTCACTTGTCTTTGTCGTTCTCCTCGTGTTTAGTGAGGTTGCAGAGCTGCAGTGTGTCCAGTTGTTGAGTCACTTCCTCTGCCCAGCGACAGTTGACCAGTTCCCTCAGCTGAAGCGGAGCTCTGAATACAACACCAGCTTGATTAGCAAAAAGAACCATATACCGGTATGTTTGTTAAAAACACTTAACTATAAAGCTGTGGTTTGAACACACTTCAAACTGCTTTGGCAATTATGCAAGTGTGTTTTTATTGCCAAATATCAGGTGGCTCTGGTCCAGTTGTCTAAAGTTATTTTTTTTTTTTGGCTGCGGTTCCCTTAATGTAACTAATCAGTGCTTCCCTGAAATGATCTCATTCTGTAAACTCTAACAATAGAAAAATCAATACTTAATCCAGCAGATTTACTTCAAAGAGCGTCAGAGCTCAAAACATCATTTAAACTGAATAGAACCTCAGAACTTACCGACAGTGGGGACACTGAGCTCTCTGTTCAGTCAGCCAGCGCTGCCAGGAAGAAAACAGAAGAGGAAAATGTACTCTTTTATAAATGCTAACTTGGCTTAGCCTCCGAATCAATAAGAGGTCACTTATTAAAATACATGATGTGTTTTATTATTGGGATTCTTCCCAACATGGTGCACTTGGAAAGCATTAAATCTACACTGCTCATTACTTAAAGTGTTTTGGCAAAAACAACTGAAATATATCTGTCAGATCACAAGTGAAATGTGACATGTATAATATTTGTGTATGATAATAATAATAATAATAAACATGCTTAAGAAATCTTATTCAACCAAATCCTCAATGTATGATTTTAGTCATGTCCTGTCAAGCAGACACAATAAAGAGAGCAGAGAGATCGTTGATTAATTAGACAGACACTGCGAGCTTCTCTAGGCTGTGTGTAGTATGATCATTGTGCTGTTAATGAGTGTGTATGCATGTGTTTGCTCACCCGGATGCAGCTGAAACAGCACAGTTTGGAACAGTGAGGGCAGAGACGGGCATCACGCAGCTTTTCCATGCAAATGAAGCAGCGGAAGACTTCCGCTATGCTCTAAAGAGTTAGTTGATACATGAACACATTACTAAATTAACAGGAGACTAATAATATTCACTACAAAATAATCAAAGAGTTTATGTTCTTAAAGGAATAGTTCACCCCAAAATATAAATTTGCTGAAAATTGAGGGGTTTCTTCATCTGTACAGATTTGGAGAAGTATGAGCATTACATTACTTGCTCACCAATGGATCCTGTATAGTTAATGGGTGCCATCATAACAATCCACAAGTAAACTACACAATTCCAGTCAATCAGTTAATGGTCTTGAATTAATAATAAACTACTAATCTTGTAAAGTGAAAAGCTGCATGTTAGTAAGAAACAAATCCAACATTAAGACATTTTAACTTGCATCCATTACTTCTGGACAAAATAATCCATTAAACTATAGTGATCTTTGCACACAAGTATTTCACTCAAATGTCAAATGAAATGACTTTTTGCTGGAGAACTCATCATTATGGATAGAGGACTTTAGTCTGATGTCAACAGTCTGATGTTAAAAAAACATTTTCACTACACAATACATTAATTGATGGAATGGAATCGTTTGGATTAATGTGATGTTTTTATCAGCTGTTTGTACTCTCATGAACAAACCAACGGAACGCTAAATTTCTTTGAAGAAACAAACTCACCTACATCTTGGATGACCTGTAGGGATGTACATTTTCAGCAAATTTAAATTTTTGGGTGCATTATTCTACTATTTTTGTGCAATTCAAGCATGTAATATAGCACACAAATCTTATAGATCCCTAATAACTTTTAAAACATCTTCTTTTTTTTCCTTCTTCATCTGGGAGTCTTGAATCTCTATTATAATGACAAGAGTGTTCAGGACATTTCTTATAAATTTACCTTTTGTGTTCCATAGAAAAAGGAATAGATACTTGAACAACATGAGGGCAAGTAAATGATGACAGATTTTTGCTGTTTGGCTAAAGGTTGAAAGTAATGTTCTGTGTCTAAAGTTTTTTGTCTTTAAACGAAAGGCAACTTGATGCCAGCATAAATCATAAAACATACACAAACATCCTACTGTAAACATACCTCAACACTCTGCTCATCCATTTCAGCCAGTTTTACGTCTTACAGTCAAATATTCCTGACGGGAGAATCTTGGTTTGCTTTCACTGCAGTAAAAAAAAAAAGAGAGCAGAGACTATTCAGACGCTCACATCTTAGCAGTATAATGCACAGTCTGCCAGTCTATTGAAAAACAGTCTACAGTAGAGCTCTATGAATGCCTGGCAAATCAGAGCTGATGTGACAAGTGACAGAAGGCATTCATCTGTATGAGCTTATATGACTGCAGATGGCCAAAACACAGGATGAAATAAACAAGATTACATGAACTGCCTAAGTGCTGCAGGATACATCTGCCAACATCAAATGGAGGCCTTCATGGTTTTATAAGGCAAATAACGGTATCAGATACAAGATAGAAATAGTAAAAGATGATTGACTTTAACAACCAAGTAATCCATAAATGGGCAACATAGCGACCATTTCAATAACAAACACTGTAATTTATTTAAAATGCCTGCAGGGACAATATTTGAGCACATCCAACAAGAAACACCTTCACGTGCGAGCTTAAAAACTCGATGACAATACAGAGAGGATACGACACGACTGATAAACAGTAAAAAATTTAAATGCAAACTATAAATAAATGCACGGTGCATACACTAGCAGGTGATATAGCGCAGGTTAGCATTTAGCAAGTTAGCTATGAGGGTTTGCATAAAACTCACCATACAAAAAAACCTAGTATATATCAATGCATTTACCTTTAATTTTGCCCTCGAACCCGTCACTCCAACGGTCTACATCAAACGGTATTAATTTAGTGTTTTATGAACAAGTATTGTAACATCAGACTGCTTGTTTATTGACTAGCAGCAGCAAGCAGCGAATGTAGCGCCTATATGTCAATGTTAGTCACCATGGGAGACCGTGTCAGACATCATGGAAAACCGAATCCACCAATCGTATTTACTGTTGGTAGCTGAGTGGATTAGCATTAACCAATCACGATTGTGCATTACGAGTGGGCGGTTCATCTAGCGGTATGACACGCCTACTTAAAAGCGCCAACATTAAATATTTAAGCTTTTTGCTTTTATCGGTTTTAACGGATTTAACCGTTTTTTGTAACCAAATTCTTAGGAGTTTGTATCGGATTTACAATCTTTTGTCAAGATGACACAATGTAGTTGTTTTCTGGTGTAACAGGAAAAGTTGAAGTAGTTTAAACTAATGAAAAGTAGGTGATGTGCCATACATTTGGCATTTTTACCAAATTATTCTAATTCAAAGTCATACAGTACAAGCTTTATAAATGCCTTAAATAACCAAACAAACATTACTATCAGGTATTGACTGAGTTATGACTGCAAATGTAGAGTATTTGCATCGTAGATCAAGATCTCGGTATGTATCTTGTGGAGCGTCTTCACTCTCCTGAGAGACAGTGACCTGTATTCTATACTGAGAAGCTCTGGAGGACTGCAGGTACAGAGGAACCATCGTACCACACTCAGGTTTGGTGGGGCTACAAGATCTGCTCATTAAATGAACCAGTTTCAAACTCCCATATGAACGTGTTCAAATTAAACCGTTACATTCAGGTTATACCCGATGAGACGCAATTCAACTCATTTCAGAGATATTTGAGTTACCAGACTGACATCTGCACACCATATCCTCACCTGTCATCTGTAAGTAAACCGAGAACAAGCACTGATACAATAATGGACTTTGTTCATATTTTATGCTTCAAAACGAAAAGAGATAGCAATATTGTGTTGAAATGTTGTGGCCTTTGGGTTTAAAACATGTTAAAGAATGATTACATTTCTATGTTGGCCATCAGATGTCAGCATTGTGCTTTGCGGATTCATTTTGGTGCTACACAATGATAAATAATAATTCACACACAAAATAACACACCTCAAGTTATATTTACATCATAAATAAAACACTTCAGTTAAAATATCACACACAGTCATACATCAAAATCATTACTGTGAACGAAACCAATTATTTTCACATGAATATAGTGTTTTGCTAAGTACCTTTTACAGTTACAGCCGGGGGAGTATTACAATTAAACTAGATCACATTTAAATTAGGTTTATGTAATGCTGACAACATCAAATGCAAGAGATATTAATGTCATCCCCATCTTGGAGGGGAAGAACTTGTTCACTTTTTCTTACCTGCAGACACCATGACAGAATTGCATTCAAGTGAGCAAATACACAGCTTCATCCCAATATTTTCATTTGTAAATAAAAATCTAAATAGTGGTTACTGCTGAATAATATGCACAACAGTATATCCGATCAATTCCATGAATTACATCTGCATGGGGTTCAACTTTTAAGTTTCCTTAATATACAGTATGAACAGCAAAACATTTTATACATCCATAAAAAGACCTGAATCAAGGAAAAAAAAACACACTAAGGCATGAGGTTGAAACAACTTACAGGGAACATGACTTATCTACAAGAGAAACACTGATATGTGCTGTATGATCAATTAAAACTGCAGTCACATTTAGAGGAAGTATTAGCAGCTATTTGATTCAGTATTTTAAAACAACTCATACAGTATTAAGGTAGATCAAACTGTTAACAGAGCTTCTAAAGCCTGGTTAGAAAAGCTTATTTAGTTTCGCAAACTCTGCCTCGTCCTTTGTGAATCAGCTGCACAAATATAGTCAGACAAGAATATGTTTGCAGAAAAGATATGACGGGGGACTCGGTAAGCGCATTTAAATGACAAAACGAATGGTAACAGCCCAAATACAGGGAGAAAAGGAGTGGAAAACTTGGACAAGAGCAGCCATTGCTTTACCAGTCTTGGTACGACCTTGTCGCTGACTTATTCACTCCAGTGGACATTACACTACGCTAACCTGCAAACACTTGTGGCTGAAGGGGAGGTGGCAGCCTGTCGTTCTCCACATTCTCCGCATCGATCGCGGACGCTCGTGGTTTGATCTCCAGTGGGTATCGCTCCAGGATTTCCTGCACCTCGCGGGCCACGCTGTCTTGCCATTCTGCCAGTTCGGTCTGCAGGTTCTGCGCCCCCTCGATGACCTGCTGCTGTCTTTTCTCAAGGCTGGATAGGAGCTTGAGGTTGTTATGGATCTGGCTAAGTGCTGGGTTTACACAGGTACCACTCTGCGGCCAGACTGCAGTATCGTCTTGCCTTCGAGGGGAAGCCTGACCGGACATATAGCGCTCAAAGTCTTCAGGGCTGAGATTCAATGACTGGCCATCCAGCTTCTCTATGAAGGCAATGGCACAGCACTGAGGGGAACATGCAATGAAGAGGAAAACATTTTAAATACAGTGAAAAGGAAAAAAGAAAAGATTAGTGTGCTACCAACATTCTTCAAAATATCTTCTTTTGTGCTAGGAACAACATGAGGATAAATTATGACAGCACTGTTTTTCTAATGGGGGATAATACCTTTAAAAATGTATTCATGCCATTGCATTAGATAACAAAATATTAAACCAAGGGGCATTTGAAAGAAAAAGAAAAACACTTTTATTTGGACATTATAAATGATTTTTGAGCCACTCTTAATTATATGTGAACCTACCAGGTTGGTGAAGTAGTATCCGTCCTCTCCGGTCATGAGTCTTGATGGGTTGCAGAAGCGTGTGATGTACTGGATGTTGGACTGCAGCCGTGGTGGGTTGGCCTTCAACACAATATAGATGAGGGTGGGAAGGAAGTCATCTGCAGAAGCTGGCTCGTTCTTGGTGACCCTGATGGCATTGAATATATGCTTGCTGCAACTGGTGATGCAGGCCAGTTTATCCCTGGGCACACGCTTGGAGTCCATCTCAATGATATCTGAGGCAGACAAAATAAGAAGCAAAAAATCTTGGATCTTGATTGAAGAAAAAAAATGAATGCAGCAACTAAAAGAAAAAACAGACCCATCCTTGCAGACTCACCAGTGATGGCTTTGACTACACTATCAGAGACCTCAGGGATCTCTTCGTCCACAGGAACACACAACATCTGAATGGTGACCCAGTGTAACGCCCTGGAAAACCATTGTTTATTGAATACAAGTACAAGAATGCATATTTTAAAGGTGAATTGTGTAAAAAAATAATACCTATTTGAGGAATTTTCAGCAAAATATTATTTTGGTAACTAACCTAAAATAAGTATAGGCTAAAGTACTAAAACTAACACTGAAATCAAAATAATGCTAAAACCTAATTTAAATTATTTAATAAATACTCTAATAGCATATAAACAATACAGGAAAAAAAATGGCTGACCGAATCCTGTGCTGGGTAGCCAGGTCTTTTTTCTCATCATCCGAGGTCTCTGGACAGAAGACGCTCTTGTAGAGTCGAGTCATGATGTATTTTTCCACTTGGTCCATTATTCCTGTCCACTTTCTCAGAAGAGCCTGAGGAAAGAATAAATAAAAATAAAAAAATTAGTTTGGCTTCTGGCAAACAATTGTAAACCATAAAAAATTAAGTATACATGGACAAAAATGTAAATAATCATTATGGTCCAATCACAGCATTCTACAGAGGACATCTGCTTTTACTCATATACAACAAAAATCCTTTAGATACCGCACATACTTGTGTCTCACAAACAAACATGAAATCAGTTTATTACATAACCCCACTCCCACATCACCATGCTGGGACAACAATGAAGTTTCTTCAGTGGTTAGCAGACATGGAGGCTGAGTGTCCTGGATTTGCCCCAGGGTTGTTAACTAAAACTATTAGAAAATGTTCTTGTTAACTGAAAAAAACCTTAAATAAAGTCAAAATAAATATATATTAGATTTAAAAAAAAAAAAAAAAAAAATATATATATATATATATATATATATATATATATATATATATATATATATATATATATATATTATACACACACACACACACACACACACACACACACACACACACACATATATACACACACAGAGAGAGAGGGAGAGTTTTTTGTTTTGCAACTGAATTTAAAAAGTTTGTTTAAGTAAAATTACTTAAACTGAATTAAAAACAAATTCAAAATGAAACTAAAATAAATAATTACATAAAGCACAAAAGTTACTTAGTAAAAAAATTACTAATGCTTACTATTAAATCAGAACTGATGAGGCATGTACTACCTTTTTAAAATTCAGGTTCAGTCAAACATTTTTCAAACAAAAAATAATTAAACATTTTTATATATAATTTATAAATCGGTCTTGCTACAAAACAGAAGTGACCAAACTTTTAAGTACGAGGGACCAAAAATCTAATTTGATTGAGGGCTGTGGGCCAAAAGTACATGCATTATCAAAAGGTCAACACAGGCCCTGATTTGGACATCTCTTCTCTAAAAAAAATATTGTTTCATGATGCATAATGCTACATTGGACTGCAAATCTCACTCATTTTTATGTCCCAGTCTGACTATATTTAAGTATTTTTTTAATTACCAAGGAAGTTTCATTTTGTAGAATAAACCTACTTCCCTTAACAATCGAGCCCACCTGGATACAAAACTTTTCTAAAAATACCATTAGACAAAACAACCAGTCAGCAGATGAATCAGATTTAGTATACACTCCAATGGATTCAGTGAGAATTTCATTTAACCGATTCAAACCATTTGAAACTTTTTGACCAACTCAGTGCTACCAAGTTTCACTGAAGCATGAATTCTACCTTTATAATGATTCAGGAGTCGGTCAGACATGCCCTGATAGAAGTCCTGCACACACTCAGACAGCTCTTCAGCACCAAGATCCTTCAAGTAAGAACAAAAAGAATATTTTTATTTACTTAAATGACCAACATCCAAAAGCTGCTGTGGGCAGGTGACCCTGGTTCTCACCTTTTTATTTCCCATGCTCTCTATGAAACCACGGCTCTGCTTGTGGATCTCTCTGCCGGGCTTCTGTAAGGTCTTGAGAAACTCCACAAAGTCTTGTGACACGCGATCAGTCTCGATGCTGGACTGGCGGGTGATGGAGGGACTGGGCGTTTTTCCCTCGTGGCTTTCTGAGCAACACAAACAAGCACACTGAATGTTTACAAACAGGCTGCGTGAACATACTGTAAAGAGGATATTAGAATGGATCGCATGAAAATGGAAGTTCCGAAGTTAGTTTTCATCACAGAATGCCATGTGAAATAAAGTCATAATTTCCCATCATTCTTAAAACAACTGAAGCACCCAATCGTCTTCGAGAAACTGTTTCTCAGAGCTGAATTACACATGACATTCTGCACAGAATAATGAAAAACCCCACTGATTAAACAACACAAGATCTTAAATATCATATAAGTTTACTTGCATCCCATGAAGAGACAGAACAACCTTCTAAAAGTAGGCCATTCTACTGAAATATTGATCTGTTTCCATGCCAACACCTTTGACATCATATCAGAGTCAAAGATAGTAACAGAGTAGCTGAATGAATTAAGAGAGAATTCTGGTACTAGCATGCTTTGGCTAAACTCTACACAATCAGATGTTCTTAACGCTGTTGCACCTGTCTTTCTAAACGCCCCACTGAGAGTAATAGAGCATTAGAAGGGCTTCAGCCTGAATGCATGCAGCTCATGTATAACACTGATGCATTGGTTTGTTTTCTGTGATTTATGCTAGAGGGCTACAGTGATGTGGCACTAATACCCACCTCTCAGCCTTGATACCAGAGCTGCCACCAGATTGACAAGAAAAAAAAAGGACACCGCATGACAATGAGACAGTGAACATAAAAAAATGGTAGTGTGAATTCAATCATGTCTATTGATGCACACACAACAAATCCACACTACACTATGGTATGGACCAGGGCAGTATTTCACAAAGAACAGCTAAAGGGCAACATTGCTGTACTTTGTGAAATACTTTAAGCAAAGACACTCTTCAACACAGAACATCAAACACACATAAAACAGTGGTCCAGCTCAGAGAAGAAAAACACTGCAATCTCCACCCACGTTCCTTCTCCTAACCCCAGATTTTCCTTCGGGCTCTGTATTACCTTCAGTGGGAGAGGCCATCTCCCAGGGTTGGGTAAAAATGCCCTTCAGATCCCTCAGGAGGTTTTCTCCATGGCTCTCCCTCCTGCCCTGCAACTTCTCCTCTTTCTCTTTCTCTCGTTTCTCATTTTCTTTTTCAGGGGGGAGTAAAACACCCAGGGTAGGTACGGTAATAGAAATGGGTGAAAGGGGGAGAAATGGATGAAAAATGTGGCAACAGAGGAGTTCAGATGAGAATATAGAGTGAAAAAGAGAGAAAATTGTGGGAGAGGTGGGGCGGAGATCAGACAGAACGGCAGAACAGCAATGAGATGAAGGAAAAAAAACTGAGAGATGAAGGCTGGATCACTTGTTCAAATAAAATCATCTCATAAGAACATGATAGACAAATTATAAAATGCTATGACAGGAAATGAATACATAACTGTATGAAATCAAGCAAGGATGACTTAAATAACCGTTGAAAGGTTTAGGGTCAGTAAAAAAAAAAAAAAAAAAAAGCAAGCGAGGGTGCATTAAAATGATCTAAGTTGCCAGTGAAGTTATGTAAAAATTTCTAGAAGATTTCAAATAAATGTTGTTAGGTTAACTTTCTATTCATCATAGAATCCTAAAAAAAATATGTAAGAAAAATATGAACCGTTTTTTCAAAACTGATAATAATAAAAAATATTTAATGGGTGGATTAGCACATTAAAATTATTTCTGAAGGATCATGTGACACTGAAGGCTGCTGAAAATTCAACTTTGCCATGGAATAAGTTATATTTAAAAATATATTTAAAAAATAATACTTTTCACAAAATAATGTTTTTACTTTATCTTTGATCAAATAAAGCAACCTGATCCCACTGAACTTTTGAACGGTCTACACTTGATGTTTCAATGATAAAGCCTTTTAATTACCAACATTCAGGTCCATTAAAAGTAATAATAAACTAACATAACTGACAAATTGTTGTTTGGATTTTGCATGCAGACAGTTTAAGGCTTTATCAGAGAGATGCCATCCAATGGCAAAATCAAACTGGGAATATGGATGATGATGATGATGGGAACACAGGGAAAATCGACAGCCCTGACACAAGTCTCTGAAACTCCACGCTACAGTATTTTAAATCAGTTTTCACTTGTCCAACCAAATATTATATTCATAAAGCATATTGATGAAGGCAAATAATAATTTTGTCCATCCAGATCGAGGACATCAGCCGCCGAATCCTACTGCAAAACAGCACGAATCACACTCATATGACTCCAATCCCACCCTCCTTGTACCTTTTTTAGGGGCCGTGCGAGAGGAGGGGCTGAAGAACTTCTTCACGGTGGTGACCTTACGGGTCTTCTCATTGGTTTTCTTCTCCTCAAACTTAGAGAAGGTGGCGAGAGATTGCTGAGAGTGGGACTGAGGAGGCTGGGTCTGAGAGGGACCGTGACTGCTGACATAAGCCGCCTCCTCTTCTCGCTGAAGCCTGCGACAGGAAGCACATCATTACGGCAGGCTGTATGAACATCATTTCAGCTTTATGAATGTCTTGATGATGCTGAATGTTTCTTTTACTTTATGCGTGATCTAACTGCCATTTAAGACTCACTTCTCAGCCAGAGCCCAGTCCTCCTGGATCTGTCTTTGCCGAGCTTTCTGGTACTCCTCCCTCCAACACTTGGAGCATAGGCCCTGCCATGCAGCGTTGCCATAATAACCGCAGCCTTTCTTGCACAGCAGTTCTGATTGGTCCACATGGATCCCCCGTCTCTCTGATCGCTGACTCATAGTGTCCCTTTTATCTAGGTAAAGAAACATGTTTGACATTGTGATCTGAATTTGCATATCCACTCTGCAAATCATGCAGCATGACAACAGGAGTCAGGTTACATAATGTACCCTGCAAAGATATGCAACTTGCAACACTGCTATTTAAACGAGATAAGACGACTCATTTAAAGACCTGGAGCAGACCCGAAAATTAAACTGTGAATATCAGATATTCATACTTAGATTGATATTTTAGAGCTGAGGGTCAAGTAAAATATCGAAATGCATAGTTTTAATAACTATACGGAGGGAGGATGTCCCAGCTAATCTGAATTTACCTAACATTAAATCACTGATGTCTAAATTACACTGAGGATGATTAAACAACCAACGACGCACTAAATGTCGAAAAGAAAAAGTGAGCAGTTTAAACGTCTTTCAACATATTTTAACACTAATGACATGACATTCAATTCCGATTATTAGATATAGACTTCGTTCAGTGCAGGAATGTTGTAGCTTAAACATTAATTACTTGTCTAATATATGGTTAACTTTAAAAGTAACCCAGAAAATACATTATCGACTGAAAATGACAAATGTCATTCAATCCGCTGCAGGCAGACACGTCAAGCTAGCAAAAAGGCTAACGTTACGTGGCTAAAAACAAACGCAACAGCTCTTGTCATGAAGATATACGATAAACATGCATTACTAGTCTAAAGAAATATTGAACAAAACATTTAAAATAACGGCAAGCTTTGGTATTTGAAGTGAATCTACCGGACAATGACAGATACCTCGTCAACGGTCTCTTCTCCGGGTCACGATTACATCATATCCTCGCGACTGGTGGATCAGTTGTGTGGGCGGGGCCAATGATGGGCTGAGCTCGGAATGTCAACAACATTCCTTATGACAAATACTACGCTTTCATCATCTTCTGTACTTTTGTTTACTAAACTGATAAATGAAGCATTATTATCAACGTGACAAAAAGGATCTGCTTTTAATAAAGTTCAAAATATAGGGTTTATTATCAGCATAATAAGAGCCAGTGCAGTGATGCAATACAAACAACAGTATTCACCAAATGTACAACAGAGAACAAATATGCATCGGTTTAGACTTGAGCAACATAAAGTTAACTGGGCAAGACTGAAAATAAATCCCAGTTAGGATTATCAAAAGCATTTTAACTGGTTTTAGATATTCTGCTGCCAAAACACAGAGAGCTCATGCAACTTCATGTGGCTTTCACAGCTCTCACCAATGAGAGAGAGTTTTCAGATGACAAAAATAACAAATAATGCTATATTGTTTGCAATTGTTGAGGGATATGGCAAATAAAAGCATGGACAAATGTTTTAGGCAGCAGAAAATAACTTCATAAAGTGTCAAAGTAGCAAAATAGGCAATCTAACCTGCAATAAAGTGACTAACAGTCTTTTAGTATAATTTTAAATATACTCATTTTAATTCATATTCAGGACCTATTAAATCTAGCTCATAAACTTATTCTGAAAAAAAAAAACATTTTGTGCTCTCCTTTGAGAACAGTTAATTTTTTGACATATATCAAAACTTTTATGCTTGCCTAGTGATGTGTGGTTATTTTAGAAGGCTTTATGTGAAGCTTTGAGTGGCTGTAAATACCAGACAAGACCTTTGTATTCATGTTAAAGTCAGTATCTGCTGAGATTGCATGCTCTAAGGTGTTAATTAACTGGCAACATGACTCAGATCAGTTCCTACATATACAAGTCATGTAAAACAAATGGGGTAAAATCATTTTTAAATACTGTAGGGAAAAAAAAGAAGGTTCCTTCTTAAGAAATACCCAATATTTCCAAATATGGGTCCAGTTGACTGATTCTTCGATCAAACTGTTAATACATTCAATTCATCTAACACAGAAACATACCTAAGAGATGTCATATTTAGAACAAAAAACACTGTTTTACATAAATTCACTTCCTCTGAGGACGATTCCAGGAAAATCCCTTTAGAACTACAACTGGACAAAACAATTCCGGGTTTATTCCAAACAAACTAAGTTAAACAATTACTTACAAAAACTAAGGAATCAAAGGAGCTGCCCATAAAAGAAATCTGGGGTTGAAAACTGCAATTTCATGAAGAAACCAAAGAGCAAATGCCACAACAACAGCCATCCTATTCAAAAGCTTGATATTATTTCCGCTCACGTTGAGTAAGACCCTATGATCCTGCTGGTTTCATGTAACTGTAGACAGCAGCAAAAAGCATTTGCTCAGACTTGCATGTATTAGTTCTTGGCAAGAGAAACACCAGCTGAAACCCCTCACCTTCACCACCAGGTGATTTTAAACTCATAGATTGGCCTTTTGCAGTAGTAGTGGTTGATGAGGTGTTTGTCACACACGCCGATGCATTGCTGGTCAGCAGAGATGCCACGCTCTGCCAGGTCGCTTACTATGCAGTGAAGAAGGTCATAAACATCCGCCACTGCCTCCCATGGTCCGAAGGACACATCAACCTCACAATGGTGCTCAAACAGCTTGGCCTCACTCTCCGAGCGCTCAAATCGCAGTGAATTGAACAGCGGTCTTTCATAAGGGGTGATGGGCATCTCCTCCTTGTACACACAGATCTTCAGTTTTGCAAAACGAGCCTTCCGCTGCATGGCACGAAGTTTTGCAATCTCCACAATGCGCTCAAGATTTTCTGGAAGAAATGGGGACAATTGTTTAGTCAGCTGAAAACCACAGCTCGTTTGATTATTTTCATTTATAATTTTATACTACCTTTATAATAGGGCAAAAGATCAAGAAAAGCCTGTCGCACTTTCTCTCCGGTAAGTGGCTGAGTGTCTTCCAAGCTTTCCAAAAGAGGCCCAATAGCATAAAACTGAGCTTCCCTGTGCACCGCACGAACACGGTCCCTCTGAGGCAGCTCTCCCTCTCTCAAGAAATTCAGAATGTCCCTAATGCCAGACAAGTATGTATAAGTGTTTCTAGTTATTAAAATAATCCACTGATGAAATAATAAAGCAAATGCTAAATTCAGATAATCCAAGTGTTTGCTTTGTATTTTTGGGTACTACTAGGCACCAACCATTATCAGATCATCTCTATTCTAAACACTTACCCAAAATATGCTCCGTCTCGGTCGATGAAATACCGTCCCTCTGCATCCCTGGGAATGTGATGACGGCCACTAAACATGGCGGCCAGCATTGTGTCCTCATGGCGTCGCAGGGTGGACAGCCGAGTGGTGAAATACGTACCTCCTACATTCAGGGGGATGACCTCTGGAAACTATGAAGAGAGAGGAAAGACACAAATAGCCTTTAAATTTGTCTGAATGTACACTAACACTCAAAAGTTTGGTCGATAAGAATTGTTTATGTTTTAAGTCTCTTATGCTTACCTAGAATTCATATTTGATTTAAAATGTTAAAATATTATTACAATTGTAAATAACTGTTTTCTATTGGACATACATGAATTGTGGTACTGCTGTGAATACGCATCGAATGCTGACACAGAAGAGAAGAAACTATTGAATTAGTTGTTATTTTGCTTTCTTCGAGCAGAAGCAGTATCAGTCACATGATCCTACATAAATTATTCTAATGCTGATTTGGTGCACAAGAAACATGGAAGCATTTTTAAGATTCGTTGATGAATATGAAGTTCAAGGGAGCAGAATGTCTTAGAAATATAAATCTTTTGTAGCATTTTAAATGTCTTCATGAATGTCTTTACTGTTACTTTTGGCAATTTGTGCTTATTGATTCAAAACGTTTGAACAGTAATGTATATAAGACATATCGATATACTAAAAGTTGTAATTATGCAGAGTAATTTTTAACTATCTACTAGCAGTGCAGGATCAGTCCGCTCCCAAGTTCAGGGGTTAGACTAATCATAATAAACATATTGACAGGTCCCACTAGGTTTATCAGTAGAAGTCAGGGACACCTTTAACACGGACCTTGCAAAACACGATTAGTTTAAGCCAGTCGATATGATTTGATAGACGTGTGATGTAAACCAATCAGAAACGACGTCCACCCGCCCCCCTGGGATAATGCACCAATCCGCTTGCAGCAATCGGGAAACAAACACTCAATACATCTGTTGCCTATGGAAACGGTTATGATTAAGCTTGAGAAGATTGGGAACTTTGACACGGCTCCTCCAGGTGATGTTTTTATGGGATAAATAACATTAAGAGGAGGAAACAGATGAATGTGGACGTTTTAACCATTTAACTTCTATGCAGCACACTACAACTACTCTGTTATAAAAATAGCGCATCCTCTTTAAACCTCGGGGACTTACCTCCTCAGGTACGTCTAAAGTGCGAAGGGACCTCCCTAGATTAAGATTAGGGACAGGTTTGGGTGGTTTGCGATACTCCTCTTCCCCGGTGTCCGCGCCCGACATCGCATCTCCCTGATTTTCAGTGTCACTCGCAGCCGAAAACACCACCATCACTCTCGGTTGAGGAGGGACCGTCCTCCTCACTCGTGATGCTGCCATTTGGAGCGGAGCTGCTGCGCTAAAGGAAAGCGGAGGCGGCTCTCCGTTCGGGGTTTCGCCTGCTCCATTATGCTGCATGCACACACCCACAGCAGGTCTGACACGAGCGTCGATCGAGGCCCGCAAGCAGACTGTCAGCGAGCGACTAGTATGATGTCCAGGAGGGCGGCCGAGCGAGAGGTGTGGTCTGTGGGCTGGTCAGGGGGGTGTGTGAGCCTGCTCGTGTGCGCTGGAAATCACGTACGCAAGTTACGCAGGTGACAGCGTGCTGCTGGAATGTTTTATGCCGTGCGCTCCGCAGAGTTGAGATTAGTAA
Organism: Carassius auratus; assembly: GCF_003368295.1. NCBI lineage: Eukaryota > Metazoa > Chordata > Actinopteri > Cypriniformes > Cyprinidae > Carassius > Carassius auratus. The sequence continues at coordinate 13,695,963 of NC_039252.1, forward strand.
CATATTTATAATTAATATTTAACTACTAATATGTGACCATAGATTACAAAACCAATCAAACTGATTTTTATATCACCTAAAAGAAGAATAAATAAGCTTTCCATTGATGTATGGTTTATTAGGATAGGACCGGTGTCCTGTCTACAACTATTTGAAAATCTGGAATCTGAAAAATAAATAAATAATAATAATAATGAATGAATAAATACAAATGTTGAAATCGCCTTTAAAGTTGTCCATATGAAGTCTTTTGCAATGCATATTGCTAATAAAAAATTACGTGTGTATATATATATATATATATATATATATATATATATATATATATATGTGTGTGTGTGTGTGTGTGTGTGTGTGTGTTCTTCATGGAACATGATCTGGAATATTTGCAATAACTAAACTACCCATATAAACATGCACTCACTGACTTTGAAGAGGAAAATTTTATAGCATACAATATTTTATTCAGTTATGAATTTAGTATTTCCAGAATAGTTTTTGACAAGCAGAATAATTAAGTGTTTATGTGTTGCCCCATAAATGTTATTACATTGATAATGTTAGTTTTAACTAAACATAATTTTAATAGAGCCTTTAATTTAAAACTTTACTTTTTTTTGAATACTGACATTTTCTTATGTCCACAGAACAGATGAAATAACTGAATTTGAATTAATGATCTGAATTCAATGTCTACATTTACACTATGTGCAAATATTGTGTGTCCATTGAGTTACTGTCCACTTTATGTCTTGATACGTGCGCCGCTACTAGTTCAAATAAAAAAATACATAAATGAAAATAGTGTTTTACAAAGATTTCAAACTAAAGAAGGAACTGAAACTGCACTACACTATCTGCACTGTTTATTATGAAATTATTATAATGTACCAACAACCTTAACGCCCCACCAATCTCGTGCCTGGAAATATTCTTCTCGCACGGCATTGGCCAAATTTCCAAATTTCACTCAACCTGCAAAGCAGCTCAATTCTGATTGGTCAATTTGCCATGAGCGGAAACAGATGATGCGTTCAGTTGATCTCTGGTCATTGGCTTAGGTTAGACAGCGGTTCAGGAGAAGGGCCAACAAGCTTTTAAAACCGAAAAATCTCCCCCTCTTGGATAAAGACGGTAAACCGGTTTCAACGGCAGCTTATGTTGCAGCTTTAATACATTCACCACAGCTCTGTGGGATTGGAAATGGCGTGGAAGCATCCAAAAGACCGGCAGCTCTGGAGACTCCAGAAGGGACTGTAAACTCACTCTGTATCTGTTCTTGAAGCGATGCGAACAGCGTGAAAGTGCCGCTTGAGCTAAATTCTGGAAATATTAAAAAACTTGAGTTACTTAATAATACAAATATAAATATATTTAATAACAATTTTTATTTTTTTTTGCAAAACCATTTCCTAATATCAAGTTATCCCTTATGTAAATCAGTTACATACACCCCAACACACAACATTGTAACCATAGTCTCTGCTAAAAAAACATTGGTACTAATAAAAACCATCATAAATCTATACTGGATTTTATTAGAATAGTCTAAATCAGTTTTGAAAATGTGAAAATTAAATAAAACATTACTCACATACCCCAGACTTTTTCAAATATACAATTATTTTATAAATTAAATTTTTAGAAAATAAAACCGGACATAGCTATTTGAATGAGATCCTGTAAAGATTCAATTGTGTGTGTGTAAAACAAGACAGATACAGAGTATTAGATCCTAAATGTTTTAATGTATTTTAAAGGTAATATGTTGTATGAAAATTGTTTATCTATCATAATGGATGCAATTGTAACTATATAATTATGTGCTCTACCTTATCGTAATACTGTATTCACAGTTATATGATTTGTGTTTGCATGGAGCATAAGCATTTAAACTGCTAGTAAAAACTGCTAGTATTTTTGTTGCACAAAGGGCCTTGGTAAAATCAGGCACTGGTTTATTATAAGTATTATTATTTGTCTGGCTTCACTTCACCTGAGGCCCTAATTTAAGTTTTAGAAAATGAAAAGACAAGTATTGTGTACAAAATGTCTGTCACTTGAAAGTAAATTAGTGTAATGTAGTAAACTGGAAGAATGGTGGAAATGTTCTGGAGCCGTGCTTGGTGAACTGTTGTTAAGGATGTAGGCTGTTAACACAAGCTGTGGGTTCAATCTGAAACTGGAATGGATATGGAGATATACTGAAATGACAATAATTCAATTTAAATGTGCCTTCTGGTTATTTCAACACATGGATGAATATGAATACAGTGGAAAGAAAATAAATTATTCAAAGTTTTTCAGTAACTGTCTTCTGTTTGTGTGGAAGTGTGGTGTTTCTAGCAGTACGTTTATTTTTTTAAACCTTTGTATTTTGTAGTTTAATTTAGCCCCTTAAAATGTCACCATAATGTCCATGTGTGTGCATATATAACTGTTGTAGTCATAAAAACATTTACACGTCATGCAAATGATGTAGTTTGCACATGCTTTGTGCTGCTTGAACACAGCTTCAAATTCCTGACATCAGAAATACTCAAATAAATGCAGAGTACAGTGGTAATGTGTTTGTACAAAAGATATTTACTTCAGTTAATACACCTATGGTGGTAATGAGGAATAATAATAATAATAATAATAATGATGATGAATTTCAAACAGTGATATTGCTTTTTTTCATTTTGGATTAGAACTGTAACAGCGCTGGGAACAGAATACCAGACTACATGATGATACACAAAGGAAAACCAACCGAACTAAATACATATCAAGAGAACAAAGTGGAAGAGTCTTTATTCGGGTAAAGTGGAGGATTCAGCTCCATCTTGTGGTTCAAAACCATGACACATAGAAAAATAAACCATACAACTGTCGTTAGCAGGTGTAAGAGGGAAAGTGTCACCAACAAACTGATGGACAAAAGGACTGTGCTAAACCGAGGTTCTACCTGAGCTTTGAGAGACCTAAGGAGAATCTATAGGATACCAGCTTGTGTTGGGAGCTGCCTGTCATATTTTATTACAAGGCTTCATATTACCCATATTACAGCATACAGCAACAACAGAGAGAGATAGAGATCTGAACGTCATGATCAAGACATCCCGTTTCCAAAGGTTGTTGGTCGAAAAGAATCGTGATAACTTGGTTAAAGTGTTGCTCTCGCTGAGACAGATGTATAATCGTCGTGCTCGCCTCACATGTAACACAATTACACAACTTAAAAGAGAGAGAGAGAGGGAGAAAATCTCCATCTGGGATACAATGAAACAAACTGTGGCTGTTCAGAACATACCGTCTCAGGTGAAGAAAGAACATACTGTCTCAGGAAGTGACGTAATGTGTGAGGGAATAAACGAGGTAACAATTATGACATCACTAGCCAACTAAGCTACGGACGAATATCTACATTAATGCTACTCGTGACTACCAATGCAATATCAATAATGATGTTCTTTTTTTTTTTTTTTTTTTGCTTCGTTTTACTTTTTTTCTTTTTTTGTCTTTTTCTTAAGAAATCATATAAACGTGCTCTCTGTGCAGTCGTATGTTGATGTGTTATTTAGTCATCTGCAATACTTTCCATAGAAAAATATTAGCAAAAAGCAGAGAAAAAGTGCTGGACGTCTGCATTGAGAATCCTTAAGTGTTCTTCTAAGTGTTTCATGCCATGATATCAACAGTACGGTTACAGTTCCAGTCAGTGAGAACGTGACAGACGTAAAAAAAGCGTCCTTAATATAGACCAGATTTAAATGTGCTCCTAAACGTGTGTTTTTCGTCGTCTGTGTTCAATTGAAATCACATGTTCATGATCAGAAAAGAGTCTTTACAAGTTGATTTGTCGGTTCTGACAATTTGGTCCACACTACAGTATAGTCTACAAATCTTTTCAAGAGTTTCCATATGCGAAATTCATCTGTGAACTTCCTCCAGCATGGGGGAATCCTATAACATGGTCAAAAACATCTAATGAATGCCTAGAAATGATTAAAACGACATTTGGGACAAAGAAATGTGAAGTTAACTGAAATTGCCATTGAAGAAAACGTTGTCTTTTTTATTAACCAAGCCTGAATCCTGGGACAGCTGTTTTTCTCTCAGATAAAACAATATAGACACCCTAAAAGTACAGAATAGTATGACCTGAGACTAGATGAGATCTTATTATTAAACTTTTAGCGAAAATGGCTAAAACGTGGTATGATCTGACACGCGATACTTCCAATCACTTATTTGGAATGAAGACGACGCGATTATAGTAGCGAACAGTTTTCAGTGAAGGCACTCCAATGTTAGACGTGGAGAGAAAGTTCGAGAAACAGTCACGGGCTTTCGACATATTATTAGTTTATTCCGATAAAAACATTGGTTCATGAAGTATTTCTGTGCTTTCGTTAGGTCTTAAAGAGACAAATTTGATTTGAATCATTTATTGGCACACATAAAAAAGGCCAAAGGTAGTTTTTAGCCGACGCTGTTCTTCAAGATTCGTCGGCGTATAAATTTTTACGCAACTGAAAGACATGAATTTCATTCCAACTAAAAAACAAAACAAAAAACAAAGTCCAATTCCTCAAGGTGCAGCTCAAAGCGACAGCTAATTTCAGTGACGTTAACTACCAGTTGTTCACTGGCTCATTATAGCAACTTATCTTGATTGCGATTTATAAACGTACGTAATCTCAGAACGTTCGCAGGTTAATTAACTGAAAACCCGATTCAGGAGCATCGATCGGTTTGCCTATGTAGAGTGAATACAACCAAATGCAATTCATCTTGAATCGTCATCTTTAAAAATTGTTAAAACATCTCAAATGCGTACTAATGAAAATCATTAATGCAATACATAAAATTCTGCTTCCTTTGTCAATGTAGTAACTGTTCATCCAGCTCACTAACAGAGTAAAATATATGAAAAAAAAGGAAATAAAAAAATGATAATCTTCAGAATTAATCAATAGACATGTATCAAAAGTACATCATTTTAAATGTAATCCAATACTGCCGGCAGTCTATTAGTCTAAAAATATGTAACCTGACCTTTTATAGTCCCTTCCATTACAAAAAAAAAAGAACACGTATAACAATATAAGACATCAATATGTAAAAGACAGCATCTATAAATAAGCAAACCACACCAACAAACAAAAAAAATTCTACCATTAGTTTATGCGTGTAAATAAAAAGAACTTAAATGTACTATGTGATATGCTGCAGGACTGCTAATTAGCTTAGGGACGTGAGGAGGTGTTTGCTTCCACTGCCTGTGGCGAGTAGTAGTAGTAATATACAAATATAAATCGCTCTAGTCAACAATCACACACACACACTCAAGGTTCGCACGCTGACGAGCGTGTGGCACCACTGATCTGCACTTTCGTTCACAAAATCAACTGCATACAATGACACAAGGGCCGGAGGTGAAAGGTGAGCAGGCTTCAAAAGGTGTTTCAGGAGAGAAAGAACGTTTCTACAGAGGTGCAGAGTCCTTGCCGCGTCCTCTGATGCGCGAGTGTAGAGATCCACCTCAGGTTGCTAATGTTAAAAGAGCTTTTCATTCACAATCTACATATTTCCTCTTTTTCTAAATGTGTTAAACAAGAAATGTAGATGAAAATGTGTCTGAGTCCTCAGTCATATACAGTATGAAGAAAAAACAAAACAAGTCCGTTTCGTAAGGAGTTTTTCCAGTCGTTTCGGAGGACAGATGCGTGTCGTGAACATGTTGCGGATGCCACGAAAAGCTTTTATACGGTTGGGTGAACAGTCAATGAAGAAGTTGGTGATAAACCTGAAGTTTCGAGTTTGCACGAGAACAAGCGGTTAGGTGGGTTTCCTCCCGCACTCAGCGTCCGGTACCCTGGTGCTGAGGACCAGCCCATACAGTGCAGTAGCCCACGGCAACACCATAGAATTAGAATTTATAACACCATAGATATTGGATTAGAATTGTAATTCTATGGGCATAGACTGCCCAACTTGGTTAGAGGTCTCTGATGTATGGTTCTATTATAAGAGGATAAAAATCAGACTTGTTCATTCTCTTTAAAAAATATCTTGTCAGGAATATTTACTCAAAGTACTGTACAAATCCTTTTTTTCTTCACTACCTGTCTTTGTTTTGGCCTAAAATGACATTTATTATTAAACAAGACCTCCGTGGCTTCAAAATTCAAGTCGCGGAGGCGATTAAAGCTATGGAAAAAATAAATGAGCGCTACCCTTACAAGAGACCTAAATAAAGTTAAAAATTGACACTTAGCTATCGAGTTACGAAATTACTCCAGTCTCCCATTTGTGTCGACCTTACAACAACCGTATGAATTTTTAGCGTGATCGTGGATTCTTGTTTACGATTAAAATTTTTCGTTCGCATTATTTTTTTTCTCTTTTAGGCCGTTGGCGTGTAAAATCGAAAGGAGTGCTGTTTAGAGTCAACTGACTGTGCAATCTCTCGGTGGCAACTTAATTGCTATAAAAAGGATTTTCTTCCCGCATCGGAGAAGCTTCCGAACTGTGAAAATAATGTGGGCTCCATTACGCTGGAATCCATTGTGTACTAGAGTTGCATAGCCATTGGATGGCCTCCTCTGGGGTAGGGAGGGAGAGGCAGGTGGGACGGTGCACCCGTGTTCCTTCAGCCAACACTTTGCTTTTAAATGCTTGACTTTTGGTTTGAAACCGGTTCGAACTAGTCTCTGCTGACGGCCGAAGCGTACGTGATACAAAAGAGGAAACTCCCAAGACTCTTGAGAACTGATAAATTATTGTAACAGTTATTCAGCTTGTTGGTGAGAACGTCTCTATTAGAAATAGAGACACTGTGATATCATAATGTGTATTTGTTTTTGTTTCTTTTTGTGACTGTTGCCAGTCTTGAGAATATTTTGTGGGAACGCTCCCTCTCCTGTGCTTTTCAGTTTAGTTTCTTCACCATTAGCCAATGGTGTCACAGCCCTGTGGCCAGCAGGGCCGTTAAGTGCTTCACAAAATAAACAGACTAAAAACATGTTTCCTTTTCTGGTTCTTGTCTCTGATAGCCCACTTCTAAACAGCGAATCGAAAACCCTTGGGTTAACCGGTGTTGTGTGTGCACCAGGCTTGGCTGGGTTAGCTCAGTGAGGGACAAAGTGAGAATAGAACGACAACATCATGGCGGCGCCTCAGAACTCCCATTCGTGAGGCTCGTCGCGGTTCGCCGCTTTCTCCAGCCTGTGGATGATGTTGTTGAGGTTGGCTGCTTTCTTCTTGCGCAGACTGCTGTCCTTTGGGTTTCGGCAGGGGGGCGTGGCGGCAGTGGTGGCAGCGGATATGGACTCTGGGATGCCGAATAGGCTGTCAATGATGCCTCCTCGTGGCCTGCTGGAGCCTGAGGCGCTGGGGAACTCGGCCTCGCCCTCTTCGTCTCTGTGGCTGAGGCTGGGACTCTCCAGGAGGCCCTTGCGCTCCTCGGTGCCGCTTGGTCGGCCCTCCGCGGTGCTGTCAGACTCGGTACCATCGCAGCTGTTGTCTCCCTCGCCCCCAGACTTCCCGGGCCTTGTTGAGGGAGACCCGCCTTCGCCGGCCGCTGCCTGGATCTCTTCAATAAAGAGCTCCCGCCGGATACGGGATCTGTGGGAAGAACAAACAAGACTTGTGAGAAAAGGAACAAAGGCAGCTGGATGTGTAAAAAAGATAGTTCAGGGGTTTGGAACGACATGAGAGTGAGTAGTTAATTGACAGAACTTTTGTTTTTCGTTGAACTTCCACTTAAGCTCAAGCCCAAAATATACTTGGGTTTTACGCGTACATTAGGGTAGAGCCAATTCTTCTAACACACAAAGACAAAGAAGCTGAGGGCGAGTTCCTCAGAACCTTATAATGTGGCTTTTGAATAAGTTTGTCCACAAGGTGGCAACACTGGCCTGGCTCATTGTTTCACAGTCAGAACCGTCATACTACCTCTGCAGATTATCACCTACTTCTACATCAAGCCCCACCCACCATTTTGCACATGTAATAAATAAAGTAAACAAAGTTCCAGACCATGTCAGTAAGACACTGTCTGTCTGTCTGTCAGCTCCATCACTGCAGATTAATTTTTAAACTAAACACAGTTTAAAGCAGGCTTTTCAAAGAGACTTATTAATTACAGTTCTAATTATATTGAATCCAGCATTAAAGTTGCAACACACCAGCGTGAGTAACTTTAAGGGGTTAAAGTGTCTCAGTACCTGTAGTTGTGGAACCAGTTGATGACTGTGCTGGTTTTAAGGTTGAGCTGGCTCGCTAACTCCTCGATGGTTTTAGGAGAGGGGTAAGGCTTCTGCTGGTAGGCTCTCTTCAGAGCTTCCTTCTCTTCTGGAGCCAGCACCACACGGGGTTTCTTCAGCTGGGGCTGCTGCTGCTGCGGCTGCTGTTGGTGCTGCTGGGAGAGGTTTTGGGGGCTGGCGCCCTGAGTGAGGTCACTTCCTGACAGAGCAGTCTCAAGTGAATGACTCTCACCGATGGAGCTGTGGCGCCTCTTCATATAGGCTGGAAAACACATATGGAGAACAGCTGTAAATACAATCAGTGAACATACAGTATATACAAATAAGCAAATTTGTTCAGGGAAATATGGTTCACATGATTTACTGAACAGGAAATCAGGCACAGCTACTGACCTGTATTGATTGGCCAATACTTTTAATATTGGGAGCAGTGTCTATGTTGGTTACCGTACTACTGAACAGCATGTGTAAGGTGCTGTAGATTCAATTACAGTTGATAAAATGCATGATTGCTGTATTTTTCTCTAGTCAGTAGGGGGCAGTCTTTGATTACAAATATTATTATTGCATCGAGGTTTTTATAAGTTTGACTGGTAGCTCAGTATTATAAAAGTATTAATAAATAAAAATCTACAAACAAAAGTAAGATTCAAGAGAGCTAAACTATAAAATGACCTGATTATTTGAGAGCGTTCAAAGTTTTTGTATTTGTTGTACATTCAGTTTCTGTTGGAGCAAACTATGCCAATTTAAAAAGTCATACTGCAGGTGTAAAAAGTCCAGATATTGTACTATTAAGAATTAGAAGAGACAATTACTTGTTTTTGTTTAAAAAGGGCATGTAAATTTGATCAGAAGTGACAGTAAAGACAAAAGAATCCTGAGATCAGTTTCCACAAAAATATTAAGCTGTATTCAGCATTGATAATAACAATATGGTTTCTTGAGCACCAAATGAGCATATTATAATAATTTCTCAAGGATCATGTGAGTAAATTCAGCTCTGCGTCAAAGGATTAAATGACCTTATTTTAAATTAGAATTATATTTAACAATATTACAAATAAAAGTATCAGTGCTAATAAAAAATACTGGCAATAAAAAGGGTAAATTCCTGGCCCAACTAGGCCCAAATATTCTCAAAACGCCAGGAATTCCTTCTCCTACGAACAATTTACAGTTTAATGAAAACAAATTCCAGTAACTATAACACTGAGTTATCAGGATAATGTCTTTCTATTTGTTCTTACATGAACACAAACAGAGAGCAAGCACATTAATATCCTTTTTCTGATTAAAAACTACACAGCTGCGTGTGAATGTTGTCATTTCCGCTGCGTTTCAGTGTCTGCTGAAGAGGAGCCTTTGGCAACAGCAACGGTAAAAGATTCCGCTGGTGGCCAAAACTCTCAGAACAAGGGCCAAGCAGGGCTAATTTGCTTTGTGCCTCTAGCCAGCGTCGAGGTCAAATTCATACTCTTTTCTGAAAAGCTCGAGCAAAAGACAGCGAGGTGGAGAGAGACAAAAACAGAGAGAGAGAGAACACGACAGCAAAGCTGTTGCTTTCCCTCTCTGGCAAGCGCACAGTGAGCTTTAGGGGTAAATGGTGGAGCCAGTTTCACTCTAATGAGGAGGTCCCCCCCGAGTTTCGCCACGAACCGCAAAGCCTGACTCACAACAAAACCATCATCGTCATCGTCACCAAGGGAGCACCAGTAATGTCACTTTTAGCCCGAGAGGAGTGTTAAACAGGCCTAATGACTCCAGGAATGTTCACTTGCCTGCTGCAAGCTCGCAGGCGCACGGGCCCAGCGCTGGGTGCAGTGGACTTTAAGTAAGCCAGCCCCACAGAGCCATCAGCCTGTCACAGCCGATCACAGAAATGACATCTCCCACCCTCATCAATTCAGACAGCGGAGCGATGAGCGGCCTACAGAGCATGTGTGGCCTATTCGGCAACCAGAGGACACATCTGGGCTATTAAAGATGGAAAAAAAGAGCAATCAAACAGCCCATCAGGCCTCCCTCCACGTGACCGCCTCGTCTCGGGCATCTCTTCGCATTAAAGAGAGGCACGCTGACGAGAGGCAGCTTAAAGATTGTTTTCCACAACTCCTGCGCCGACTGGAATCAATACTGGATAAGCACAATCGCACAGTTGGCAATAATTACCAGGTGCTGCATGTAAATATGGACACATGACCAATGTACTGATGATCTGCGATGGCTGTGCATGGAAATATAGAATTGTTTGGCTTTTTTCTGTTACTGGAAAAATGTAAGACAGATTAAGCTTTCGTTTACAAATTTTACTTGTAGCTTCGAAAATGTAACATGTAAACTCGTTTATATTTCAATTTAAATGATTACGTTGTTTATTCAGCTAGGATGCATTCATGGATCGAAAGTGACAGAAAATGTTTGATTTAAAGTATTTTTGTTCATTGAGATGTATATTTATTTTTAGAGTTTCAATGTACTTTTGAACTTTAATCATCAAGCAAATCTTGAAACGACAAATCACATTTTCCACAAAAAAACAATGGTTATAATGAAAAATGTTTCTTAAGCACAAAATCAGATTTCTGAAGAATCATGCGACACTGAAGACTGGAATAATTATAATGAAAATTCAGCTTTACCATCACAGGAATCGATTACATTTGGATATATTAAAAATGAAATCAGTTATTTTATATAACAATAATAATTCACAATATTACTGTAACCTTACTGTATTTTGGTCAAATAAAGGCAACCTTGGATGAATTAGACTTCTTTCAAAAACATTGCTAAATCTTACCAACCCCAACTTTTTAAGTGTAATTCAGTGTCTTTACGACTTTATGCCAGAAGCTGTTTGAATATAGTACATCAATCACTTTACAAAAAATATTTGGAAAAGAACACATTATAGAAGATTTTACGGTTGTTGAGATAGTTTTGCAAAATGACAAACTTAGTCAAAAATGCACCATCTAGTTTGTGTGAATGTGGCTGGACTGAGGTTTTGAAAACAAGATGTGGTGAGGACATAATCCTGCACCCTGGGTACTGACGTTAGCAGTTCCTGGTTTGAAACTAGCAGGTTTAAAGTGGCTAAAACCAATAAATCCGTCTATGAGCCGCTTTTTCTTTACATGGAACCAGCCCAGAATCAGCACCAGCATTTTTAGTCGAAAAGCAGTCGAAAGGAAACTGGAAACGCAACCCAGATGAACACAACGCTCCAGCAACACGGCTCCATCATCAAGTGAAAAAAAAACCCCCACCAAAAAGCTAATAAAATTCCACACCAGACAGCAGTCTTTTAAACGTCTTAAAAAGACCTGCCAAATAAGCCGACACTGAACAAACTGTGAAGCACTTTAATAAACACTGAAATAAAAACATTCTGAAACAATGCAGACAATTGCAAACAGGTGTTTGTTGGTGTGCAGCCAGACAGACGCCTTTAAAGTTAGGAGATTACCTTTCTTTTCCATCCGCTTCATGTCCATGAGCTTCTCCACGTTCCGCGGGTCGTTCAGCCACAGCTGCATGCGTACGAACGGCTCTCGACCCTTCAGACTGAGCTTGTGCCAGGGCTTGGGCCGGGCCAGCAGATCGGACACGGAGCCCTGCGTCAAACCCAGGATGCTCTCGCCAAACAGACGCTGACCTGTATATATCGCATATTGTTTTATTATTAACAAAATTTTTGCTAAATGTTTTACGTGCTATATAGGAACAGGCTTTTATTGTATTGTGGCATTAAGTTTGATCAAACAAGCTCTGATGATTTTGCTTTTAACCTCCACCTTTAAGAAAAGCTGCTTTCATGGTTTGAAAAGCAAACTCAAACAATCATTTTCCTTAAGAAACCTTCACATGAGAATGCTGCAGATAAGCCCTTCGGTTTTGTTATACAATAGAAAACATTCATTCATGTGTCTGAATTGTCCAAATATGTCTTGAGGCCAGATACATTTCAGTTATTTTGGGCCAATATTGTTATTAAAAAAACAAAGAGTTCCTAAGAACACGTTTTTATTGTGTGGTTGGCATCAAAGTTTGATCAAACAAGCTCTGCTGACTTCGCTTTTAACCTCCACCTTTAAGACGAGGTGCTTTCAAACAGTTTTCATCGGCCGCTTAAGCTTTCAACGATTTTTTTTTTCACTCCGAACAAAAGGCACCTGAATCCTCTTGACAATAAACGCGATCCGTCTATGTTCAAAAAGGAAATGCTCCCCAGAGTAAAACAAAAGCCTGCGATCCCAGAAGTTTACTTCTCTCTGTCCCCACAGACTCGTATCAACACAGCTGTCTTTACATTCTGCTCTTTATACAGGTCAATACCACTACAGAGCACAACTTATCTTTGTTGCTCCCGAGACAAAAATCGCGTCGGGAAATGAGAATCTGCGAGATGAAAGACACTGACTGTCACAGTATCATGCTGAGGTAGCGTCTGCGCGATATATCTGTTTTCTCCTTTGTTTTATTGTGTGTGATCACATGAGTTTAAAAGAAGAAAGTGTGAACAAAGTTCACAAAGACAAAGTGTTTTTGGCCAGTTCTCTTTTGAACATGAGGACAACGGATGTGAGTTAAAACAAATGGTGAAGGAGAAAGTAGTTGTGTCCAGTGTGACATTCTCGTTCGCCCTCTCATTAATTATGGCAGGGACATTGAGACAGTCGTAGTGGACGGCCATTAAGTGCTAAAGCAGGGCCAACCTGTCCTCCACCTGTCCTCTCATGTGGAGAGACATTATTATTATGTATTGTCTCCCTAGGACAAAATACAACATGTACTGTATCTAAAAATGAGGCAAATTTATGGAATCCTGGACAGTGGTATTCAGAAGTCTAATTCATATAGCAAATCAGTCCATTTAGACTCTTTTTTTCCTTTTTTTTTGACCAATGAATTTACATGACATTTCTAGTAGACTGCGGTTTACTAGATTAGGATTTTAATAAATCACTTTCAACAAATTGCTAATGAATTATTCAGACCACTTGGGAACCACTTTTGACTTGATTTAAAGGAATGGACTCCAAAAAAAAATTTGCTCAGAAATCAAGCATTACTATGGTTTCAAGGCAAGTGAAACAAGTATAAGTGTAAGCAAGTGTTAGCAAATATATATTTGTGCTGAAATAAGTATAAATTTTTATCCCTGACCACAAATACCACCCAATATATAATTCTTAAATATTTTTAAATTATAAAAAAATTCTTACAATTTATTTTTTCAATTTATTTAAATATATATAAAAATTATTTTATAATATTATTATAATATTTATAATGATATTTTATCATTTATATATAAAATGATCAAATTAACAAAACATTGCATCAAAAACATAAAAATAGTAAAAACTGCAGAATGCTCCACCAGTCAACCATGACCATTTCTATACTGTTCAAAAGTTTGGGATAAACAAGATTTGTAATGTTTTCTGAAGAGGAATTTTTTTGCACATCAAGGCACCATTTATTTGAACAAAAATAGAGGAGAAAAAAACAGTAATATTTTGAAATATTATTACGAAAGTTCTCTATTTTATTATACTTTAAAATATAATGTATTCTTGTGATGCAAAGCTGAATTTTTATCTACCATTACGCCAGTCTTCAGTCACATGATCCTTAAGAAATCATTGTGACTGTTTAATATACAGATTTATCAATGTTGGAAAATGTTATGCTGCTTAATATATATATATATATATATATATATATATATATATATATTTTTTTTTTTTTTTTCAGGATTCTTTGATCAATAAAAAGTATTGTAAATAGTATGTTCAAAAAAAATATATTTTCTACCAATGTCTTTACTATCACTTTTTATCCGTTTAACACATACTGAATAAAAGTATTAATTTCCTTTAATTAAATTACAAAAAATAAAAAAACACTGATCCCAAACTTTTGAACTGCAGTGTAGCTAACTTACTTTTCAGAACGGTAGCTTCACTTTAGCGAAACTACTTGAAATTATGGAGTCGACTGCAGCTAGTCCATATTTCGTTCACACTGAGGTACATAGGCCTTCACTGTTTTTGCACTCACTCACCGAGGTTGTTATCTGTTAGAACTTCTTTCACTTTCTTAGTGATGGCATAGGTGTCCAGCTCGGGCGACATCGCTACCATCTCTTGTATGCTGAGGCCCGAGTGTCCCGGCAGAGGTAACGGTAGAGGCGTGCCGGGCTGGGACTCGGAAGTTTCGCTGGGCTCCTGGATGGACGCTCGGCACATCTGCTCCTCCTGCTGGCTTTTGACAGACTCCTCAGCCGAACTCAGAGGGGATTCTGGGGCAGGACTGCAGCTGGCTGAGGTCTTCGGAGTAATCTCTATGGAAATGAGAGGAACAGAATTAAGACGTTGCGCCAATGCAGCACGTGAGCTTGTCCTTTGGCTGGGCATTTCTTATCGACAGAAGGCCCGAACGAAGTTCTGTCTAAATATGGAGCGAGTAGCCAATGAAACCGTAACCCCAACCAAGGTCTTCCTGCTCAGCAACAGGAAGTGATGGACAGTGACAGATGCATCGTGTCATGCCAAGTCACAGCTTCTCTTGAAGCATAATGAGACAAATAAATTAACGAGGAAGAGAGACAAATGCGTTTGGTGTTCTGAGAATTAATAATGGTATGTACCAATATAGCTCCTCCAATAACACACATTTCTGCATTTAAAGGGCCAGTTGTTGACCCCCCCAAAAAAATTCTGTCTTAATTTATTCACCCTTATGTTGTTCTAAACCTGTATGACTTTCTTCTATGAAACAGATTTTTAGTTTTTTTGTTTGGAAGAATGTCCAAGCTGCAAGACTGAAATTACACTATCGTTCAAAGCTGGAATCAGTTATATATAGAGAATAAATAGGCCTATACAAGAAATATATTTTTATTTGAATAATAAATTCTGAAAACGAATGAAAAACGCAGAGTTTTTTGAGCTGCGTGAAAGGAAACCAGATGGCAGAAAGAAGCATCCTATTTTTCTTTAGGCTTATTTTATGTACAAAGATTTGTTTTTATTGTGAATGTAAACAAATAAAAGCAAATTGTTTACAATTCCGATTATCTTTATGACTTAATGGAGAAGTTGCTTCCACTCTTAGAAGGAAAAGCTCAAGTGATTGCGCTGGCGCTGCATGCGTGCACAGTTCTGCTTTGCTACTTTGACAATGCGGCCTGTTCTTTATCATAATAAAATACAGTCAGTCAAACATATGAAGAAAAAAAAACCCCACACTGCTCAGTTTAAATATGTAGTAAAATATGTGCCGTTAAGTGTTATTACTGTACTGCTGTGATGTTATGCAAAACATTTTTATTTATGTGGATATTGGAACGAGAGAGAAGTAGGCTATAATAAATAATAATTTGGCATTCAAATACATCGCAAATAAAGAAACATTTTATTTTGTGTCGAATGAGAGACTCAACATTGGTTCCATGTTTAGTTTCTGTTGCTATAACGTCTTATAGGCCTATTTTTTATTTTTGTTCATTATAAAATAGGCTACTGTTAATTGAAAGGATTTGTTGCGGAGTGAGAGGAACTAAAATAGCATAGGTATGTGTTTAATAAAATGCAACTTATTAATTTGCTATGCAACGTATGTTTTTTTCTCTCTAAAAACTTTTCTTTATACGTGTAGCGTAGCCTATTTTAACAATGCAGCAAACATTTTTTTATATTTTGATAAACTATTCTTTCTATTCATCAAAGAACACACCAAAAAAAATTCCACAAAAATATTGAGCAGTACAACTGTTTTTATAATTATTGATAATGCGAAATGTTTCTTGACCGCAGAATCAGCATATTAGAATGGTTTCAGAAAGAAAAGGAATTAATCACAGAAATAATTACATTTTAAAATACATTAAAATTTTAAAACTGTTCTTTATAATTTAGAAATTTTTTATACATAAGCTTTGTACTATATTTTCACTGTATAAATGCAGCCTTAGAGAGCAGAAGAGTGCATGGTTTTAAAATCTTTCCCTCCGTCATAGTTTCATTTGCTCATTTTTTATATATTGTGTACATGTACAATCATGTATTTTGATGATGTCACCCTAAATGAGTTTCTCATTGTTTTTGCACAAGAAAAATGCATCTTTTATTTTTATATTTACATTTTTAATTAAAGTGTTTTCATTTACATTATTTAAATTTATATTATATTATTGTATCATCTTACAAGTACAACCCTGAGAAATATTTTTAAAAAGACGACGAAAAAAATCTAGAAATTTGAGATCTTAAATTGTAATCTCATCCACAAACTAACAAAAAAGGTAAGAAACTAAGTATACAATTTGTGTTCAAAGGAAAATAGAAAGCCATACATGTTTGCAGCGACATAAGGGCTATTAAATAATGACCGAATTTTCATTTGAAGTAAATTATTATTCCTTTAATATGCATACATCAAGCACCCAACACTCTCTCTAATATTGTTCCCTTTCGTTTCCCATCTTCCTCTACCCCTCTATTTCAGATTCGTTGGCTGTGGCAGCGCAGTGCAGTGCTGGTGGTGAAGAGAGCATCGGGAGGGAGCGTCAGTTTGGATTAGCTGCCTGCCGAGCTGGGGGACACGGCAAACAGAGAGCAGGGCGCTCAAGGCGGGGAGCAGGCAGTCATATCAGATCTGCAGCAAGACCACGCACAGCCTGGTGACAGTTTGACTGGCGGCATGGTCTGTGTGTGTGTGTGTGTGTGGGAGGGGAGCGAGGGAGGTAGGAGGTGTTTTAGGGACACGAGCGGGAATGACAGGATGTTCCTGCGTGACATGCTGCAAGTAACCAGTGAGTATGCGTGTGATAAAGAGGACGGGAGGGGCGGCCACATCTGGACACACAGCTGGTTAATGCAGCTACGCATGTGGCCGAGCACACACACAGAGCCGGAATAAGCGGCACAAACGTGAAAGCCTACATCTGTCCAGCCCTAATTTTGATGCACGATGGGATTGAGTCTCATACGAACAACAGTTTTAAATCGAACAGGTCTGAAAATATCCGATTGGGACGTGCTCGAACCTCAAACTACAGCATAGATTTGAAAGAAATCAATACTTTTATTCAGCAAGGACGCATTCAATTGATCAAAAGAGAACGTAAAGAGACCATAAAGTTATTTTTTAAAGTAATTATATTTTACAATATTACGGTTTTTAGTGAATTTTTGATCAAATAAATGCAGGTGAGATTTCTTTTAAAAACATGAAAAAATAAATATCTTTTCGGCCCTAATTTTGAATCGGGTTGGGATTGCGCCACATACATGCAACAACAGGTTTAAACTGAATGGGTCCTAAAACATCTGATCGAGGCTTTGCTAAACTATAGCACAGTCTAATCTTAACTGGCTTTTGATTGGACGATCGCAAGGACGGACTGACATTCAGAGGAGAGGATCTGCAGAGACTGATGAGGGGTCATGGATTGCTCTTCAACTCACACACACACACCTATGCATACACATACATACACACACACACCCTGGAGGAGAGCTTGTTTTAGCCTGGCTGAGTGTGTCGTCCTAATGAGGGTCAGTAAGGACAGGCAATAATACAGGACACTTGCTAGAGGACAACAGACAGCGAACAGGAAGAACCTTGTGTGGTGTTGTAACATCTATCTATTTAAGCTTTTAGGCTTTTTTAACCTTTAGAGTTGCTTTTTCCCTTTAATTTTCTTACATGGTTTTTCTGAAAGAGACTGTTCACTCAAAAACTGAAAAATGACCATTTCCTAAGCCTACTGTCATTGCATGACTGTATGACTTCTTTCTGCAATTCCTTGACAGTAAAATTTTGAAGAGCGTAATGATTTTCTGTGCAGTTACAGTGAATGTGGAGTGAAGACGAAAGAAAGTGTGTCATACTGGTTTGGACCAACATGAGGGTGACTAAATTACACATTTCATTACAGAGTGAAATATTCATTTTGTTTTTTAAGCAATAACTGGCTCCCTTCTTTCTATAAATCAGCATATATCAGAAGGTTGACCTAAATCAAAGTCATCAAAAACATTCGGTTTTACTGTAAATCCTGATCGGGCTCTTTCCTGTGCCCTGCCACCATTTGCAGTTTTTTTTTGTTGCTGAGGTGCATTAGCTCAGTGCTAAGTGCTCCATGCTGAAAGCTGTGAGGCACAGAACAGGGCAGCTGGAAGAAATAAACCCATTACAGACGTCTAAAGCTCGGGCCATTATGGTGCCTGCTGTTCAGATTATCTACCAAATCGGTCAAGCCTGGCCAGTTCATTTAAATACACTTTCTCCCCAACTATCCACACTGGCACGTCACTGCATGAATGTATGTGCAAACATATATCCCGATTCCCAGTTTAATATAGTTAATAAAAAAATACAAAATAAGTAGTAAAAAAAAAAAAAAAAAAAAAAAAAAATATATATATATATATATATATATATATATATATATATATATATATATATATATATATATATATATATATATACACACACACATAACATATCTACATAATAAAAATAAAAAACTGTTTTTTAATATAATATAATATAATATATAAAACATTATGGTTCAAAAATGTATATCAGTGATTTTTTGTAAATAATACTTTTATTCTAAAAGAACGCATTAAAATTATCAAAATGTTATAATTATAATTTTACAATATAATATAATTAAATATAAAAAACAAAAAAAATCACATTTGAAATCACTTGAAATGACAATAATCTTGCGTTTTTGTCTCTGTGTGTGTTTAAAAACCATCATAATATCACAAAGTCCATTTAAATTCTTCATGGTTTGGATTAAACAAGAAAATGGTGTGACATTTACATTTCTGTTTAAGCTAACAGCCTCGTTTCCAAAGTTGACTGTCTCCTATTTCTTTTTATAACCACCTATTGCTTCTCCAGTTGAACTCATTGCTATAATGTATATATTACTCGGCTTAATTTGTGGTAAAAATGACAGAGAAAGGCTTCTTTAAGTAGGACAGCGAGCAAGTGCTATTCATCATAATCGGCCTCGCACTCACACGCACAGCTTGACTCCCATTTATCATTCCATCGGCTGATTATTTGCATATTAATCAGCCACTGGAGCATGATGGTGCGCTCGGCAGCCAGTCACAGAGGTGGAGAGGCGGGTAATTATCATATATCCTGGCGCTGATGGGCTAATTGATTACAACAGCTCAAGGAGGCCCTTGAGAGAGCCCAGGGGGCCTTTTCTGGATGGCCCCTGTGAGACAAACCCCCCTCCCCATCCACGCTGCAACGATTTAACCCAACCCCCCGATGCCTTTCCTTGAAATCCAGGTCAATGGAAATATTAAAAAATTGATGACTGCTAATAAACGGCATAACGGGGTTTAAAAAGGCTTTGAACTGCAAAATAATAACTCGATTTTTACATCCATAACTCACAGTTTAAGATATTCACATCTCACAGTGCAAACTAAACAGTAGTTCATAGTGCTAATAATTATATGGCACTTTAATAAACATCTGAGATCGATCACCAGAACGCGTTGTTGTCCTAGGATAATGACTGCACATTAAAAGTGGGTCAATAGTATGATCCTGTATCCATTTAGTCATGAGTAATTTAAATTCTCCCACCACAAGGCCGAGTGAGGAACAGCTGGCTGAACTACTGAAGGTTTATCCTCGGTTTTTTTTTTTATTCAAGCCAGGCTAAAACCAGTATCAGTCAAATCATTAAAGGAATCCAGCCGTTAGCATTTTCAGGAAATGCTGTTTTTTTCTTTACTTTTTTAAAACTGCATCTCAGAGCGCACTATATTAATCAGACAAATATTATAAGCCATCCATTAAAGTCAGAATGAACAAGATATTCATCAAAAAAAAAAAAAATGTCAAAAATGGGTGATCTTGACATTAGAGACCAGGCAGCTTGCTTCATTCCTGTGATATTTTCAGGTTTAGATATTCTAGAGAAATCTAATTTTGGCGAGAAGCGGATGTGATCGGAGAGTTCTGCATTCTCAAACGCCCATGCCAAATGATAAGAAAGCCGAATGAATGGTGGCTTTGATGGCAGCTCAGGATGTGAGGAGTGAAACCGAGAAACCAAAGCCACATCAGAAATGAGAAGCTCTTTCACATCCGTTTTGAGCCACTGTGCACGTTTCTCTGTATAGATAAAACTACAGTGACGTCTGTGATGCTAAACACTATCAGACTGTTACCTTGTGTCTGTCCAGGCATTGGCAGCAGTGCCTGGCCCAGCTCTCCGTTCAGCCATAACTGCATGCGTATAAACGGCTCTCTTCCTTTCTGCGTGAGCTTGCTCCAGTGCTTTGGCCGAGAGAGCATGTCGCTCACGCTCCCCTGAGAGAGGCCCAGCACCTGCAATCCACGCACAAACACACACACACACACAGGAGATATGGTACATCAGTTTCAGAGAAAAACAGCCCTGAAACAAATATGAAGATATTTCATGATGCAATAAGAAGAAAGATGCAGCTGCTATTACAAACTCATACATTTGCATGGAGTATAAAAACGAAACCGACACACACTCGCTCAAATCGTTACTTAGGAGAACCACGGGTGGGTAATTGATGGAAGCGTATCTGATGGGGAAAGCACTGACCTTCTCGCCAAAGATCCGCTGGCAGATGCCATTCTTGGCTAGTTTGTCTTTGACCTGCTGTGTGAGATCGACAGTGTCCACTTCCTGGTACATGTAGTACTCGTACTGCTCGGGTGTGAGCGGGGGCACCACGGGTTTGGCGACTTTGGGGAGGGACAGTAAAGGCGAGGAGGAAGGCAGTGGGCTGCTCTGAGGCGTCTCGCTGCCGCTGGGCATCTGCAGACTCAGCTCTGAGCTCTGGGAGTAAGGGGACTCAGAGCTGGGCCAGTCTTTCCAGTAATCCAGAGAGGAAGCAGGAGCCACAGGCGCAGTGCTGCCCAGCCGAGGGAGCTTCTGGTGGGGGCAAATAGTAATAAAGTTGGGGTTAGCCGCATAAGGAAACTGCATGTGGCTTAAAGAGGAAGAAGTGGGCTATTCTAGGGTGTGACTTTTGAAGAAAAATCCAATATGTGATACCTTGTTCAATAATGCAATAATCGATATGCGATACGATATTGCTTTAAGTGTGTGAAATCAATTTAGATCACATATATGAAAAATTATATAGTCAATATATGTTTCGCATTATTTCTTGATGTGAAAATTCTTCTGAAAGTGAACAAACAATTGAACAAATCAATAACAAAATAACACAATAAACAGCACTTTGAGTCTTTCAGGTAGGCCTACATTAGATATAATTATTCACGTAAAAAACAATACAGAAACAGAATAATCAAATGTAAAGCTAAAACACTGCATGGTCTTCACATGAATTAAATATGCATAGATTCATTATTAAGCTACAAAGTTTATTCAGTCAAGTCTTTTTTTTGTTTAACAGACAGCTGCAGGTTTACTGTATTAGGTTGCTCGGATCCTGTTGCTTTGATTACGATTTCTTTCCCAACCATTCAAATTTTCTTAAGACGTAACCGACTGCGCTTAGGTATTTTGACATAACTCTGTGTGTATTTGACCATGTGAGTGCAATAAGGCCCAAAAGAAAACTGAAGGGGATCACACGCCGTCAGAAAGGACATATTTTCACAATGTTTTGAAGTAGTCTATTATTAAATTAATTCCGATATCACATGCCATTGTGATGTGCATATTGCAATATTTACATTTGCGATATTTCGCTAATTTCGAATTATCGTGCACCACTAGGTGAGACTATTCTGACTAATGTAAAGTAAATACAGAGCTTGTGAATGCAATGGTATTCTCTGTATGCAATATAGATGTTATGGTGGTTGCAAAGATATTGCTGTCCACAGAAAAATTATGTAAAAATAAATTAATAATTTGATAAATTAGTCAATTAAAAAAATAATAAAAAAACATCCAGAGTTCTACATTTATTTTCATTTAGATTTATCCTGCAGCACTATTAACAATGCACTATACCTCCTTGCTATCCTCTTGGCTGTGGGTGTCTTCACTAACAGAGGGCTGCCCGGTTCCACGACGCTCAGAGAGACCTGTGCTCCACCAGTGCTCCCTCCAAGAACCCCCACCTAAACCTCCTCCACTCTCAGAGAGACGTCCGAGCTTGTGCACTCCATCCACCCCCACATCTGAGACGGCCACCTCACCCATCTCCTTCTTCACCCCACTGTGGAAGTCCAAGAGAGGAGAGGTGGAGGGCTTCTTCAGAGACTGAGTAATAGGGGTGTAGGGGAGGGTGGAGAGCGAGGAGCCCAGGAGTGAGAGATCGGTCGGGGCCATAGAGCTGGCCTTCAGTACGGGCTCCAGAGCCACCTGCTGGGCCTCCATCTCCCTCCGAGCCTGCTCAAGGATGGAACGAATGTTCTCGTCGGAGTTGCTGGAGGAGGACGGAGGCTGAGAACTCTCAACTGCAGAACAGAAGAGAACAAGTAAGTGGTCACAATCTTTTTCACCAATACACCACCACATTATTACTCAAAAAAGAGGAACTTAAAGGAATAGCTTACAGAAAAATAAAAACTCTAGTATTATTTACTTAACCCTCATGTTTTCCAAACCCTTTACAAACTTTCTTAAGTGGAACATTGAAAAATGTTGTAACAGAAGTTATGAAAATAAAAAGATACAGTGACCAAAAGGACAAAAGAGTACAAGAAACACTCAATTTTGGTCTTTATGCAAGGGAAACTCCACCCCAAAATGAAAATGGCGTCATTAATCACTTAACTCCATGTTTTTCCAAACCCGTAAAAGCTTCGTTCGTCTTCGGAACACAATTTAAGATATTTTGGATGAAACCAGGAGGCTTGTGACTGTCCCAGACTGCCAAGTAATATGCTCAGTCAAGGTCCAGAACTGCAACGTTATGAAGCAACGACAATACTTTTTGTATGCGAATAAAACAAAAATAATGACTTTATTCAACAATTTGTCTCCTCTGTTTAACTCATCATCAGCGTGGTGCCATTTTGGTGAATCTGAGCTGCACGCAGGCAGCGTACGATCTTCTATGTCGGCTGCGACACAAGGATACGTTTTCTACGTATATTTACGCTTTGATTTGAAAGAAAGAAAGAGAAGACAAATTGTTGAATAAAGTCATTATTTTAGTTTTATTTGCGTGGTTGAACCACTGATGGCAGATGGACTATTCTGACGATGTCTTTCATACTTTTCTGGACCTTGACAGTGTTAGAGTACTTGGCAGTCTATGGGACAGTCACAAGCCTCCTGGTTTTCATCCAAAATATCTTCAATTCTGTTGAAGACAAAGCTTGAAGGGTTTGGAATGACATGGGATGTAAATGATTAATGACAAAATTTTCATTTTGGGTGTTTTTCATAATTTTTGGAGCTTGAGCTTGAGCTTTAGCCCCTAATTACTTCTATAGTATGGAGAAGAGCAGCTTGAACATTCTAAAAAACATAATCTCTTGTTTTCCCAAGAAGACTGAAAGTCATACAGGTTTGAAAAACTAAAACATGAATGTGAGTAAATGATGACAGAAGTTTTGATTTGGGTGAACTATTCCTTTAAAGGGTGCCAATAAGAGATTGCTGCCCTATGCTACACAATAACATTTCAGAATAAATTTGGAGTTTAACATGACATATGATATATCAATATTATATATTATGATTTCAAATTTTCAAGTTAAACAAAGATGTCTGTTTTCTGTGAGTGAGACCGTAAAAGACTTCTCAACACGTGTACACAGGGTTTTTTATTGATGTATATATATATATAAAACATACATCGGTCATAAATCCTGACTGATTTATGACAGTGAGAAGTTCATTGGAAGCAGTAGCGCTCTTGGCGTGGGGGGAAAATCTTGGGGGGAAAACTTTCAACAGACAGCACAAAACCTCACCAAGTCTTAGACTGTGTGCATATATTTGGAAATAGCTGCCCGACCCTCTGTGGTAACCTGATCGCCGTTGCCTCTCCCCCACACCGTCTGCAGTGGCAGGTGGGGAAGAGAGTTAGTTTAATTCCGTTACACAAGCTTGGACAGGAAAAGGTAAAGGAGGGAATTTCAACATTCAAAAACAGAGGGGATATAACTCAGTATGTTATTGACTGATATAATCATTTAGGACATACACCATCATTCAGAAGTTTGGGGTTAATAAGATTTTTGAATGTTTTTGAAGGAAATCTCTTATGCTCACCAATGCTGCATTTATTTGATCAAAAATATGGTAAAAACAGTAATACTGTGAAATATTATTGCAATTTTTGAAACAGGAGTTTTCTACTTGAATCTATTTTAAAATATCATTTATTCCTGTGAATTTTCAGTATCACTACTCCAGTGTTCAGTGTCACATGATCCATCAGAAATCATTTTAATATGCTGATTTGGTGCTCAAGAAACATTTCTTATTTCAATGTTGAAAGCAGTTGTGTGGCTTAATATTTTCGTTAAAAATGTGATACATTTTTTTCAAGTGTCTTTGGTAAATATAAAGTTAAAAGGAACAAATTATTTGAAATTGAAACGGAAGTCTTTACTGTCACTTTTGATCAATTTAATGCATTCTTGCTGAATAAAATATTAATTTCTTAAAAAAACTTGAACAGTAGTTTACTATGTTAGTATGATGACACCACAATCAATTCTACAATAGAAAACTTGACTCATTTAGAAGTGAATGAAAGAATGATTGAGTCCAATCCTACAGGAAGTGACATAACTGATTGTGGGAAGGTGGAAAACACATGTGCCTTGATCCTTCCTTGATTACCTGATGACAGAAAAAGACTCACCTGCTTTCTGCACTTGTAACTCTCTCTTGGCCTGCTCCAAGATGGACTTGATGGCTTCATCGGAGCCGGTCTCAGGTGCGCGGATCCGTGTGGTGATGTTACCTGGGAAGACACGAGAAGGACATGTAGCTGTGAGTGACACGTCATGTGTAACAATCTGGAGCACAATACACTTTCTTTTAGACTGATAATGGCAAAAATATGGCTATTTCTGCATGACAAAGCAAGAGTTCAAACAGATGCAAACGCAAGCTTATTCTAAACAACAAACTACCTGATATGCTAAAATAAGCCTGACATTTTTTTATTTCAGGGAATTGCAATCCTGCAACCAAACTCACTGGCACAAAACTAAAAAAACATTAGCAATCGTTTTCTTGTCTATAATATTGTGTGTATCAGCACCTGCCCGTGGCTACAGCTGCACTTCCTGTGCAACGACTGAAACCTTTTCCTGTCCTCCACAACAAAGATACGGTGCAATTTGGATACAATCCATGAGAAACAACAGAGCTTGTGTGGAAGTATCATCAGACGGGCTGGTGCAATAATAATAAATATGGAAAGAGAGAGAAAGAAAAAGTGGCGGAGGGGAAAGCACCCAGCGAGTAGTGGGCAGCAGGGCAAGGTCAGAGTCACTGGTGTGTGAGAAGAGCAGCTGGACGTGTGTGTGAGGTGGAAGTAATGCTCTCTCTCACACACACAGGGGTGGCTAGCCACCCACAGCGCCGCCCTGGGGGAGACTCAACCACCAGTTGTAATGTGGTGGCACTGCAGATCTGCCTGAAAGATTCTGCCACACACACACACACACACACACACACATAAACACACAAGCTGACCACGAAATAACACGACAGACTTCTCAAGGACCTCCGTGATGGAAAGTTACATAGGTTTAGGCTTGATAACCCTGACACAAGAGTTTTTTCCACAGTTTGAAACTAATCTATGCTGTCGAAGGTGTAGCAATTATTATAAACATCTGTCTTCCGACAGTCCGAACGAGATCTTTTTAAGTTCCAGTCACAGCTCTTCCAGCCCTGTCTGTCTCACTCACTTGTTATGCAACAGATTCCAGGCCAGAGATTGAGAAGAAACAGACCAGCACAACAAAAACATACAGACACACTGCGGATCTGACACTCCAGAAACCCGTAACACGAGAGGGAAGGCGTGAGACAGACCTGGCCGCGTGGAGCCTTCCGAGCCGGTCCTTCGCTTCGGAACATCCTGAAACACTCTGTTCAGGTTCTGGCCTGGGTTCTCTGTTGGAAAACAAGTGGCGGAAGATAGAAATAAAGTAAGACCAAGCCCTAAACTTCTGCTGTCAATTGTCCAATCATCTCCAGGGCTCAACAATAAGAATGACTTTTCTATACAAAACATTTCTTTTTTAGGTCAGAAATGTCACCTGTCTTACAGCCTCAGCGGCATCAGTGTATCTTGCATTCGCTGACGAGCAAACACCTTGGAATTTGAATTTTGCTGATTTAGATGTTAACGTTATTTAGCTAATAATAGCTAGCACAGATGATGTTTTGGTGTATTTGCGAGAGAATGACTAGCCTTTATCACAATCATTTTCCAAAAGTACTAATAAATCCATAGCTTTCAGAGTTACATTGTAACTGTACAATTTCCAGCAATTTCGCAAGTTAAAAAACGCCTGAAATCTTTACCAAAAGATATTTATATTTTTTTTAGGTTTTAATGATAAATAACTTGCATATTTTTCTGCTTTTCAGATTTTTTTTTTTTTATAGATCATTTTAATTTAAATTAAGGTAACACTTTTCTTATAGCCTTTATGTATAATGCTTTATAAAGGGTTTTTTAAGGGTATAATGCATTCTAATTAATCATTATGTGCGTTGTAATACATCTTGTCATCAAGAATTATAACTGAACTTAAAATCCATAGTGTAACAATGAATTTATGATTTTTGTGATTGTGCAATGCATTATAATGTGTGTTACAAGGCATAATTAATGCAGTAAAACTACTTTTATAATGCGTTATACATAAAGGCTTTAAGTAAAGTTTAACCCTTTTTAAAATATACATATAGTAGCATAAAATGTTATGTCCCCCATTGGGGAAACTTATTTGCAAAAACAAGAAAAATAGACATTACAGCCACAAACAATAAGAATATAATTTACAATATAATACAAATAAACATAAAATGTAAAAAAAAATATAGACTTTTTTCTGAAACGCAAAAAAAGAATCATTTTGGGGTAAATTATAAATTATATTTTTTAAATTAAAAAAACAAATGTATTCCTGTGAAAAGAAATGCATATATTCCTTTTCTAAAGCATATAATATGCATTGCTAAAGAAATCCTTATTGTTGAGCCCTGATCTTAAATGGTTGTCAGAATGTCTACACAGTCAATTCTGAGAGCACTTAGTAAAACTAATCCAAAGTAATTCCTTTACATGGACAGATACATGTAAATATCCTTTGAATGGTAGTTTGTTCAGCTTAAACACAAATCGACCTAGTCTGACCCCAAAGAAAGCCACCTGCACCGTGCAGAACTCACTCGAGCGATTATTTCAACGTTAATGTGCTCCTTTATCCCAGGTCTTTGATGTGAATGAATGGGTTTTAAGGTTTTTACAAAGTTCATACTCCCATGGGAGACCACAAGCCGACGCTATGGAGGCAGACAGCCAGACCAGACTCCCTTGAAGACGTTCCAAACCTGTGTGCAGACGCATGGGCAGCACAGTCAGCCTTTTTCAGCTCCGGCTCGGTTTCAAAACTACTGCCTCACAGCCAGACTGAACAAACTTAGACTCAGCTCAACACGGCTTCAAGGATTTGCAGCCAACTGCCCTCATATGCAAGTACTCTCGCTCACGCTGGGCTTGGCCTTGATTTGTTCGCTCTAGCTGTGAAGCACAGACTTGAGGCAAAACATTATGCTCGCAAACCGCTCTGAACTTCCTCTTTACCTGTAGGCTGAAACCGAAATGAAAGAAAGGGTAGACTGCTGAAGTTTAGCTCTAATCAACACGCCTCCTGTGCCTACTGAGTACTGACAGTGTTTCCGTCAGACTCTAGTCTCTAGTCTTTATGGGCTTCATGTAGTTATATGAAAACTCTTAATCTTAAAGGTTGTGTGTGCCATAGTGGATGAAAGGGTTAGTTCAGCCTAAAGCTTATCAGAAGGGAATCATGTAACCCTGTTTTTGCCTACGGTAAAAAATAAAATGAAATAATAATAAGGTAACAGCGACTTCATACCTGACTATTGTGACTTCTTACCTCACAAATTAGATTTTTTTTTACCTCAGAAATTCAACTATTTTTCTCTTAAATGAAACTCTATACCTCAGAAATGCAAATTTATAACAAAATTCCCCCTTTTTTTACCCCACAAATGTGAAATTATACCTCATAATTAATTTTTCATAATTAAGACATTTACTTGCCAGATTTTACCTCACAAACATGACTTGTCATGTTCATAACATCATCTTATCATATTAACTACTTCACAAAAATGAAGTACAAATTTTTATACCTCACAAATGTGACTTCATTTTACAACACTGCATTCAGTTATTTCATACCTTAGAAATGCTAGTTTTACCTCATAAATGTGACTTTTGCCTCAGAAATGTGACTACTTTTCTCATATTTGAAACTCTTTACCTCAAAAATGCAAATGTATACCATGTAATTGAAACTTTTTACCTCACAAATGCAACTCTTTTTACTCACAAATACAACTTTATAGCTCAAATGTAAAATTATTTCTCATAATTAAGACTGTTACTAGCCAGTTTTTACCTCACAAACGTGACTTCCTATCTCATAAATGCAACCACCACACAAAAAAATGCTTCTTTATCTCAATCACTTGACTTCATTTTACATTATCGTGACTTTATACCTCACTAATAAGATTTCATACCTTAGAAATGTGATTTTTACCTTACAAATGACTTCATAACTAACAAATGCAAGATTTTACCCGACAAATGTGACTTCATTTATTAAAATTTGCCACTTTATACTTCATAACTCAAAAACGTTACTTTATATCTCACAATTGTAACTTCCTAGCTCATAAACATGACTTTATACCTCACAAATGAAACTGTATACCTCACGATAATGACTTTATATTTCATGACTTTACAACTCACAAATGCGACTTTATACCTCAAAACTGTGAATTCTTACCTCAAAATCACGATTTAATATCTCACAATTGTAACTTTATATCTCAGAAATGTGACTTCATATCTCACAAATGCAACTTTAGTTCTTATTTAAACATTTAGATCACAATTACTCATTTAATTGTTTTTTTTTTTTACATTGAGGCAAAAAAAAAAAAAAGCTTCTATAAGAAGTACAGCTGGATCACAGCAATCGCAAATCACCTCTCTTGTTATTTCAAATATTTGACTATTAAAGAATCTGATTTGACTGCTCTAAAGAAATATGTACTCCAAATGTAATACTGCTAACGTCAGTGTGCCCATGTTTAAATTGCTTACATGTGAGAGAAAATAAACGTGCATTGGGAGATTTGCGATAACAAGGTTAAGTTGTTTCTTCAAGCTCTGTAACTGACCTCTCTGCCTGCCCTGGATGCTCCTCAGTGCCAGGATGTTCTGCTCATCAGACAGGAAGTGCTTCATCTTGTGAAAGGGCTCTTTGCCACGGATTGTTAACTTGCTCCAGGGTTTGGGCCGGGCCAGAATCTCACTGACCGAGCCTTGGGACAGACCCAACACATAATGGCCGAACACACGCTGGCCGATGTTGTGTTTGATCAGCTGCTCCTTGACCTGTCGCGCAATCTCAGCCGTGTCCATTTCCTCCCCTTCCGACGTGCTGCCCGCGCCCTCAGACTGGCTGGGAGAGGGTGCTAGGCCGTTAACCTCCGGACTGCCTGCTGACTGAGGGGGTAGGGGGCTGGAGAGAGAGTTGGTTGTAGCGTAATGGGGCGGCCCGAAGAGCACAGAACTTGGAGAAGGGTCCTGGAGGGCTTTGGTGTAGATGGTTTGCATGAGCTGCCTCTGAAGAAGTGAGTTGAGTGCCATTTTGCCAGCCAACGGGGGGAACGTGGCACCCACGCTTGCCATGCCGGGGGTAAAGAAGTCTGGCCCGATGCCTGTGGGGGAGAAAGGGTGGGTACCGTTGGCACTGGCAGCAGATTCGGAGGTAGCGGTGCCCGTCCTCATCAAAAGCTGAGGGGAGGGGGGAGGAGGGGACCCCTGGAGTGTGGTAGGGACTGGAGTGGCAGGAAGACGCTGAGGGTTTTCCACTGTGGTTTCTTTACTTTTCCGCCCCACAGATCCTGAAGAACAAACGAAGGGTGATGAGAAAAATCATGGGTACTGATTTAGACTGCTGCTAAAAATATTTAGGAGATAAATGTACAGTAAAATCCTGGCAAGGTGATTTTGTACCATCCTGAAGGTGGATCCTGGCCAATTTACTGTTCATTATGCCATGGCTACTTAATAAATAGACGTAATGCTGAAATCTGAGAACACAAAGTAATACTAAAGAAAGTATAACTATTGGTTTTAAAATTGGTTACCTGGAACAAAAGACAAAATTTATACAAAGAAATCATTCTACAAAAATACATGACCACAGAATGTCTTTTGACCAATTACAATCCAGAACTCCATATATATATATATATATATATATATATATATATATATATATATATATATATATATATATATATATATAATAATACACACATATATAGAGACTGTATTTCAAATTACATATATATATATATATATATATATATATATATATATATATATATATATATATATATATATAATATATATATATATATATATATAATATATATATATATATATATATATATATTTTTTTTTTTTTTGGTCATGTTTTGTTACTTGCTGTTTTACTATAATTATCTGTGAAATTTACTAGAAATTTCTGATTGAAAACAGGTTCTATACCCATTTTTATCTATTGCACAGCTATTTCTGTTTCCCTATTGTAAAAATGAAACTAAGACAAATTCAAAATGTCCATTTAAATGTTATTTTAAAAAAAACTAGGCAGCAAAGTGCCATAGACTTTCTTTCCACGCTTCAAGGAAATCTGTGGTGTGTGTGTGTGTGTGTGTGTGTGCCACAGGCTGACGTTTAACACTGATCTCCTCTGAGGTCTGTAGTCTAGCAGGCATGTCCAGAGATATCAGGCCAGGCAACTGTGCGTGGGCTACCTGCTCATGCTGTGGGGACTGTTCACTGCAAGGGCTTGTGGGTGTCAGTACGGTTATCCTTTTTGCCATGACAAAACACCTCTGCTGTGTGCGCTTCCATAACAATACCATCACTTTATACAATGGTGGCAAAATCAATATTTAGTGCAACAGAATTCTGTTGGCTGTCAGAGACAGATACAAGCTACGATCACACATGATTCTCCAACACTGCCATCAGCAGCGAATGCCAGGTTTAAAAATGCTAAATTTGTGATAGAAAGTCACATTTAAAACGCAAATGAAATGTATGATCTCCAAAGGGCTGTCCAGAGGTGTTCTGTAATGACATTTCCAACCTTACACACACAGAGCGTGGTCGAAAGAGCAGGTCTAATTATCACATTGGTCTCTGCTGGCCGTTCAGGATTTATGCAAGCCCCAGGTGACCTGATCTCCTACAAGCCAAAACGTAATATTCTGCTGCCTCTAGAAAAGGGTGAACTGACCTTAACAAAACAAATGCCTCCAAACCTAACTCGTCACTCTCAGGATGATCTGTTATGATATATATTAGTTTTTTCTTGAGGCAAAATAAAGTCATACAGCCATAAAGTTCTGAAAGTTTTATTAGGTCATGTTGCATGTCCAGCTGCATTTTAGGTGAAGTTAGGTTTGGAAAAAAGTAATCAATAAATGACGCCAGTTCCTGTGTATAAGCTGCAGCTTCGCATTTTCCCTGTGACTGGCTGGTTAATGTTCCTCGGAAGAGGATGGACAATGTGTAAACTCACCACTGAAGTCATTGTTGGCCAATCGTTTCAAAGCGCTCTCAGACAGCTGGCTATGGACTTTCCCCATCAGCAACATCTCCAACGGCTTAGATGAGTCCTAAAATGAAGGACGAATAAAGTTAAGAAAAAATATACACAAGGGTAGAAAATGATGGGAAGGGAACAGAAATGAGGGAGAAAAAGGAAGTGAGGAAGGAAGTAAAGCAGGAAGAAGAAAAATGTAGTTATGGAGAGGGAAGGAAGGAGAAACAAATGCAACGTTTTTAAAGGAAATCATTGAGAAAATAATAAAGAAAAAAGAAAAGAAAGGGGAAATTAAGGAAGAAAAAGGAATGAAAGAAGGAAGGAAGAAGGGATGAAGGAAGGAAAGAAGAAAGGAATGAAGGAAGGAAATGTAATGTTTTAAAAGGAGATAATTGAGAAAAGAAAGAAAATAAGAAATTAGGGAAAATAGGGAAATTAAGACAGAAAGGAAGGAAGGAAGGAGAAGGAAATGTAAGGTTTTTGAAGAAAAGAAGGAAAGAAAGAAAGATAAGAATTGAGAAGAAATGTTAAGAGAAATGGAACAGAAGGAAGTGAGGAAGGAAGTGAACAGACAGAAGAAAAAAAGGTAATGAAGGAGGCAAAGATGAACGGAAAAAAACAAAGGAAGTTATGGAAAGAAAAAGTGGGGATAGAGGGTTTTAGGAAGGAAAAAATTGAGAAAGGGAAAGAAAGGAAGGAACTGAGTAAGGAAGGGAACGGAAAGGGGAAAAATGAATTTAGGATTAAAGAATAGAAGAAAGAAGGAATGTAAAGGATGAAACAAACCAAAGAAAAAAAAATTCTCTCTCTTTCACATGAATTTATTAGTAAAAAATTTAAATTAATGTTTCAGAAATGAACGGGACAAATTTATGACATGATATTCAATATTTACAAAACATTAAAAGCGAGAAAACATGTTGCCTTTTACTATTACAAGAAGAAAAAAAACTAATAATGTGATGTGTTACCTGTACTGAAGAGTGATGATCTGACGAGTTGTGCTCCATTGATTTCATGCTGCTGTTGAGAGTGAAAAAAAGTGTTTACGTATGAAATAATATGAACAACAACTACAAAGACAAATGTTCATCCAGAAGCCTTCGCTTTCCAAAATTCAAGTCAAGAACTGAACCCCGCTTGGCTTAATAAGCATTGGCTCAGCGTTCAGTATCATAATTCGAAAATTCCTGTGACACCTACAATCACGTTACTCAAATTAACCTGTGTGCCTTGCCATGCTCCTCTCAGGACTGATCTGTTATCTATGGATTAAACGGGGCCATTTTCAAAAGCCTTTTGGGTGAAAACACTCATTATATTACGGTGGAATGTGCCTCGAGTAGACAACAAGCTATCAATATACATTCAGCAAAGCGGCTTTTTAGGCCGATCATCAGACCAGCGCAGATCTTAACAACACCCTCTATTCATGGATTACTTGCTTTAGAAGTCCCAATTGGGAATATTACGCCTAAAATCAAGTTATGCAACGGACAGCCAGACATCTCCTGAAGCCTCCCAACACACACGCCGACAGCACAGACGAGCGGCCGAGCCAAAAACACACATATCAGTCAATTAGGTTATCGCCGATGCAAACTACGTTAGCCTCCTGATTACAGCTGTGGCTGGAGATGAAACGCAGCAATCCCTCAGTCCTGAACAGAAACCACTCCGACAACAAAGCGTGCTTAATCCGCTTTTCTCAAAAATAAGACCCAATACTCCTTGCATACCGAAGGTTCTTTGAATTTATTAAACAGAACTGAGATTACCGCGGAGTAAAAATCCTTCTGGTAAAATATGGGAATAAAAGGTCCGTGCGCAGACGGGGTTTGGCGATCTCTGCCGTTCATATCTCAGCTGGCTGAACTACACGGTGTAAAGTTCAAGACCACCAGGTACTGAAAACTCACAATCCGAGGCCTGGAGCGAGAGAGGATGGTACATGCATAACGGAGCAGTGGGGAAAGGTTAAGGATGGTCTGAGGGTCTTAAATTATGTATGTGGATAAACAACACCAGGTCAGGTCACTCCAAACAAAACCTTTGCTTATGTAGGCCCACCTTAAAGCCTATTTGTGGTATTACACAATTGAATGTCATGTTAAGGTTGAAGCAACGTTCCCATCAGCGTTAAAATAATGTAATAATGCTAAAATATTCACCTAAATGTGAGGGAAAAGGCTGAAGCGGCAGGATTATTTGCGCTGACAGAATTAGTGCTTCAGAACTTACCAGAGTTCTCGTTTGATCTCCTCGTAGTCTGACTGCGCTTGAAGCTTTTCTTCAAGTTGCTGGGGAGGGGAAAAGGCAGATATGTGTATTTATAAGCAAATTTGTACTGTGAATCACTGATGTACTGTATTACACTGAAAACATCACAATATTCACACAGAGGGTTTAAATATTTCCCATAGAATAAAAATAGCATA
Organism: Carassius auratus; assembly: GCF_003368295.1. Taxonomy (NCBI): domain Eukaryota; kingdom Metazoa; phylum Chordata; class Actinopteri; order Cypriniformes; family Cyprinidae; genus Carassius; species Carassius auratus. The sequence goes on from NC_039252.1 coordinate 13,730,554, forward strand.
CTATTTTGGAATGGCATTAGATTGAAAAATGACAGATTTTTCTCTCTTTTTTTTTCTGGTGTCCTATACCTTTAAGGGACTCAAAATAAAATATACAAACAATGAAACATTTCTTTCATTTAGATTTTTTCAATCAAAATAATATATTTGGTAATATACATTACTACAATTACTGTTCAGAAGTTTGGGGTCAATAAGATCTTTTATAGGAAAATATATTTTTTTCAGCAAGGATGCATTAAACTGATCAAAAGTGACAGTATTGATATAGAAGTCTTACAATGTTAGAAAAGATTTCTACTTCAAATACATTTTTGAACAAGTTTTTAAACATCACAGGAATAAATCATTATTACTTAGTTTTTTTTATAATTATAATTTTAATAATATTTATTTTAAAATAATTATTTTAAAAACTATTTGTAAATACATATTACAAATATATTACAATTTAAAAAAAGTTACAGTTTGTAAATTGTAACAATATTTCATAATACATAATACTGCTGTTTTAATTGTAGTTCAAATGTTGATCAAATGAAGCCTTGATGAGCATAAAAAACATGTTTCAAAAACATCTCATATACTGCATTTATAAACACTGAGTAAATATTGTGAAATGAACAGTTCAAATTTAGCCATTATGTGTACTTTTACAGTTTATTTGCTATCATTCAATTGTTAGTAGTTCAAAAGTAATATATTTAAAATACATTATTTCATACTAAGTACAGTTCAAATTTATTAACAGATTTAATGATATATCATTCAAGACAAAAATGTTTATGAAACTTTTTGGAATACCACATGTGCACAAAGCAGATTTGCTAATATTAAGCCTAAAATGTGTTTTAAAGTCACTACTGATGAGGACTGTATGACCTCTGAATTACATCAGTCTTTAAAGTTATTTAAAGTGTAGCTGAAGTATAGTTTCATTTTAACACAATCACTTCAGTATATCTTAAGTTAGACCACATTAAGTACAAAATGTGTTGTTCCAATTCATCAGACTTTATACCAGTTTAGTATACCAAAAGAACAATTGAAGGATATTTTTATTAAGTACATAAATACGTGAATGTATTTGTAGAATGCTTAGCATGAAATAAATGTCTGTTCATATACATATCAGTATATTTCTTTTTCACTAGGGATATTATATACTTCAGCTTTTTATCAGTCATTCTACTTTCTAGATTTCAGCCATTAAAAAACCCATTTTGCAGAACGTGTACGTGCTCATGAATCTCCCGGCACACGCTCAGATTCTGCAGTAGAAGTTGAGTCTGCTACAGGCAGGCCAGATCAGAGCAGTCTCTCCGAGTGAGGCTCAGTGATGGCTTCGTCTCAGCTCAGTCTCCTGCCATCCAACCAGCTGTCATTCAAACTCTAAACATTCACTACATGGGTCACATGGCTCATGTAAGCCGCTGCAACATTTACAGGCCTGTCCTGCAGCCACAGAGCAGAGATCTGACTGCTGCCACGAGCAGGACCACTCGCTTCATCCAACATGAAATGTCGAGTTGAAACAGCTCGTGTCTGGAGTCCAGTGCTAATGCGACTTTAGATGGGCCGCTGCTTCATAATGACCCTCCAGGCTCTTTCACTTGTACTTGCTACAGCTGTTTAGCCAACTAAAGAGTGGCCCTTCTACATCAATGCTTATACATAATTAAAGAAGGCTGTATGGCACAGCAGTTTTACCACAGTAATGGAGTACAATGCAATGCAGGACTAACTAATTGCATACTACTAACCATCTAAACACATGATCAAAGCTACAGTTATGCTCTACATAATATATTACATATGTCTTACTGACCTTTAATAGGGCCTCTTTGGAGCTCAGTTGCTGTGCGAGCTGGCTGATCTGATTGGTGGAGGTCTCGCTGAGCTGGGCCAGACTGGCTTGAAGTCTCTGAACGTCCTCGGCCAGACGCTCTACCTCCCTTTCCTTCGCACCCAGCTCTGCCTCCAGACTGCTGCAAGATAGCGCCTCCAGAGGCTTGTCCTGCACACACAGATAAACACATTTTACAATGTTGTACAGACAATGTAAATGGTAACACTTCCTGTTAGCCAAGGCAAATCTCTGTGTTCTTGAGCAGTGTGATGCAGAGTACTGTGTTGTATCAAATTTGTATTTAAATGAACCTGCACTGTTAGCAGTATATATACTGTGCAAAGCACAATAAAAATATTTAAATGCATTATATTCATAAACCCTTGTAATGCGCTTTTTAACAATTTTACAAATAATTATAAATATATTTTGGTCATATTTTGGTCATACTCTAAGGCACAATTCTCAAATATTAACAAACTATTAACCACAAATTTTGCCTCAAACTTCTAATTTGCATCCTATACAGTATTACATTATTTGTTTAATTGTTCATATATTTAATGTTAACATTTCAGACATTCATGCTTCTAATGTATGCATTTTTTTTTTATAATTTACAAATCTGATATCAATCCTGATTAAGTATTTTTTGACAGCCCTAATAGATTAATCTCAATATTATAATATTAATATATTGCTTGTTTATGCATTACAATTTACAACGTCACTGTGAATGCATGTCTCCTATATCCTCCCTCTTTCATTACAATACAGGCATGTAGAGTTTCGTTCTTACCGCTTCCGGTGCTTTCTGGATCTGATTGGATGGTTGCAGGGTTTTGTCAGTTGAAGTGAGCTGCTCCCTCAGGCTCACGGCCTCCCTCTCTGCCGCCTCGGCCCTCTGTGGGCCACAGACAGAACAAATGGGTTAAAAATGGACTAAGTTGCAGATAAATAACCATAATATCAACCAACGCTGAGAAGACTTGGAGCTAAGAGATCACAGGCCTATTTTTTATGGCTGGGCTGAAAAATGTTAACTGAACTCACATGGGTCCTACTTGGCTGAGTGCTCTAGTATTCAAGCTAAAGTGTGTCAAGGTATGTATGGTTGGTTGATTCACAGAATATGCAAATCACGCAGAGTTCATTTTAAATAAAGATTGTGGTGTTAATTCATTTGTTGCCCTAGAATGGATGCCTGACCTAAAGACAAATGGCTAGATTCACGACGAGACTTCAAAAGTTAAATGTATTGTTAAAGCTGCTTAAAGCATTCAACCTTTAGATGCACTGAATCCAGCACCACCATCTTTATGCATGTATGGTAATGACGAGCTTAATTATGCTAATTTATTCCAAGCGTCTACGTAACAAGTCTTACCAAATGTTCTTTTTTTCTGTTGATTGGAATAATAATGCTAATGAAAACAATGATTATAGACTTTATACTCAAGTGTTTGTTTATTGCCTGCCCTACATTTTCAAAAACTTAGTTGATCATTTTTAGACAAGCAAGCTGATTTAACAGTGTTTTGCAAACAGAGACATTCAGAAAAAATGGCAGTTTTGAGTATGTTAGCAAGAAATAAGCCAGGAAGAGATAAATTAATAATATTATAATATAAAATAAAATATTCTACAGATCAGCTTTCTCATACACATAAGGTCAGTAAATGATAGACTGCTGATAAATAATAAAAATCCCAGAAATGCACAAAACCAATAAAAAGGCAAGAGATTCTTTATATTGCATCACATAAAAGATCTGATATCCATTTAGATTTAGCCGTTGGGGCTCAGAGCTCGAAAAAGTGCAAGGGAATGATGGATTTCTTCCAAAAGGAAAGCAGATGGAGGGAATTAGGATTTCTGGGACTTGTATATATGTGTCTCCAATAAAGTTGTGTGCTAATAAAAGAAATTTGCAATCTAGCACAGCAACTTCTGTAGAGTCCATTAGACCAGCGATATTAATAAAAGACCTAAACAAGCTGTTATTGTGTCTTAGATTTGCATACAATAGAAATACAAGTCACTTTTCCATGAGGAATATGGCCTTTACCTGATTGGCTCTCTCCAAATCTGTCGTCACCACTTCAATCTCATTGGCCCTGAAAAATGAAGGCGCACATTACTTACGCAGGCAGGAGGGAAACAATAGCGCAGGTTAGTTGCAATAAAACACAATGATGCAACATAACGCAATGCAATAAAATGGGTCACAGACGGAACAGACCAGGTGGAACAGAAGACCTCACATCAACATAAAACGGGTAATCAGCATCTTGCCTCACTTCTGGGCCGCTTGCATGTGTGCATATGCAATTACGAGCAGCTAGATGCGTTCTGAGAGCATTCATCATGAAAGCATCTGGGTATGTGTGTATTGTTGTGTAGAGATCAGCCGTTTCAGTTGGACTTCCATAACCCTGCCAAGCATGTGAACACTTGCACACTCACCCGTATGCACACTGGCAAACACACATACACACTATCGCACGCACGCGGGGCCATTAAGCCCTCTCGATTTCACAGTAATCCGATGGACTGTGAGCTGTGTAGCCCAGCAGTGGGTTCACGGCTCAGCCACATGGACAAGCCCAGGTTAAAACAGAGGGATTACACTAATATAGGCCTCAGACTCCTTTTAATGCACACTAATCTGATATAATATTCTCAATTCTGCTAGCACACAGCTCAGCCCAGCAAATGGCATGGCTTAGGTGTGTAAACACAACTGCTTTCAATAAAGGTTAACAGTACTGTATGTCCCCATTAAACATTCAACTCAAATGAGATGAGTTTGTTCACTTAAATACAGCTTTCAAACATTCTTTTAGTAAAAAAAAAAAAAAAAAAAAAAACTACAAAAAGTCATGCTACCCATTTGGGTTAAATTTACTTTTATTATTAGAATTAGGAAATGAGTTTATGAAAACATCATGATCCAAATCCAAAGTCAAGGCTGAGGAATTGTTTCACCATTTACTCTTCTTCAAGCTATTCCAAACATGCATGAACCTAAAAGAAGGTATTGTGAAGAATGTGAGTAACCAAACAGATTATGATCCCTACGGACTTCCATAACATTTTTATCCTTTCTATAGAAGCTATCAATTGTTTGGTTGCCAACATTCTTCAAAATACCTTTTATGTTCCACAAAAGAAAGAAACTCATCCATTTTTAGAACAGCTTGAGGGTGAGTAAATGGCTAAAGGATTTTCATTTCTGGGTGGACTATCCATTTAAGGTTTAGCCGGTTACTAAGCATTATGGTCACACATTTTTTTAAGGTCCAATTTCCGCTATTAACAAACCATTAACTGCAAACTTTTGCCTTCATAAACTCATAATTTGTCATTTATTAATAGTAGTTAAGTTTAGCTAATGGGTAGGATTAGGGATGTAGAATATGGTCATGCCGAATATTTGCTTTATAAGTGCTAATAAACAGACAATATGTTAATAAGCATGCAAGCAAGTAACTAGTTAAAAGTGAGAATAGGTCCTCAAGGTCCAGAAAAGTATGAAAGACATTGTCAGAATAGTCCATCTGCCATCAGTGGTTCAACCGTAATGTTGTGAAGCGACGAGAATACTTTTTGAAAATGAAGAAAACAAAAATAATGACTTCATTCAACAATTTGTCTCCTCATCGCTTCATAACGTTACGGTTGAACCACTGATGGCAGATGGACTATTTTCACGATGTCTTTCATACTTTTCTGGACTCTGAATTTACTTGGCAGTCAATGGGACAGTCACAAGCCTCCCGGTTTACATCCAAAATATCTTAAATTGTGTTTCAAAGATGAACAAACCTTTTACGGGTTTGGAACGACATGGGGGTAAGTGATTAATGACAAAATTTTCATTTTGGGGTGGAATAACCCTTTCAGTGTTACCGGCATCATTATATCAAAACATTCAATTGACAACCATTTTGCATATGACATAATTTAAAGTGTTTCATTTTCTTTTATTAGAGGTTTTGCCGCAACACACTTAGCATGTGGTTAAGTATACTAACTGCCAAGTTACACCACCGTTTTTGTTTTGATTTTGGCACATCTTAACCAAACTCAATGTGTTCTCATACTACAATGTGTTGTCTCTGGTGTGCAAACAACAAATGTTTCTGTACTACTTAGAGAATTTTTTAAACCACAGTCTAAACCAAATTAAAAGCATTCCCACAATAATGTGTAGCATGTGTGCTAACTGCTAGGCTAGTACTTTGTTCTGTAGCCATTTTTGTTTGATTCTGAACCACAATCTCCACAAACTCAAATAGATCACACATGATAATGTGTTGTAGCCTGTATTCCAACAACTAAGCTACAAATTCGACCAATCTGTTTATTTTTTGCTTGATTTTGTAAAACAGTCTTTACCAAACTCAGAACATTCACACATAATGTGTTACAGCATGTGTATTGCTAGGTTACTACTCACTACATTAGCTGTTTCTGTACCACTGCCTTTAACAAACTCATGTGTTCACACTTGAAGCAGCAAAGCTAATGCTTGTAGCTGGATTTGACACGACAAACATTTAACCAACACATAATCTTTAAGAGAGTAAAACTTGTTAGCCCACATACTGAGCCCTTAATCTGATAAAAGCACTTGCATTATTTCTGTCACCCACTGTATTCTCCTCTCGAACGGTTCTCCCATTGACATTTCTGACCATGTGACTGCAAACTGAGAGGAGTCAAGCACAGCTGAAATTAATTCAACAGCCAAGCTTAATTAGAGGCGATTTGGTTTAATGATTCAGATGAGCTTAACTCGGCTTTGTGCGCACTTTTAAGCACGTAACTCCGGCATCTCATGGTTGATATTGCGTTGGAGTTTCATTGTGGAAAAAAAAAAGTGAAGAGAATAATATGTAGTACTACTACAAATTATTATTGAAACTAAATTATTCACTCCAATTACATGACGGCTTTCTTACATCAATGTGAAACCCCATTTTTTAAAATGTGACATTTCAAAGTGAAACGGAACATTCAACAGTTGAACAGGACTTTTTTTTTTTTTTTTTACTCACTGGAAATTTATTGTATTATGAAAAATGGGCATTACACACCAGAATGGCACTAAAAACAATGTCTTAACATCTATTAAAATAGACTGCATTTTTGGGGGGGGGGGGGGGATATTATGTGCACAGATTAATTTCTCATAATAAGAACCAGCACATTTAACGAAACTAAATATAGCCAATTGCATTTTCACTTCACCTTTAAAAACTAAAATGTTTAATAATGTAGATATTTATTATTTAACATATTTAGCTAGCTTCTTTCCCTCTGAGCTTTACCAAACCCAAATAGTTAAATATAAATCATTAAATAATGCAAGATCATCACAGATTTGGGAATTATGGAATATAATACTCCTTTAAACCTAAAGACTGCAGATCAGAGGTTTATTTTATGCATTAACAGTGTCATGATCTCGTCATGGCACTGAATACAAAAATACAATCCCTCTTAAATACAGTGTAAAGAGGCACTCATTCTTTCTCTCTCGCTCTCACACACACACGCACACCACACGATTGTGAACCTGCATAACCTAATCTCCTCTCATTTCTGCTCTCGTCAGCTCATGTTCACTCCCTCCTTTATGGGCCCCACTGTAAAAACACATTAAATGACGACCTTAAAGGGGCCATATTCGACACTTTCATAGTATTTTCTGTCTTTCCTTGAATTCACTAACATTAGTCAAGGTTTCTTGCACTGAAAACAATCATAATATAGTGTAATGCTCTCTCTTTGACCCTTACATATAACCTGTTTTTGCTACTGTATCTTTGAGAATTCTATATGCAAATGTGCTCTGCTGTGATTGGCTGACCCTTTCGCGAACTGTTGGTAGAGATTTTTGTTATATTTATATATATGTTTCAAGTGGGAGGTTTGCGTGTTAGAGTTCATCAACGTTCTTCATAGAAATTTAATTTCAAAAGACCAAAAAATAAAATCCGTGATATGTCCACTTTAACGATGAAAAGATAACGACGAGAACTGCGTGAGACATACGTAACTCCCATTGGAGCTCAGCCTTCAAATCCAGCATGTTCTTCATCACCTCGAACCAGGAGGCCAGAGGTTATCTGCGAGATCATTCATTCTGATTATTTCATCATTTACATACGAAAACACTACAATGTGGGAAAGTCCAAAGAAATAAAAGTGTGAACGTAATCCAGGAACACATAAACACAACTTCTTTTGTTATTCTATCAGCTACCGCTGATGAATAGAGCGTATTAAACACTTACTGCATTTGATTATTGTATTTGGTCGGCTCTCGCCTGATAAATTATGAGAACCAGATGCTTTGATTTTGACCTTTTCCATCCAGCATGGCTGTCAGAAAGGGGAGGTTAACTCGGCGCTCGGGCGAAGCTAGCGAGAGAGAGGTCCAGGTTACATGCATCCTCTGGCTGTAATTCAACTCTTTCAGGCGATTCTCTCTCTCCCGTCTTGCTCGAACTCACTCTCGTTCGCTCTCTCCCCAGTGTCTTTGTTTCTGTTGCGGATCAAATCCCCCTGGGCTGGTACGACATTTCACAGATTTAGCCCATTAGATTTCCATTTTGCTCTCTTTCTCCATTTGGCCCCTATCTTATGGAGCCAGTGTAGGCTTTATCCTGGTGGGGTTTTTTGTCCTCCCATCCTCTCTTAACCTTCTGAAGGCTGGAGTGGTAAGAAAACCCTCGGGTTAGATTTTTTTCTCCTCTTGTTGAGTGTCTGACCTCCAGGAGATACGAAAAATCTCATTTTTAAGTGTCATTCCTCACTAACTCTCAAAACAAAAAAACATCATCGACCCAATTCTTTCTCGACAGCAATCACACAGGTGTATAATCATCTCCTAAGGAGTTTTCAAGAGTTTTGTTCAGGAGTAAATTAAATACTAAAGATGTTGATTTACCTGTTATTTCATTATGAAATACTCAACCTTACCAATAATAGTTTTTCCTTCAATTTCTGAAGGAAACACGAAGCGTAAGTGCTTTGTGGTTTAGAAAAAGTTCTTAACCATTAAGTTTAGTGTAAAAAATGTAACCATACATATAATACACTGATAAATATTAAACTTTTAAAAGTAAATCCAAACATTAAATAGTCTAAACAAAGTCCCAAAAATTAAGGAAAAATTTAATTATAAATATGAAAACACTGAATCGTTATATTAAATTAGAAGAAAACATATTTGACAGTTTTCCAAAACTTGCAAAGTATCAATACATGGTTGTTAAAGGTGGTTCTTACTGGCACCTTAAAGAAAAAAAGAAGAAAAAAAAACACCAAATCTCTATTGTTTTGATCCACAAATATTGGTCGGCGACTTCTGGTTATGGAATTTTTTTCACCGGTTTTATTGACAGCCAGATGAAAATTGCAAGGTTTACTGGTTGGAAAAGTAACTGTATATTGTTCCTCTACAAACCACACAATGTGAGGTATCACTTTTGTTTATACTACAAATAATACACAGTACAGGTCAAATGTCACAACAAAGTTAAACGCTCAAGGTTTATGGTTCAGAATCCCATAACCATTGGTATAAGCAATAGAGATGTTAGTTTAGCTATTCATTTTAGTTTAGTGTACTATAGTGTATCAAGCTATATTTGGAAAAATCTATATACCCGCATAATGCATCTGCACAATACTGTGGAAATATCAGCGAACAATGTAAGAGCTTCTGGGATGGTGAAATGTCTTGCTTGACACAGATGAAATGTTTTCTTTGCACTCAGCCGGCGAGCGTAGATCTGTGCAGATAAATCAGGTGGGTAGGATGAGGTCCTTTGTGTTCCCTGCAGTAATTCAAAACCTGCCAGACTGATGGGAGTACAGACAAATGGATCAGACAGAGCAAAAATCCACCCTCCGAAATGTCACACAACCAACAACGCAGCAGAGACCCTGTCAAGCAAAACACGCTGGATTCGGAGACGAAAAAAGGCTGAGAGGTGCGAACAGGCCTGACGTTGCTCTTCTGCCTGGATGTGGGGGGAATCAAACCATGCTGTTTATCCGAGTCAGTGCATGTAACATCACAGGACGCATAGACAAAAGGATCTGAAGGTATGTTCACAGCAAACACACAGTCGCCGCGAGCCCGTGGGGACTGTCATGTCACTGGGAGCCGATGAAATTCGTGTGCACAGCTCTCGCATGCCAGAACCCTGACTGCACCAGATCACTGGCTCAGTGCACTCCTCCACGGTTTACATCTCTCTCTCTCACACACACACACGCCAAGCCCACATAAACCACAAACAGAAATTCACTCCGTCTCTCTCCATTTCTCGCTCTTCATAACACATGCACACATCCCCACCTAGACGCACGCTCGCGATCCAACATCCGCACACAATTCCACAGGCCTCACACACGGCTGCTATTTCTGTAAGCTCCCCATCTACTGCCCATTTGTCTCGTAAAGGACACACTGCAAAACCCAACCTGCCACTTTCAGCGCAGGAGAAACAACTTTAATTGCATGTTGTTCCTTTCCAATTCAGTCAGGGAGAAACCAGAGAGAGTTTAACCACGCTGGGAACAAGCACAACAGGCCACACAGCATGACAAACTCAACCCTAAGCCCTAGGATTACTAAAACTGCCCGAGGTAATAAACTCAATGTATTTTTCTGCTTTGTTTCCTACAAAAAATAAAATAAAATAGGGTTAAGTGTCAGACTGTTAAGTATGTATATGACAATTGCTAAATATGAAAAAGTGAATGTTAAAGTGAATATCTTAATGTTGAGGCAAAACTAAATATCTTGTGCCACATACAAAAACATTAAGCCGAAATACATTCAATTATATTTACACAAAAATGTTGGCTTGTTAAACTTAATATGTAAAAATGGAAAAGGTAAATAAAAAACAAATAAGCTGACTAATTTACAGAAACTATTTGTTAAATACAAATGTGTTAAATATAAAAACATTAAGTAAAATTGGAAAGCTAATTTTAACATAAATTATTGTAATTCAATAAATAAACATTCAAATACGCTGAAAATGCAGAGTTCTTAAATTAAATATGAAAATGAATAAAATACAAAAACAATTTATTAAATACAAATGTTGAGTTAAATATGAAAACAATAGGTTAAATACACTGAGTTAAGTTGGAAACCTTAAATATATAGAAATAATAAAAATTCTAATATGATCATTAAGCATGACTATTGAAAATGCAATTTCTTATATCAAATATGAAAATGTTAAATGGAAAAATGGAAATGTTATATTACTAAGCTATTATAAACACTAAGAAAATAGTTAAATATGAATTATACTATAATAAATACAAATACAAGTTAAAAACATTAAATATAAATACATAAATTAAAAAAATTACAACAACGCCTTTTTAAAGGCAGTCTTTTGAACATATGAAAACATTAAGTTAAATAAAAATGAGTTGAGTTAAATATAAATGCCATAAGGTAAATATGAGCATCTAGATTAAATATGATCTCCAAATCCTAAGTTTATTATGCTATTTAAAAAGACTGTAATGAATGTGTATCAGCACTGGCGTGTGTTTGTGCAGGCATGCATGGGCCGATGCCCGTGTCTGTGCCAGCTGTAGTTACTGTAGCTGGCAGGACATTAATGAGGAGGTCCTGAGGAGGGATGAGAGCAGAGTCTGGGCTGGAAAAGAAAAAGAAGCGGATTAAAATTTCAGCACAACACAGAGCCCTAAGAGAGAGAGAGAACAAGATAGATGGCTGGGACGACAGACACCTCGCGGGCCTGTGAGAAAGGCGGACATTCCACCGTGAACACGTCTGGGAGGGGAGGGATAGTGGGGGAGGGGAAAAGAGAGAGGTCGCATACAAACAGCGAAGCGAATTGAAGCATTCCATTATTACGCTCGACTGAACCCTGCTCCTCTTTTCACCCTGAACCCAAGATACACACACACACACACCAAATACACACTCTTTGCAGCTGATACCATCCTTCCTTCAGACTGAACTAAAAAAGAGAAAGAGGAAGGGGAGGGTGAGACGACAGGAAGGGATATGAGAGACAAAAATAGGAATGATGTTACTGGACTGACTAGTTAAAGACAAACTGAATGTTAAGAGGGTGAAAACTGGATAAATAAAAAAGCAGGAACTCTCCTATCCATCAAAAATGCTTGTATTAGTTTTCTCCACCCACACGGCCTAGATTACATCAGCAGATAAAAAAAGTCACTTTAAAGACTGAAAAAGTTCAAGCTATGAAATCACTTTTTTTTTTTTACAATAGCATGCACTGAATTGTTATTCCATTTTATTTGATGCAGTCTTTCAACAAGCACGACCGCAAACATCTCCACAGTTCATATGGGTGATGATCGATCAATGTTATGGATTTTGTGTCCATACCTGCTGAACACCCAGAGCTAACAGGCCACATCAAAGGCAGAACAACTGCCCGCCGAGGGACTTCCTTTCTCATTCGCTTATTACTGGAGCACCGTGGAGCATGACACATTCTTATGTTTATTTAACTATGCAAAACTCATACAAGAATGTCTCAGCACCCTTCCCGTTGAGATCCACCTACTACCACTGTAGATGAGCTGAGTTAACAGAGCATGTAAAACCCTGAGGCCAGGAAAGGGCTCTTAGATGGGGGGCGGGATTCCTTTATCCCCTACCAAAGACACATGCACAGAATCACGTAACCTCATTAAGTCAGCAATCACGACAACAAGACAACGATGAAGCCTTGGATTATAGACTTTCCAAGCTTAAGCAAAATCAGATATGTAAAGCACAAAGCCAAATATGTATAGCATGTAGACCAACACTACTAGTAGCAAAACACTTAAAATATTGATGAAATGATGGGATTTAATACACACATTTTTTTTAGGAGGATTTCGATATAAGCCAAGAGGAGACTCTTTTGCTAAAGTAAGGAAACTTTGCTTCTTTTGCTCCTATAAACAAACTTGCAAGACTAGCATATCTCAGAGGCGCGGGCACTGCTGCGCATATTACGTGCTGCTTCATCCGCTGAAACAGATCCGCGTATGACAGATAACGGAAGTGAGAGAAGAGTATATATTACTTTTGAAAAAAACACACTTTTGATCTGGTGTAAGCGTACGGGCCAACCAAAGACCCGAGAAGAGTTTGGGATAAGAGGAGAGAAAGAGCGAGGACCAATATCGGTGTTGCATTTTCTAGATGGAGAGAGCTTCGTGACAAACTTCAACTAGAAAGAGATGCCGATCTCGCTTGTGTTTTACTCGACAGGTGAGTTGTTTTGATGCCTATCTTTACAGAAAATGTATGGTATTATAATGATCAACAAGATTAGTATTAGTATTATTACTATCCGTAGTCTGATCGCGTCTTTGCATTTACTTTGTATGTAATCTACTCGTGCAAATCGTTGAACTCGCGTTAAATCCATGATTTATCTTTAAGTCTGATTGATGGCTGTCAGCGATTGGGTAGAAGAAAACAAATCCCATCATTCCACACTCCTCCTAAGCGTCATCAAACCACGCGATTGATATCGTTTTGGTAGTGCGCCCTCTCGTGGCAGGTCCTACAACCTATACCTTTAAGTGATTCTTTTTATAACAATGCATAATTATGAAAATATTATGTACACACACACACACAAACATTAAATTACATATAAATATAAATTTGTTCTGAAATGACTTCTACAGATACACAAATATAATATGCAAAATAAATGGCACTTTTTGGATCGGGCACTTAAATACTGAATTTTATGTATTATAGTACGAAATCAATTATAATTTATCATATGGTATTTAATGTCCATGAAAATACTGTTTTTAAATGGATTTTTTATGCATTGTTATATAGAAAACCACTTAATTTATTTTCGTGTTCAAATATTCAATTGTATACACACACACACACACACACACACACAATAGACAATACAAATAACAATTTAATAATAAAAAATATAGAGAATATAAAATGTCAATAGACAGAATTGTGAATTTTTGTATGTGCTATTTACAGATGAAAGTTATTGAGTTATTTATAGTACAGTCCTGAGTAATTATGTGTTGTTCATATATATATGTGTGTGTGTGTGTGTGTGTGTGTGTGTATGTGTGTGTGTGTGTGTGAACAATGGTATGTATTGTTATGCAGGTACCTAAATTTCAATTTTACCCACATATTTCAAAAAAGAAAATTAGCATTTAACACACACACACACACACACACACACACATATATATATATATATATATATATATATGTGTGTGTGTGTGTGTGTGTGTGTGTGTCCGTAAACTTGCTAAAAAATACTGAGTATTTTTATAAATACATTTCTATATTTACACTCTCGTTCATGCCAATAAAGCTATGAGAATGTCTTCCAAACTGTCTTTAAAGTACAATAAACAGCCCATTAAATTCACTGTGACACCAACAATGTTCCTTCATTTTATATTGGCAGCAAAATCATATCCAATGATTTTGCAAATAATAAGTCATACTTACTTGACCAAAAATAAATGCCACTTAACATCTTACAAGTTATCAAGTTAATGCTAATAAAACTCCGGCACCAGGATGAGAAGCAGGTAAGAAATCGAATGGAGTGGAAACGTTTTATCTGCCACACTCTCTGTAAAAGTCCCCAGGAGAGACAGGGTGGATTGGAAACAGGCCAATGTTACTGAATGACACAATGCGTTTTCTTGTGTGTGCGTCTGTGTGTGTGTCTTACTTGTTTGTGTACACATACACACATACACAGTCACATTCAAATGTTGAGAGATTTATCTCTCGTTAGATCCGTGTCTGCAGTGTTCGTAGATTCAGAAGCGTGTCTTTTCCTCAAATAAACCTCGCATTGACCTTCTGGTTCGACCGCAGCTCCCCAAGGAGGGTTTCTGTGCTAGAAAAAGTGGATTTTGGACTTCAAAGGTACAGTGCTGGGGGTCTGGCATGGCAGGGTTTGGTTTGATCACAGGTAGTGTAATTATGCCACTCCCAGAGCAGAGAACGGCGTCGAAACAGCCTGCAGCGAGCACGCTCTGCAACAGGATGCATTCCTCAGTGACAGCAAGACAAGGAAATTGCCACCTAACCCCGACCACATGACAGGGAGAGAAGAACGCACATATGCAGGCGCACACAAACACACATGCATGACCCAGATCAAGGCAAACAGACACAATGCGCAAACAAAAAGCACGTATGCTTTTCGCCGCCCACAAAATGTCAGACGACAATACGAATCCCTTCATTACAGGATTCTCAGAGAATCACTCAGAGCATCTGTGCGAGTTATGAGGGATTGTGTCATCCATTATTCAGTCTTGTGTAGCCATAAAGGCATCATGGGCGGGACGTGAGGACTATTGAATATCAACTTGTCCGTGAATGAAGGTGTGATTTCACCACACTGTGTTTTCCCCCATAATCAAACCTGTCTACAGTAGGATTATGAGCTGTTTTGGTGCGAATCAAAGGGGTGTGTGTGTTTGTCTGTGTCTGTACCGACACGCAAATGTGGGTAAATGTGTGTGCAAAGGTGAGACAAAGACGCAGCACGCCTAGCAGACAGTCGAAGAAATACAGGAGGAGGAATCCGAGCCATTTTGGCACTAATCCACGCTGTCTCCTGCTGTGTCCCGTCAGAGTGAAAATGGGTTACTCACTTTGCTGTGGATTCTTCATCGTATTTCGTCTTCAGTTCATGGAGTTCTGCCTGAGTTGCTTCAAGTGCTGCGCAACAAATGAAATGCAAGTCAGTAAAACAGGCTTAAACAACTCAACTATGTCTAATGACATTTACGTAATTGTCAAAACACCCAACTTGACGGTGAATATATTAGCAAACCTGTTTGTAAGGACTGCGTTTTCATGTCCAAGTCTTCGGTCCTGCTGTCCTGGTTCTGCTGTGGCCGACTGCATAGACATACAGAGGACAATTAAAACAACTGTATGTTGACAATTAAAACAAATCTCCCAACATACATTAATGTACAGACAGGATAGTCACATTAACTCACATTTTATCTAAAGCGACTAATAAATGAGGACAATAGTGGCAATCAAATTAACAAAAGAGCAATAATATGCAATTGAAATACAATACCGAACGCTAGTGTTAGACGGTAATTTTTTTAAATAATTAAAAAGAAAAGTTGAAAGAATTGAAAAAGAATAGAGAACGCTAGTGTTAGAGCTTCCATTTTTAAATGAAAACTAAACAAAATGAAAATGGGAAATTATTATTATTTTTTTTATGTATTCAGAATTTAGTTACAAATGCACGTATGATTAATGAAAAATACAGTTTAAAAATTCATAAACATGAACTGAATGCTGAACAAATCGATGATGCCCAAAAATTTTGCTTAAGAACTGAAAAATTTATTTTCTAACTCGCTAAATTGCTATCTAGGAAGTCAGCTTGCTAGTTTTTGAAACACAGCCTATGAATTCATAACGCAATCATGAATATTAATGCCATATTGGATTTGTGCAATGGTCAGGCTAACCTCTCCTTGTCTGCATAGTTGTTAGGAAGGTTTTCCCCTTTGCTTTCCCTCTCTTCTCTTCTTGACGAGTCCTGGTTGTGATCGGGAGCTTCCTCTGTATTCTTGGCCTGCAGAGAACGCTCATACTGCTCCAACTTCTCTTTAAGTGCTTTAATAGTGACTTCTGTAGGAGAGAAACAGAGAGAAGCTTGAAAAGGAAAGACAGTGAAGACCTAAGGGTGTTTGGGGTTTAGGTTTTGTCTACACTGTGTCCCCCAAGGATAATAAACCCTGAAATGGGCCAAGAGGAAAACCACTTAATAAACATACTAAATTATATCTTTAAGGAACAATTCACCCAGAAATGACAAAACTGTCATCATTTACTTACCCTCAAGTCGTTCCAAAACCATATAGCTTTTTTTCTACCATAGAATACAAAAGGAAAAATGAAGACTGCGGTAGTTACAATGAATGGGCACTGAAGCTTCAAAAGGCACAAAAGCACCATAAAAGTATCATAAAAGAAGTTCATTTGACTATATTCCAATTCTTCTGAAAGCCATGTGACAGCTTTGTGTGAAAACAAACCGAAATTTAAGACATTTTTCACTAAAAATCAGACCCAATGAGCAATTCTCGAGGTAACAGCCTGCTTGAGGGAAGATTATCAGTGAATAATGTCAAAAATAGCAGTCTGTTTTTCACCCAAAGCTACTTTATGACTTTAAATCCAGCACACAAGTCATATGAACCACTTTTATCATACACTACTGGAGCTGTTTCATCATTTTTGAGGCTTGAAATCTTAAATAGCAATTCATTGTAATGGCAAGGAAAAGAGCAACCAGCGAATTCTTTGAAATTGCTTGCTTCCTATTCTACGTTAGGAAGTCATTTGAGTTTGAAACGGTTCCAGGTGAGTAAATTGTATTTTCATTTAATTGTAAATAAATGCTAAATCAAGAGGGTTACATTTATGATTATTTATAAATGAGGGCAAGAGGATGACAAAAATGTCATTAGCTCAGTTAAAAAACAACTGAAGTCAAGGGAAAGTCCCCCCATGATAGAAAATGTGTGTTTAGATGCCTACACACACACACACATCCACACAAAATATCCCTGATAGAGAGCTTTTTCCTCCTCTCTCCGTCTCCTGCACAGCCATCTGCGGTGATTTAAACTCCAGCACTTCAGCGCTGACACATAATCAATGAGCAGCAGTCCCACAAGAGCCCTTTTAGACCCTTAAATGCTAAACTGGACTTTAAACACTGGGAGACTGGAGGATCACTGACCTGAGAAAGATCAGTGAGTAGAATAGGAAGGATTACCTAGCGACCCGCTCAGACGGAAACACACCTGTGTGTGTACACGTACATGTGTGTCTGCGACAGAGAGGTCGCATGTGGCGGTACCTACAGCTCACGCGGGACAAATAAAATACTGCCGTTATTGAACTGCTTCGATTAGGGGAATTCCACAGATGGTGAGGGAGCAATCCCTCCCTCTTGTTTACGTTAAAAAAAGAAACATGTCTGGCTGAAACAGCAGTGGGACAGAAATAGAGCTCAGATGACTACAGCTCATTTGAACAAAAATAGGGCCCTGTCTATGTGGGTACACTTATGCGGCCTGCCAACATGACATATGCGCAACTCATTTCATTTTCTAGGTACAGATAAATCCTGCTTTTACAAAATAAAAATGTTACAAACAGCATTTAACTTCCATTATGTGTCAATCTTGAGTGCAACCAAATATTCATTAGGAAGTAATGTTTATTCATTAGGATTTGATGGTGAAAAGTAGGCAGAATTATAAAAAAATTTAAAATAAAGTAATACCGTAAAATGTTATTATAATTTAAATAAATGCTTCTATTTGAATCCATTTAAAAATCCAATTTATTCCTGTTATAGCAAAGCTGAACTGTAATATTTACTATTTATTATTATTCATTATTATTGTAATATTATTTAAAAAAAAAAATTTTTTTGGAATGTGATACACTATGATTCAAAAGTATGGGGTCAGTAAGGTATAAAAAAAGAAAAGAAATGAAATAAAATAAAATTGATTTAAAAAAGTGCAGTAAAGACATATACAGTGTTTCATTTATAATGTTTCAAATATTTAAAATAGAAGTTGTTCATTGAACTTTATTCATCGGTCAAAGAGTACTAAAAAACAATTCTCCATCAATTCTCACTGTTAACTAATTGCTTATTAGAATGTCTATTATTAACATATTAGCTGCTTATTAGTCCTTAAAAAGCACACAATCTGCATCCCTAAAGCTACTCAATACCAAAACTTAACAACCACTTTACTAACTATTAATAGACAGCAAATTAGGAGTTTATTGAGGCAAAAGTTGTAGTTAATGGTTTGTTAACAGCAAGAACTGGAGCTTAAAATAAAGTGTGACCAAAAAAAGATATGTTTCATAGGCAATGGAAGTTTTGCATGTTTCAGTCTGTGGAAAATGTGTCAAAACAGCATTAAGAAGCGTGTGTTTACCTTGGTTTTTAACCTCTGCAATTTCACGTTCATACTCTTGTAGTGTATCTTTGAGCCTCTGGTTTTCTGTCTCCAAGTCGTGCATCTTCCGAGCAGTCACCTGGAGTTGCTGAGCTGCCTCCAGAGCCGAGACAGGATCTGAAAACACACACGGGTCAGAATATCGCGTGTACTGCGTTCAGAGCAGGTGAAAGGTTCGATTCAGTGTGAGCCAGTCTTTGTGCAGCTCAACTAAATACCTAAAACTGTTTTTGCATTTTTTGCGGATTGCCAACCGCAGCTAAAAATGTTAACAAGAAAAACAAACCAAGCCAAAACACGCCAATAAATCCACACTGTGCTCCAGCACCCCGGTTAAGTTCTGCTCCGTTAAATCAAACTAACAAAAAAAGAACCAAAAAGAACCATGATGTTATCACGGTACCACGCAAGTATTGTTTTCTGGACATGTACTATAGTAATCACAATTTGCTGCCAAAGCAAGGCACTAACAATAGTAATTAAAAACAACAACACACTCAATTATTGCACTAAATAATAATTATAATAAAATTATGCACACTAAAATTAAATACACATTCATTTTACAAAATATTTACTGAATATTCACAAAAAAACAACTCTCCTTTAAAGGTAAAAAATTATGAAATCTGTGCAACAACCACAATAAACCTGCATTCAGTAAAATAAAGCATTATATATATATATATATATATATATATATATATATATATATATATATATATATATATATATATATATATATAGTAATTTCAAAAATAAATATATTAATGTTTATTTTAAAAAATAAATAGAAATTATAATTTATTATTTCTTAACAAATCATAAATAAATAAATAGATTGACAAATCTGTTGATTCATTCAAATGCCGGCAACAATCACCAGCTGCAGAAATTTCAGATTAGCAGGTTGTAAAAGAAGTTATACTAATTCATATTTGGCAGGGTGCTAATTTGTTGCTTTCATAAAGGGAAGGCGATGCTAAGTGAAAGGGGGGTCGAACGCAGCAGTGCTTTGGGACCAAGGCCAGCCCTCCGCACTGAAGGACTAAGACATTCTGACACACACACATACGCTTTTTTATCACAGTCTGTCCCCCTCAAATGCTAATTGCTATATGACTAATTATGGCCCTGTTCCCGTTGATTTTCCTTAATGAGACTGCCAAGTTAATTATGTAATCAAACTATTTTATTAGCCCCTGCAGAACATGAGAGCGAAAGAGTGTGAGAGTAAAATCAGAGAAGGAAAAGCTGACAGAGAGGAGTGTAAAATAAAACATATAATTCCTGTACATGTTCAATGTGAAGTTACAGTCGATATTGAAGTTTTCGGCGCACATCCCTCCCACTCTCTGTATTCTCATCTTAAGGTACAGGAAACGCTGATGGGGTGTGTTATGTGTGATGTGCATGTGTGGTGCGTGAGAGTGTGTCATATCTAAAAACTGCAAGAGGAAGTCTGAATGATATGCTGTCATAGTGTGTTCCCTTTTGTAGTCGTGGCAACTGCCATTTCAGCTCAACTCGGCTCGACGGGCGGCCATGAGTGTCACTCAATTCTGAACGTGACTGTCATGTGACTGAAATGACCAGCCAATTCAAATCTGATTTACACAGGCACATCAATTTGGATGCGTGTCATTTAATGTACAACACGTTACAACAAGCACAATCCTTTCGGTTAGGTTGTCGTCTGAAGCTAAGCTGAAGTCGCTGAAAGAAACTAAAGGACAAGTGGGAACATCCAGATGCTTTAAAATCTATCATAACATCTATGAGACACCTTCAGCCTCTAAAAGCAAAAAAAAAAAAGAATTCAATGAAAAATATTAAAATAATCCTGAGGTTGAACACTAAAGTGAAAGGAACAACTATGTTTAAAAGCAGAAGTGTATCCTCTAAATTATTGTTACAGTGTGAACAGAATACTCCCGAATCACTCCTGAATTCACAATGGCTGAGTTAGTGATTAACATGGCAATGTTTTGACATCTCGTGGGTGTAAACAGGAAACACAGATATATCTTCTCACACTTATTCACAGTATACTTTTCAGGAATGAATTCTGACTGCCATAAATACTAAAAGTGTGAACAGAATTAAAATTATAAATGTTATGCGCGCACACACACACACATACACTATACTGACAAAAGTATTCGGACAACCTATTCTAGTTCACGGGTTTGACTACTTTAGTCATTTCCATGAGTACAAATCTCAATGTTAAAGCATATATTTATATTCTAAGGAATTGTGTGCTTCTATAATTTTATAGCAATGGTTTGGACAGGACCCTGTTCAATTATAACATGTCAATGCCTCTTTGTATAATGCAAGGTCCAAAAATAAATGATTGATTTAGTCAGTGAGGAAGAACTTGACTGGTCTGCAGAAAGCAAAGCCCTAATCCCAGCAGAACACCTCTGGTGCAACTCTAAATGCTGACCTTGAACCAATAACATATTACCAAAACCAATGACTTGTATATGGGTACAGTCATTTTAGACTTGCAAAACTGCTGCAATAGATATTTCCATCTTTGTTGACAAAGTTTTGGAAGAGCCTTTTTCTGTTCTAAAGAAGGGGGTGTCACAATACTATTTACCATATGCTGTAGTATATGTACAAGTCATTGGTGTTTGGTGATGAGTTTTTGACAAAACGTCTGCATTTAAAGTCACACCAGAGGTGTTCAATTGTCAAGAAAAAAAAAGTAACCTCCTGTCTAGGTTATTTTACGGTTATTTTGAACGTCTCATGTCTTCAACGTGTCTAATCAGAGTTCATAAACTTAACATTTATAATGTATTGTATATACAGCATAGTCTTTTGAATAAGTTAAATGTTGGCATTAAGTTGCCTGAAACACTTCCGAACATTCCCCCTAACACACACCACAATGCTCACACACACGCAAGCCTACACCGTGTACCAGTGTAACTATCACAAGATAATTTGTCAAGCTGTGATCACATTCACAGACACATAGACAAGACTGGACAAGCTCCAGATTTCACAGATAGAAAAAGACATTCCCAGACTAGACCTCCCACTCCAACATCCTGCAACACACACACACACACACACACACATACAGCTCCCTCTCAAATACTTATATAAAAAATAGAGATGTTCATTTTGGTTATTTTTCCTAAACCAAACACCGATGCTCATTAACCAATTATTAACTGTTAACCGACAAGATTATTTTAAATTAGAATTGAATTAAATCAGAAATAAAAAAAAGTGTCTGTGGCCCGTTAAATATAATAACATTTGTTTCCCGTGGATTCATTTTGGATGCGCAAAACAACAACAGTACATGAGGATTCACATGGTCTTCATATCACATCACGCACCTACAGCTCTTCTGCGAGCGGAGAAAAACATAATAAAGCAAGGCTATATATATATATAGTATATATTCGGTTCAATTTTTGTGCCGTGTGAAAGGAAACTAGACTGCAGAAATGGCATCCTATTTTTCTTTAGGCTTATTTTACGCACAAACATATGTTTTTATTGTGAATGTACACAAATGAACGCAAACCTTTTACAATTCCGAATTATCTTTATGACTAAAAGGAGAGGTTGTTTACACTGTTACACTGAAGGAAAAAAAGTGATTGCGCTAGCGCAGCATGCACGCACACAGTTAAGCTTTGCTACCTTGACAATGTAGTTTGTTCATTATCATAATAAAATACAGTCAGTCAAACATAAGGGGGAGAAAAAATATACTGCTCAGTTTAAATATGTAATAAAATCTGTGCTGGTAATTGTTATCACCATTCCACCTTAATGTTATGCAAAACATTTTGTTTTACGGATATTGGAACGCGAGTGAAGTGCTGCTTGTTAAATAAT
Source organism: Carassius auratus (assembly GCF_003368295.1). Classification (NCBI taxonomy): domain Eukaryota; kingdom Metazoa; phylum Chordata; class Actinopteri; order Cypriniformes; family Cyprinidae; genus Carassius; species Carassius auratus. Next base: position 13,753,370 of record NC_039252.1, read on the forward strand.
AATTTGGCATTCAAATACATTGCGAATACGGAAACATTTCATTTTGTCGAATGAGACACTCAGCGTTGGTTTCAATTTCGTTTTAGACTAAATTAATTTCTTTTGGCTCGTCGTTTTTATTGCTATAACTTCTTAAAGGCATATTTTTAATTCTTGTTCTTATCTAAATAGGCCTACTGTTAACTGAAAGGATTTTTTTGTTGAGTGAGGGGAACTAAAGTAGCCTAACTATGTTTACAGTGTTTATTATAATGTTTGTAAACATTTTGCGTCAGCATAGTCATATTTCCGAATCAAAAAATAAAATGCAACTTGTAATACGTGACTTAGGCCTATGTTTTCTTTTCTCTAAAAAACATTTTATATGTGTGGCATATTTTAACCATGCGGCAAACGTTACTAAATATTTTGATAAATTACTGAAAATAAATAAATTACTTTTTAAATTGTTTTACTGATTGCATTAATCGGTCAAAATTCTTGATGGTTGAAAAAAAGTTAATCAAACGCACTTGCGCACATTTCCAAAAACACAGATACACTGTTGTGTTGGCCCGGGATCTCCAGACCGCAGCATTGTGGTAATTTAGGGATGTATTAAGTAGATGTGCAGGCAGACAATCTAACCTGCTCCAACAGGCCCAGGCGGCACTGTCTGTCTGTCTGCCTCCTTGTCGCTCAGCAGATGTGGGCGGAGCTACACAGCTAGATTTGTGTGTGTTTGTGTATCTGAGGGAGGTCTGAAGGTTTCCCAAGCTGAAGTTTAGTTCAGCCAGAAGTCGTCTCTCTCACCACACTCCACAGTCACACTTGCTTAACAGGGGTTTGATACATTATCCACACTCGCTTGTAGTGAACTTCGCTTAGTCTAAAGCACAACTCTATCGAGCGGCCGAGCTAAAGATGCTTTGGGATGTCACATGAACCTTTGCGGCACCATTAACTTATTATAGATCAGCGCGTCAGAACATTACCATATAAAAACTGAGGATCCAGAGGCCATTATCTTACCGTTAGAAAGCCAATTCAGAAGATTAAAAGGTGTTTGTGGGGCAATGAAAGCAGATTTTTTTTTTATAATCCAAGTTCCTCCGTGTATGGGGTTTGGAGCGGAGTGGGTCTCTAAAGCCGTAGAAGTCATTAAGACGGCCTGTGCGCATGCATGTGTGTGTGTTTTAGACACTAGAGACGGAGGTCTCATAAATATGACTGATGTGTTTACAGTATTCTCGCCTCAGTGAAACACTACAGCAGTGTGTGTGTGTGTGTGTGTGTGTGTGTGTGTGTGAGCAGCCAGCTCAGAGCGAGCCGAGACATACCTGGGACATCGATTAATCTCTTGTACACGCTGAGGAAAGCAGCCTCTGATTCTTTACTTCTTTTACTCAAGGCGTCAATCTGAAACAATGAGGAAAAAAAAACAGAATAACTGAATTGCATGTGTTTGGAACTGCAGGCATGGTAATTGCATTAGCAACCAGGTTGAAATTTGCATACATTAGCAGCAATGACGAGTCCATTAAAGATGGCCATATGGAAAACAGCCTAGAAAAATAGATTTTGAACTCATGCGCAAATTACGCGCATCACTTACCACCTATTCGACCTAAATAAAACAGCTAAGTGTACATAACCATGACCATTTTCATTCACACACGGTAAATCATTTATGTTTTGACACGTGCGATATTTTTCCAAGTGCTGGGTCGAGGCATTTTGGGGGCATGCTTCAGGTGTATACGCTGGGACCGTTTCTGGTTCGCTTTATATAGAAGGTAATTATCAGGTATAAATCCAAACCCCTGTGAGCATGAGATGACAGAAACAGGTAATGAGGGAATCTGATAATGAGAAGAACTTTTGTCCTTAATATAGAGTGCTGCAGACGCGTATGTATGGGCAAATTACATACTGTATCTGGGTTACGGCTCCCACTGCAAGGAGAGGCTTTTATCATTTCCTGAAGATAGATGATTTTCAGAATGGTGGCCACAGTCACTGAGGTGCCGCCCACTAACTTAATCTAACTGTCAATTTGGCAAAAGATGAACAATCACGGTCTTAACTGATGTAAATAGAAGGCAAAGCAGATTAAAAATACTCATCATATTTAACAAAAAAGGTTCCTACTTGAGCTTCAATGATATCATGCAACATGAAAAACGTGTTTACCTTTGATAAAGTCCCCTGTGGGATTATAGGAATTAATTACAGAAATAATATAAATATAAATAATAATAATAATAATAAATAATTAACTGGTTTAATAAAATAATTATTTCATTAAAAATAAAAAATAAAAATTGAATGGAGTGGGAAAAAATGCATTGCTTATTGGTACATTTTTAACTACCAGTATGCTCATAATGAAAATATACAATGTCGATAACCTAGAATTACTGTAGAATCACTGCAATAAGCCTCTGTAAGCCTGTCTTCCAGGGTTTCACTGGGACAGATGACCTTACTGACCTTTTGGCTGCAATGAATGACAGCTGGGACAAACCCAGTGCAAACCCAACGCCCTGACACACAACAACAGGGAAAGGAAGAGCGAGAAAGTATGAGAGAAGAGGGAAAGGTAGTCAATATAGGCTATTCAGTTTACACAGCTCTAATAAAGACACTGACCTCTCTTTATCTGAATACACACAGCTGTGGTGATTCTGGCCAGATTATGATACATCATCCAACTGCCTTCTGTTACGGTACAACCAAAAACTACCCTGTTGTCAACCATCTTGTCAACATAACGTTATTTTGCTATTGATTTGATACATGTGATGATAACAGGTTGCTAAGTTAAAAGGGTGATTTGCTAATAATCAAAAAGAATAAAACAGTGTACATATACACTGGGTGTGATTATTAATTTTAATTACATTGGAATTTTAAAACTGATATTGAGAAGAATTATGGTAACCAATAAATGGGCGATATCCAAGTTTTTTATTATTTTGTCTAAATAAATGTAAAATATAGCATTAAAATAAATAGTTTTAAATGCTATAAGAAAATTCAGGCATCACAATATCAAAATGCAAAGTATGAAAAATGATATTAAGTTAATATAGTTGATAAAATATCATACTGAGGCTTATCGCAATGCATTCTGGGACTGCTTTCTCCAAAATGGGTATGATTTTTGGCTAAAATGAGTATCCTGTGAGGCAGCATAATTAGGTTGCCTACCTTTTGGGACAGCTTTTGAGTTGGAACCAATACTGCTTCAGTAGGCAGTTCACTAGGTTTTGGAACAGTACAGAAACAGTATTTCCACCCAATATAACACTTCTTAAGCTGCTGAGAACTGCATTTATCAGTGTGACAACCAAAGGCAGTAGAAATGTCTTGGATCGACACATCAAAGTGATTGTCTTCAGTAGGGTGTGGTGAACCGCATATAGAAATTATAAAATGCCATGGCAGCACTTTCCCACTGTACTGTATGTCTCTGATAATGACAGCATACTGATGACAATGTGCTGTAGAACCAGCATGCAGTCTGGCCCAACTGGGCCAAATCTAACAAACTGGGTCAAACCTGACAGGAAACAAGGACCCAAATCAGTACAGCCTGTATACAGTAATTTAGGAGCTGCTAAAAACTGAACCAAATCTTCACCTAGCTTAACACAAGTTCTACATTTTAACATTAAAATTCCAGGACATAGAGATGAGTATGTTTTATGATTCACAAGTTCACGCTTACATATAATTAGCTGAGGTATGGTAAGCGTATTTGGCGTGCTGTCCGGGGAAGGGCCATCTTGTTACGAGAACATCATGTTATAATTCCGTAGGAAAACCCAAATTATATATTTGTTGTTGTTTACCACTATAAAAATAATATTAAATCTTAATAAAAATTATAAACTATTATAATAAAGAATATAAAATTAATATAAAGAATATACAATTACAAAAAAAATTATTAAAAAAATGAATAAAAAAAAAATTAAACTAAAATTTGTTTCCATGAAGTTAAACTATAAAAAATTTTTTTTTTTGCATATCATTACACCATAGATCAAATATGAAAAAAATACCATTATAATATTAAAAAATAATATAACAAGATAAAAATTTAAAAAGTAAAAATTACATATATTAACATTTTACAAGTTCCACTAGTATATCACTATACTATAGTAAACATTGTTAATTATAAAACTTCAAACATTACTACAGTAGAGAATAGTTATTACATTAACAATAAAAATAACTAAATTAAAATAAAAGCTCAAATTGAAAAATCTGAAAAACGAACAATAATGGAATAAAAACTATCGACAACTATAAGACAAATTAAAATAGAAATAAATATCAATTAAAATGCTCTGATATTCTAAATACATTATAAATCAAGGTTTTTCACCATTCTGGTACTCAGAACTTGAAAGAGTTCTTAAAACTCATGCTGCATTTATCAACATTTTGGTTGTTTTTGTCACATAAGAAAGTCAATAAAATGTAGTTTCTAAGTTGTAATTAAAAGTTTGGCGAAGAGGCGAGCGGTTTTTAAAAGATGGGAACTTGTAATTACGGTAATTCAGACATGACGTGATCCTCCAGGGTTCTCCAAAATACTACAGCTCAGTGACTTGAATAGCTCCTGCAAATGTCAATCTTTCTGAGCTTCACCAAAACGGCAGTACCCCACACCCAAAAACAATGTGGTCTGAATCAACAGAATTGCTTTTATCCATTAAGAAAATGTTGAACTCCTGTGCTGTTTACATGTTCACAAGTGTTGTGTGTTTGGTCTTCCAGCAGCGGAACATCAAATAAAAGCTGTAAATCTGCAGCCCTGAGACTGCCGGCCTTGATGGATGGAACAGGGCAGTTGCCACTGTAAATATCCAACATGTAACAGACTTTTCACTCCTATGGGAAAGAAATTAAACATTTTCAGATGTTTCTTGCCGGAAAACATCTGGATCGGCCCAGGCAGGGCCAAGTTCTGCAGTCCTCTTGCAGATGGAGCAATTAAACTTGCCTCTCTTTCTCTCTCTCGGCACGGGTCCACGTCTACCCCTGAAATCTAGCAGGAACCAATGTCAATTTTTAAACTCTCAGAGCTTTGAACCAGACAGAGCACAGCCAGAAGGTTAAGAGACTGTAAGGGCTGCCTAGAAGCGGCGTGTGTGACTTTGTGGATACCGTCACAGCTCAGCATAGATTGTCTACTCTTCTCTTACTCTGCTCCCAGCTCAATCTGATGGCCAGGGCATCTGGCATCATCATGCTGTGGGACATACACACAAAGTCATGCAAACAGTCTCACAGACATCATTCCCTTCAAATATATAAAACATACACCTGTCATGCATGAAAAGCTGTGACAAAAGTTACACTATCTTTTCTTTTTGTAAAGAAATGATTAATTTTATTCAGCAAAGATGCATTAAATGTATCAAAAGTGACAGTATAGAAAAATCGATCCTGAAAAAAGCATTTTTAGTTTCCAATAAAAATATTAAGCAATGCAACTGTTTTCAGTATTGAATAAGAAATGTGTCTTGAGCAGCAAATCAGCATATTAGAATGATTTGTGAAAATCATGTGATGATAAAGAATGAAGCTAACGGCTGATGAAAATGTAGCTTTGCCATCGCAGGAATAAATTACATTTTAAAACATATTCAAATAGAAAAGTCACTTTAAATTTTAATAATATTTCACAATGTTTAATGTATTATTGATCAAATGCAGCCTTGTTAAGCATAAGATACTTTTTTCGAAAACATAAAAAAAACTACTGAACTTCTTTTTTCTTTACTGCACACATCTATACAGAAAAGTGTGATAACTAGCCCCAGTTTCCCCTACATTTTACACTAAACACACATGTACACACACAAACACAGTCAGTTCCGCCCCTTTGAACCATACAACACACAGACTATCTGGTGGCATCAAAAGCATGCCGGTTTAAACAGCATTATTCCCTGACGGTCCAGCCGGAACAGGGATTGAGAAGGGTTGGGAAAGCACTTATAAATAACTCTTGCTTCTGTAGGGGAGCACAGACTTGGCACTGCTGGGAGCAGAGTCAGAAAACTCCATCAGTTCTAGTGACCTGCATCGCCCTCCAAACAGACGACCAGCCTTCAAACATATCTGACCCTCGAGTTTATTTTACTTCTGTTTTTGTTTCATTTTGCCTCTTTTGTTAGACTTAGAGTGGCAGGAAATTATTAAGGAGGGAAAGGATTGACGCTCGCTGTAGATTCAAACCTAAATCATCCACATGAACCAAAGCTAAATGTGCCAGAAAAACATGCATCCAAAAAGAGACTGCTAGGTGATTTCCTACATAAACAGATTCACAACCTACATGCCTGCATATATAGACAGTTTAATGATCTCAGATTCATCCACCAGTGGATCCAAACTCATTAATCTGAGCTGCCACTAACCTTCTCTCTTCTCAGCACTTGGCCACATTGAGCCTCTGCAGAATCCGGCCCGCTAAAATTAGTGCACAATTACGTCAAATCAATACTGACTTCCAAATTTGTCGAACTTCCACGGGACTCCGTAAACGGCTGCTAGAGTGATTAGCTCTCTTCACAGAGATCTTTGCTGGCGGGTCAACTTACTCTCTTGCTCTCTGTGTCAGACTCTTTCTTTCAGAATGTTGAATTGTCCACTGTGTAATGACGATTATTTATAATCAAAATGAAGCTTGAGATAAGAAGCTAAATGCAGGCTTTTTTCTTGCACTTAAAAAGGCACAATAACATTGAACAGCACATGCACTCTTAGGAGGCCACATAGTTTGAGTAGTTTTCACATTACATGCCAAATCAGGCATAAGCAGTCTAAGCATAAAAAACATAATACAACAAAATTAAATGATTAAATGAATAAAACAGAAATAAGCAATGCTACACCACTTTTTTTATTTGTTCAAGTCTTATCTCAAATAGGGCACTAAGTAAGACAGGACCACAACAAAGTAAAAAAACAACAAAAACGAAACAAAACAAAAAACGCACTACAACAAAACAGCGAAACAAAACAAAACAAACAACACCGCACAAAACAAAAAGCAAAACAAAACAAACAACACAGCTCAAAACAAACAACAAAGCACAAAACAAAAAGCAAAACAAAACAAACAACACAGAACAAAACAAAAGCAAAACAAAACAAACAACACAGCACAAAACAAAACAACACCGCACAAAAAAACAAAAAAAAACAAACAAACAACACAGCACAAAACAAAACAAAACAAAACTGCTCAAAACAAAAAGCTTTGGTAATCATGTCTTATCTCGCCTAGGGCCTAGTATCCTAGTATCCTTACCAAAAAAAATAAAAAAATAAAAAAAACATTTAAGAGGCTACTATACAGTATATCAAGTCTTCTTAAACATTTGTAACATGTGGCTTTGCCTCTGGGGCAGAAGTATAAAGGAGCAAATACTCTTTACAATTAAGTACAGTGACCCCCCCCCCCCCCCCCCACCATCCAGCTCTGATTTACACACACATGCGTGTGCAACCCCAAACAGGGCCCCAGCCGCGTGCTATGTACAGCTCCCTATTGTACTTTCATTTCCTGACAGGAAAAGAGGAGGCTCTCACTCTCTCGAATGAAAAAATGACATGTGGCAAGGACTTTGCACTGACCCAAAGATCAGCGTCAGTCTGACTCAAACGTGCTATTTTAACAAACCCACCGTTACAAGAAAACGGAAGATAGAAATTAAACTGAAAAAAAGCATTCACTCGTTGCAAACGGCTGTATTCATTGGTCTGTCTGCCATTATGAATTATATATGTGCTCTATCTTTTTTGTTTAAAATTGGTGCTGCAAAATTGAAGTCTCTTCGTCTATTTTAAGATTTAATGGACGGTCAGACTGACAAGACAAAACACAAGCGATCCCATCCCTCCCGCCAATTATCGTCAAATAGCTGACGTCGGAGAAACATGCCCGAAAAATAGTACATTTTTGGTTTTGTCAAGGTCAGGCACTGTCAATAAGGAAAATATTTCACGACGAAAAATAATAGACAGTTTGAAAGTTGGAGTGGAGTGGTGGAGTGGTGGGATGGGGATTTATTTTTAACCGAGCAGTGATTTGAAGTGGGGCGACTACCTCTGTTAATGACAGGCTAGTCCTCGAGAACACAGCTCCGAAACCACAATGAGCTATAATGGAGCAGTTAGCCAGCGGTACTGACTCGAGAGAGGAGAACAGGGAGCCACTACTCACAGCGCTCACTTCATCAAAGTTACATACAGCACGGAAGAGCCGTGTCTCGCTGCGCTTTGAGGCCCTTCGACTGCCTCTTAACGCAAGGTGCTGCTGAAGGCCGTCAAACGCTGCATTACATATACTGAAATGTACTTTAACAGAGAGTGGAAGTGTTTTTGAGGTCAAAGGAAAGGAAAATTGACACACACTTCTCACTTTCCTTCTCCTTTATTATTTTTGGACGCTTTATTAGACAGAAGAGTGAAGCAGGAGCAGAAAATTATTGAGGGGAAGAGAGATTGCCTGTGCTGCTTCCACACATTTCCACAAACACACACACACACACACACAAAATAGCCTAGAAATATTTTTTTCTAATTTAGATTAATTAAAGAACTGCAAGGGAACAGGCAAAAACTTCTAGATCTGAGAATAAATTTTAATATTACTCAATAAAAAATGTAATAATGACAATAAAGAGGTACAGATATGTCCTACCACAAAGTACAAGCATATTACTCTGGGTTGTATCCCCTATAAAAGAGGCTCTGGAGCTAGCCGGTTCATTATAAAAAGAGGCTAAGAGCTAGTCTAAACCCGAATTCGGAAGAATTTGGCAGTTAATAACCTTACAAACCTCAAACTGAAAGGCCTATTGTTTAAAAGCACAGCTGTTTTCAAATTTGATGAATATCTTTTCAGATAATTTAATACTATTAGCAAAGAAGTGCTAAAAACAGTTATTAGTTCTCATACTTGGTAACTAAAAAATTGTGAAACACTCAGCGAGATATTTAATGCAGCATAATCATACCTAAACAAATTGGGTTTGATATCATGCAACAGTACAAATAATTGACTGAATTACCAAGGAACATTAGGTGTAGCTCTTTTAGCAAAACACAGGCTGCATCAGACTAAAATAGACCTTAATTAACCTAAAGAATTTTTTAGAAGGTAGGGCTCTAAACGAAACTCAATATCCTTTTATTATGATGAGATTTCAAGTCTGTGCTGCAGAGGGCATTTGAATATATACATGCAGTCATATTGAATGGCAATGCACATTACTTATGAAAACAGCCCCATGTTACAGTTCTTAACTATATCAGCAATAGACATGTCAAAGGAAACACGGAATCATTCCCTGATAACAACTGGTGAACTCTTATTTTATATAATTTTTAAACAGTTATGAAATTATCTGACACATTTAATATCGGACAACTTTTACAACCAATATCTCAGCAAACAATTTTTACTCTTAAGTGTCCAATGATATGACAGATGAATTTCCTGTAACCTAGCAGCTGAGAACCAGTGATCTATTTAAAAAACTAATAAGTGTAAAAATGACTCTACACAATAATAGAGCTGTAGTCATTCTACATGATATCGCTAATGATTTACACAGCATCCTTTTAAAAGGAAAACTTGTTTACAACTTAAGGTTAACCTAAAAAAAAAAAAAAAATGTCTTTGAAATGTTAAACTCAGAAGTCCATCATTCTGGCTCGGCCCAGAACAAACAGACTTACCTGGCACCATGGAGCGAAAACATCATTAAGATTTCGCTCTCATCCGAGGAACGGAAATAAAAGAGCGGGACAGCAAATAGCGAGAACGTATCAAAACTGTCTGATCTGATTAGATGCTGACAAAATATGGAGGCTTTGTACAACACAAGCAAACCTCAAGTAACAAGAAAAACAATCTGTCGTGTAATAAGCATTGTTGTGAAATGGGCTTTTTAGCTAGTTGAGACTATAATCAGATCAGAGAGGGCCATCTTACACCACCAGACCTGTGTGTCTGTCCAGTTAAGCAAACAGGCTTTTTCCGCCTATTTCTTACAAGGAAAGTTGTGAGATTAATTGGTATGAGCATGATAGAGTCATATTGGCTGTGTAAAGCCATGCTGAGAAGGTAGTTTAATAGTAGTGCTCTCTGGCCGTTGACTGAGCAGCTTTGTCACACTGCATTGATTAAACAACTGAATCCACCACTGATTTTCTCCTCCCTACATAGATCCATCACCCAACTCTCATTGTATTTCACCTGTATTAGTACCAAAACAGACTAAAAGCCAAAAGTATGTTGACACAGGGTCATGAAATCAAGCATACAGCCATGTGATTTCTCTTGATCTTAATTGATCTTTTCAGTTCTACTGATCATGTATTTTTACTATAAGCATAAAAGTTTAATGGATCATTTGAATGAATACATTTGTAATAAAAATGCAATGCACTGATTATGGAATTTATTAGAAAGACTTAATATCACATGAAATAATTAAAAATGAAAGGGACACGTTTATTGTTATTGCGTGAATTTTCGCTGGTAAGATCCAGTCATTTCAATAGGAATACATGCGATTATGAATTTAGCAAATAGGCAAAATAATTCCCCACATGGATTTTGCTGCAGGTTCTTGTGTCATTTAATATCAAATAGTCACATGAGGTCAAATAAAATATTTTGGATAATAATATTATATTTTGTCTTCATCGTGTTTTGAAAATGAATTATTAATTGTACAAAAACTCAAAGCTCGAGGCAAATTATTGATTTTAAAATACAGGGTCAGGTCCATGTATTGTTTTCTGGCTTCATATGGTTTTCTAAAAATAAATAAATAAAAATTAGACTAAAAAGTTTTTAAGCTATATTTTTACACCACCACCATCACCAGATGGAGCTGCAAAAATCCTACCTGTTTCCAAACAGGTTTCCCTGAACACTCCCACCATTTGCAATTAGTTGATCACATAAATAGTCCCACCCCTAAACTCACACCACTGGTTCAGCCAATGCTGCTGTTGTTGGGCAGATTTAGGTGCTCAAGCAAACAGAAAAATGTTTTCATAGCACCTCAGAGCCACAGTGTTTAGACTTTTCAAGGGAAACAACACACAAATAGCTGTTCTGGGGAAAAAGTAAGTATCCAAAAATCACACACATTGCCACAGTTTAAGACATTTAGGAAGGTGACTCACCTCAGCTTGGAAGCCCTTCAGCAAAGGAGCTATCTGTTTACGCAAATCCTGAAAGAAAAAAAACAAAGTTGAACTTATTATTTCACTATATTAGATTCTGAGGCGTGTTTGGAATGAATAGACGGCAGATTTATTTTCCATGTAGCATGTGTGGAACTCAGGATATTGAGAGCAGAAAATACCAGGCATCTGATCACAGATGGAGAAAAATAACTGGGGGAAAAAAATACACAAAATGTATTCAAATGGATATCTTAATTTATCAAATGTCCCAGGGCTGATTTTGTTCTCTTCAAAAGAGGAAAAAACATACAGCCAATACACGCACATGTGCAAGCACATGCACAAATGCTCTCTAACACAAAAGAGTATCACCTCGTGCTGCTTCTGACTATGGGCAAAGGACAGTGTCTGCTTTAAGGAGTGTGTATGTATGCATCTCTCTCTCTCACTCTCTCCTGATATGCCCTCGTTTTTTCCCTTGCACAAGTTCTCCATGACGCAGTCCTCTTTACTACAAAAACTGCTCATGCAAAAACAGCGAGAACAAAAAGCAAAGTGTAGAGAGCCACATGCATATGTTCACTACAGCCGTACGGTTGATGCGAAAAATGACATCATTAGTTCTCAAGAAAGATTTACAACTGTAATCTGTTACTACATCATCTTGTCATAAAGTTACAGATGAATGAGTTGCTCTGAGTGATATGAAATTTTCATTTAAAAAGAATCATAAGGAGAAACAAAAAAAAATCTCCTCGTGGAAAACAAACCGTGTCTGTTTCGAGTTTGGATGGCAGCGCACCTCCCTCCTCTTGCGGGCCCTTACAGTCGAGAAATTTTGATGCCGTGGTATTAAAGTATATCAGATTAAGATGAACATCAATGCCTCTTTCATTTGAACATAGGGTGGGTGTTTCAACATGAAATGACATTACACACGGCTGTGAATAAATCTCCGGGCCGGACAAAAAGCCCTCACATTAAGAGTCAGTATAGGAATGCCTACCACGCACAAACACATTACTGAGCACTGGGGCCAAATAAAACGGCGCCCTGAGTGCTGTAATCGCCAGGACGCAGGCCATTACGCCACTGCAGCATAAAGATATACACATCATTACCAAAGCCGCTTGCATTTCATTAGCAGTGTAGGAGTCACCACAGCCGATATATTTAATAAAACAGGCAAGACAGTATTGGATTTTACAGGAAAAGTTGCAAAAAAAATCCACCTCTTCAGTCCATCCACTCCAAACTTTCTTTACGGTTTCGTCAAGTGTTGAGTAATGATCAAAATATCAGAAAAAGAGGAATAGTCTGAAAATAAAATTCACTTTGGATACACCTGTCTAAATTTAGGTTTGCATGATTTAAAAAATATATTAATCTACATATAGCTGCTTAAATATCTCAAAATTTGTTTTGTAAGCAAATATAAATTCTAAACTAAATTTCTTTATAATATTAACCCCTTCATTGAAGAATTATTATATTTACATATATATTTACACACACACACACACACACACACACACACACACACACACACACACACACACATATATATATATATATATATATATATATATATATATATATACACACACACACACACACACACACACACACACACACACAGTGTTGGGTAAGTTTCTTATTAATTACTATTACATCATCAACATTGTATTTAAATTACGAATTACTCTGTCTAAAAATTTATATTTAGTTACTCAATAAGTAACTTAATTATTCAAATGGCTAATTAGGCTACATCTTAAAAACCTTAAAACCTTAAGGCATAGACAACAGAAATGAAACTCTTTATTCTTTCCATTTGAGTCAAACATAATATATCAGCCTTTTAGCTTTAAAACGAATGCAATACTTAAACAGTGAAGGTAAATTAAAAATCCAACCAAAAAAAAAAATAATTTCTAACTAAACATTTTATGCATCAGTTAGAACACAAGGTGTAAAAACAACAACAACAACAAAATTTAAGATAATAGTTAAATGCGTGTTATTTAATAGTTTTGATGGTTTTACCTTTATTCTAAAATAATACATGTACAAAATTAAATATAAAATTAATGTCTCCTAACATTTGACTGGTATGGTTTTCATTAAAACATTATGCAAATTGAGTGAATATTATGTAAATGTTATCCAAATAAGCACATTTACAAAGTTGTGTACACACCATTCACTGTAATTCTCCTGTACAAAACCAGTGACCAACAACAGTATAAATACTAAATCTTTCCTTGTCAATAAATACAATCCAAGTACAAAAAAACATGTTAACCACCAGTGTTGAGCATTGTATGCATGCAAGATGTCCGCCAGATTGAACACATTGAGCAGGTAACACAATGACTAGCCAAGACTGTCCCGAACAGCTGACGTCTGCATGTCCCACTCATGTTTGCAGAGAAAGAGCGCTGGCAGAGAGCAGACAGAAGTGATGCAGGGTAGCTTTGACCCCACTGCACTCTTCATCTTCCCAGAGCGAGCAGCTGGGCCTCCGTTCCCGCTCTCCCGCCCGCACTGGCTACTGTACAGATGACATTTATGTAAGTGCCGCACCAGAGGGGCCCACGTGACCAGGAGGAAACATCTCTCAACATCTGGTTTCAACATAATACTCGAGGCCTGGCCAAAAGAGAGTTCCCCTGCCCGCTTTGAGCAGTACTCTCATACTCCATCTTTCTCTGCAGATGCAATCTGCCCGCATTTCGTATGTAAAGACAGCAGTGCATAAAAGTACATTTATATTGTTAGCAAATGGATAAAAAGCTTGCAATAAAAGTAAATCTCCAGGAACCGGGCCCAGTTCGAGCATGTGCAAGTCGTTGTTAAATCCAGAGGGGTCTGAAGACGGAAACGTAATCTGTTGGAATACTGCGGCACGGAAAGAGACGGTGAGGTCAAAACGTGACTCGACGGTAGCTTAACAGCTGAACGAGGAAAACCCATGCAGGCAAAATGCACCTCATGGATGATTGACAGGGGAAATTATAGTGACTATCAAGCTATGAATTATCAAATATTTGGTCATCGTGAGATGATCAGCATCAGCTTATATCTTGCACAATTTCTGATCTGGAATGATTTTAGTCATTTGAGTAAATAATGATACATCCTAATTGCTACAATTACCATGTCATAAGATAATACAGAGTCAGAAATTAACTTGAGAGGAAATATTTGCCCCTTGAACTGATTTTAAGGGGAATTTTGACCTCTCTCAGCACACAGTTTCAATCAAAAGCCACTTCATATTAGTTTTATATTAAACACTATATCTGAAATTTGGCAACTAAAGGTCAATCATTTAAACAGAATATATTAAATATCAACAAGTTTAAATAAGCACTTATTAAAATAAATTTAACAAAGTACAATAAATTATATTAAATATATTCTATAAATAAAATACATTTAAATAAATAAAAAAATCGGGTTAAATTTCTCATCATGATTAGCATTATAGACTAAGTATTTCTAGCAATAATAACAATATCAGTCATTAGAGAAATTAATTTTTTCATTACTAAATCGACTGGAAAGCTACCTAAACCCCAGAGAAACAGACTTTTATATTTTGTGCAATAGCGTTTAGGGCTTTTTAGCCTCCAAAACAATGATGACGTCCTCTAGGGGGCTTTGTGTGAGACACTGCAGTCAATCAGCAGAAACACATTCTTCCTCTGTCCCCACATCCAGAGCCACCTACAGCCCCTGAAAGCCATCCCCTCGTCTCGCACACTGCATCTTTAAACCCGGCAGTTTGGCAGATTACACAGCTGCATGGGCCAGCCTGGTAAATTATTTACCATCAACGCGAGCCTTTCCCTCCTCCTACTCGCTCCATTATATAGCGCATCACATGCCAACTGGTCCTGGCACGCTGGCATCTGGCACTAGGGTGGCATTGCCTTAGTGGAGCCGAGCCAGGCCTGTTTTAAGCTGCTGGTATCTGCCGTAATACCATCTAAGCTCGGGAGGTACGGTGATCAACAGATCGGTTTAATCGTATCTGATTGACCGAGAGAATATACACGGGGCGGATTGTGGAAAATGATGGACACCAATAGTTTTTTCCCCAAATCCTTCTTATGTATATTCTTTGTTGACAGATTAGTGACATAATGAATCTGAATTGAGTTGAACCTGAGACTGTTTTAGTTTCTCAGTGTGAACAGAAAGAAAGAAAGAATTTATAAACGTTAAAATGAGTTAAAGCTGAGAATACATTATTTTGGGTACTAAAAACAGGATTTTCCAACATATTTAAAAAATAAACTTGCTTTGTAATGTCATAAATATCAGGCACTCTAATTTGTCTGGATTTCTACTGTATTTTTGTGCGGCAGATTCTTAAATCCAGCACTTTCAGTAAGATTGAAGCTTCAGTATTAGATTTCATACAGCAGTAATGAAATAATGAAATAACGTTCAGCTCAGTGAATCTAGTTTTATGTTTTGGATTCTCCTGGAAAATGGCTACAGGCCTGCTCTGCGAGTCGTAAATCTCACTAAATCCAGCGCTGGAAATGGTGGAAACAGGAAAGCACATGGTATTGTCTGTCCACTGGATGTCTACTCTTTTTTTCTTTCGCTGCCTTCTGGATGTAGAATCTCCATTCAACAAAGTCCAGGAGCATCACCCCACTCGTTATTCAAAACTACATGGACACACACACACACACACACTCATGCATAGAGAGCAGAGAGCAGCCATGATGGATGAGAGCAGAGTTACACTGATAAGAGAAAGGCCGTTGTGCCTCCATTATAGAGGAACATACACACTTCCAACAATTCTACAGGAAATAGAAATGTGGCATTTGTACTGAAGGTGGCTGACACCAAAGTGCACCGTCAGCTTTTGTGCAAGAATCTGTAAAATCAGATGTTTTCCAGGTTGTTTGTGTAAAAAGGAAAAAGAAAGGTACTAGCATACTTAGCCTCAGTGATTTAAACAAACCTATAAGAATCCACGCTTATTATTTAGTGCATCTGTGCTTACCTATTGCTCCCAATCGTGTGTGTGTATGTGTGTTTGCATTTGTGTGCGCAGCTGTGCACGCATATCTGCGCGTGGGCGTGTCAGTGTCCCCTATATTCTGTGCTCCCACACCCTTAAGGTCACAGTCAATTAAAGCAGACATAGAACAGACCCCCATCACATTTAGACCAATTTCAGCCCCACCTTAAAACTTGCACGCTCTCTTAACCACACATAAACACGAGAGGGAACAGTGTGCTGCGTAACCGTATAAATATGTTGTTACAGTACGATAAAACAAGAAATAGAGAAAAAATCAAGTATGTATCGTGGTCAGGGAGGAGGGCCCCCGTTGGTCCCCACGAGATGAATGCCCCCAGACGCTGGTCTGGTAATGAGGTCACGAAACTGTCAGACAGACCCTCAAACAAAGACACTGTGATCTAGGACCGGCCGGCCTCTCAGACACATACTCTCTTGATGGAGGCTATCAATCACACACACACACACACACGCATACCCTTTAATAATACACACCACAAACATCACAAATACTTTGAAAATCTTACTTTAAACAAAGCAGAAATTGGCTTAAACAATAGGTTTAATATAATATTAATTATTATTTTAGAATTAATATTTTGAATATCTATGTTTTCGGTCTGTTCTTGTAATTTTTATTATTTCTTATTATATTATTTATATTATAAAATTTTTACATATTTTTTTTTAAGTAAAACGTTTTTTGTTTTAGTACTATATTTTTAATTATTTTCATTCTGTTCTATTGTTTAGTTTTTGCTTTACATTTATTTATTTATTTTTTATTTCAGTTTTATTAGATTTTAGTACTTAAACTTCTTTCAATTAGTTGCCAAGGTCATTAAAAGTTGTATATATATATTTTTTTTTATTTCAACTTAATTTTAAACTACCAAAAACTATTTTAATACCTTGTTTTAGTTAAATGACAACAATAATATATGACATTTATACAAAATATTATATGCATTGTACATCTAAAATAACTTTCTATTTATAATTTATGTAAACTAAGCTTTTATATTTTTTTATGTACCTGTGCAAGTAAAGACATTTGAAATCATTTATAATATATATATATATACACCGCTATATACTTTAATTACCCGTTTCATCTCAAACATCACAGAATATTTTTCAAAAAGTGTCCCAGAAAACCTGCTTTATTCGACACATGGTGAGCTCGGGCCACTGTAGGATAGGAAAGGGTTAATGCAAAGAAAGCTGGGAAAAAGAACTTTTCTTTAGCAATTAGTTCTGATGAGCAGGTTTGTTAGGCAGCAGCTATTGAAGGTCTATTTATAGAGATTGCTTCAGGAGAAAAACCTGAGATGCGGCCATGCAGATCAGAGGGATAGGGGGATGAAAGAAGGGAAATGAAAGAGGAAAAGGGGGATGGTGAAAAAAGAGAAAGATGTGGCCTTCTGCCTCAGAGGAATGCAGGGCAGCCTCTATCTGGTGATGAAATGGTCTCGCAGCGAATGAGTGGACATATTGCCTGCCCCGCTGTCCACATGATGCGTTTGTTTGCGTTTTTCTGTATTTGGTTTGTTTTTAAATCACCTCGCTTGTGTCATAAAGTCAGTCTGGACTTGTGGACACAGCTTAAAGTGGAGCATGCAGTCATTAATTGACAGAGTGACTCAATACAGTGATTATTCATTCATTTGTGATTAAAATTACACACTCATTGACTATTCCCTATATGACACATAATGAGTGCCCTCATTCGTCCCTAAAAGAAGTCATAGATAACATTTATTCATTATATTCAACATTTAATATATATAATTACACACACACACACATAAATACATAAATTTATAATAATTTAAGATGTAAATTTTTTTAAGTGAGTGTAATAACTCTAGATAATGTAGATAATGTAATTTAAATGTAATTTACAATGTAATAATGTAATTTAATGTATAATTTATATTTTTTATTTATTATTAATTAAAATGTATTAATTAAAATGTAATTATGATTAAATATTAATATGTATTATTAATATAAATACTTAAATTATTTTTTAAAGATTACAATTATATTACAATTATTTTTTTTAAATATAACCCATTGAGAGTTGCTACATCTCTCAACACAATAATAATAAATTATGATTGCAGATCAGTTGCATTACAAAACACATTATGGGTATAAAAGAGTGAATTTTATATATATATTATATAAATATAAAATACACACACACATACACACGTTTACTCAGAATTCGTATAATGCTACAGAATGGCAGACACCTCAAACAGTGTAATCTATATGGCACAAGGACTGATTTTGGCCACTAAGTCTGCGGGTCTGTGGACCAAACGTTACAGACGCACATGTGGGAATGAGTTGTCAAAAAAAAAAAAAACAAGTGCCTACCAGATATACGTCTCAGGCTTTTTTCCGTTCAGGGTGCATAATTGTCAGCATTCCTCTTAAAAGCATATTCCATGGAAACAGCCCCCCTCCACTCGCCTGAACCTTGTGAAAACTTTAAATAGTGTTTTATGTTGCACGATTATTTCTGCCTTGTAATTCTGTCAGAGGGTGGAGGGGGTCTCGGGCTCTGAAAATTACCTCAAATAAAACATGTGGTGGGAGGAGGCTGATGCAAGTGTCTCTCAGAAAACACAAAGACATTTCAGAGGACACATAAAAGAGAAACGGACATAAACCGAGGACGAATGGGCAGGGTATGGCGAGAATCTGCTAGATTAAACCATACTGGGTAAAAAAAAAAAAAAGCAGAGGTAGCGTGAATAAAACAATTAAATAAAGCTCAGAGCAATAGAACCAACTGTATGCTGTATACACTTAATGCACATTCAGGTCACACGCCTGGATCATTGGGCAAAAAAAACGGAACGAGGTCCATCGTACGCCAAGACTATAAATATATACACACAACAATTTGTTACAGCTGAGAAGACATCTGTTTCACAGTGTCTGGACGCAGAGCATGAACTACACTGGCTGTTTAATATAAAACATCAATTTAGTGGATAGGTTTTCAGGTCGTACCGATTCAAGATCAGTATTGAGATTGAGGGACAGAATTGCAAGGAGACTGCCAGCCCACCTCCCGAGGACAATCGCACAGCCCACAAATCAGTTTAATGTTTCACTGACAGCCATGGCTGTTCACAGGAGGGACCACAACTGTGCAAAGTCCCCCACACCCCCCCGCTGCTGAATAAAGTGAAACTGAAGTCTGTTCTCCACAGACATTCAGACCGGAGGAGAGAAAACAGGGCTCTGTGTGAAAAGAAAGACAATGTAATCTGTGGACAGGAGGAACGGGAGCGACTGTGTCTGGAAGGGAGAAACTGTTTGAAGAGGATAGACTCTTGTTAATGAGAGACTTTGTTTGTGTGTTAAACGGAGAGACATTGAAGAAAAGAGACTACATTTGTAAAGGGAGACTGTGTTAGCTTGTGAAGTAGGGATGCAGAACTAATCGAAATAAAACCGAAATCGCAATATGGCTTAGTGTGATTATCAACTCATGTGATGATATAATTAAAAAAAATGCATCAGGTGTTTCAGAGTGAAGTGCAGCACTGTGTTCTTTTACACGCGAGCAGCTCATGATCTGGTGTTTTCAGCATGTGAGTTAGGGACAGTTAACCATCAATATTAGTATTGTAATTTTACAGTTTTATAGCACTGTAAAATAAAATTCACATTAATAAAACTATTATTATTATTATTAAAACATGAAATATTAATATGGTATCTTTGAGTATTTTGATTTTGCAGTAATTATTAAAATATTTTATTAAAATTAAAAAGTATTAAGTAATTTATTAAAATAATTTATTAATAATAAAAATACTATGTAATTATATACTAAAATACAGTACATACATTTTATATATATTTTATATATATATATATATATATATATATATATATATATATATATATATACACAGGCTATAACACTATATCATTAATATTATTACGTGAAGTATTATATGGTATCATAATATATGGTATATATTAGCAGTAATAATTAATGATGATAATAAAAATTAATAACAACAACTTTGATATTATTATTACTAGAATTATTATCATCATCATCACATTGATATATAACCACAAAAGTGTTGGCCAAACTGTGCAGCTCTACAAACAAGCACAGCACTGGATTGTGCAACAAATTGTTTCTTTTTGACGAGGAGAGTCTATGTTACCCTGTGAAGGAGAAAATGAGTCAGCTATTAAACGAGATTGTTCGCTTGTAATGTACTGACTGTATGTGTTTGAAGAGGTGAGCCTGTGTTCACTGTGTAAGCCTCTAAATGAGAAACTGCGTTAGCTTGTAACAGAGACAATGTGTTAGCATGTAAAGAACAGACTGTGTTGCTTGTAGAGGAGAAACTGTGTCTGTTTTTAGGAGGAGGGACAGTATGTGCTTAAAAAATTGAGACTGTGGCTGTATATGGAGGTCAGTGCGCCCCACTGTAGCTGAGGGAGCGCACAGAGCGTAAACACATTAACGTCACTGTGCTGCTGTACGCTCGGCTGCATTCACAGACTCTGACTCATCAGGGCTGGAATGGGAAACAGAGGACACTGGCAAGAGGGAGGCCCAGTGCAGTCACACACGAGCAACTGCCATACACTTGCAGACACATCATTAAACACACACAAACAAACATATCCAGAAAATAATTTACATCAATTATAAATAAATAAAAAATATTATTTATATATATATATATATAATATATATATATATATATATATATATATATATATATATATATATATATATATATATAAAACTATAAAAACTATAATAACTATAAATGCATAAAAACTATAAATATACATATGTATATATATATTTTTTTTTTGTCTGTTGAGTCCTCTATGTCCTAAAAAAATGAATTATTATGCATTCTGCCATTTACACTAAACTGCATCAAAAACACGTCCATACGACAGCGATTCATGAAAAAACGATCATCTGGAAAGCATCTGAAAAGGATAAAACCTGAGAGTCTATGTCATGTAGTCCTGCGTGACATTAGAGGTTTACTAGCTGGTTTACGTCCCGTTACGACCATCACACTTTACAGTCTTTCATTAGGGGTAGCTGTAAACGTCAACAGCCATTACCTCATCTCAGAGAGCAGAGTCACATGGCCCGCATGACATCAGTCAATGCTCCACACTGAAAACGAACAAACCACACTAACTTACATCTTCGCCTGCCCATTTCTCTCACACTATATACAAGGTTTCTGCAGGTGCAAGTGGTCCAGTGGAAATTTCAGTCCTGGTTCGCCCATCGACAGAAACAATATTATCATACACAATAATGGCTTTTCTGTGTTCTGCAAAGCGCAGATTCCATTACAGCTAAAAGCAAACAGTGATGCTGTTAAGTCATGCCTGTTAAGCGCTATAAATACAGAGCTGCTCTGTGCTAATGGTCTGTAGCCTTGGCACCTCCATCCGCAGGTGGCAGATGGAGTGACGGGCAGAGACCCGGGCACAGGGCAGGACGGGTGAAGAAGCGGGGTGTCCATATCCATACATCCAATACATCTGAGCTCACTTTTCGGCATTGTCACTCAGCACTAGTGAAAAATGGCAGCCACACCCAAATAAAGAGATGACAGGAATGACTGTCGCATTAGTCAGGTGGCCATGACTGTGGGTGCTTAAAATATCCTGTGCAAACTGCTAAAATAAGTGTACGATTTAATTGGCCTTGGAAAGAAGAACACGCCAGATCTCATGTCACACCCATAGTTTAAGGACTGTTGAAAGTATGATGTGTGTGTGCGTGCGTGCACATGCATTTACCTTAAAGAAATAGTTTGTTCTAAAATAGTTTGAATAGAATCGTTTTAAAACGTAACTCTCAGGCCAAACAACATGTAGATGAATTTGTTTCTTTATCAGGAAAGATTTGGAGAAATTTAGAATTGCATCACTTGCCCACCAATGTATCCTTCTAAAGTGAATGGGTGCCGACAGAATGAGCCTTAACAGCTGATAAAAACATCACAATAATCCACAAGTAGTCCAGTCCAAAAATCCATGTTAAAACCTGCCAATATGTTTTGGATTGTTTTCACTTGATCTCTACATATTTCTCTCCTGATTCAGACGAAGCAATTTTTTCACTGGAAAAAGCAGTATTACAGACTTGTATTTTAGCCAGAAGCAACAGTCTGAAGTTAAAAATCTTAATGATGGATTGGTTTCTTACCAATATGCAATTTTTCACTTCGAAAGATGTTAACTAATAGACTTAATTTATAAGCTGTACTGACTCTGACGGCACCCATTCATGAAATGTGCATGTGATGCATTGCTAAGTTTCTCCAAATCTGTTCATATAAAGAAGCAAACTCATCTAGATTTTGGATGGCCACAGGGTGAGTATATTTTCAACAAATTATCTTTTTTTTGTTTGTGAACAACTCTCTTTACGGACTATTGAAAGGACACTTTGCAGGTGTGTGTGTGTGCGCATTTACTTTAAGAATCGGTAACCCAAGTCAGACAAAGACCTCTAAGGTACATTAATCAGTAAAAGTAGGTCTCTGTTAGGACATCTAACACTGGGGACCAGGTGATTGAGACTGGGGCCCTTCAGAGGACGGGCTTCCGGAGGTGAACCATGAGCCGCAGCGCTGAAAAGCACAGGACAGGCGAGCCCAGTGTTGAAAAGCAGTAAGTGGATCTAGGGTTAATGGCGTCTGTGCATGTGTGCATGCCTGCCTGTGAGCTTTTACACAAGAAGAGCGTCTTTACGAGTGTGTAGAGCGTATATGTTTAAGTGTGCATGTTTCAGCGTGCATCCGAAGGCGTTTGACAGCACAGCCATTTGCTCGGGAATGATGGAGCACAGCCTGAAATCTGATCACGCTCCCAAGGCCAGTACACTGCCCACCCAAGGAGATGAAGATGAGTGTGTGGGTTATCGGGTGCTCGCAGACACTAAAACCCACAAACAAACACACATACACATTCACTGCCACAATAATATGCTGTTTAGGCAGCCTAAGGTTGCGTAAAAACACCAAACAAAGACTTTAAGTGTTCTTTGGACAGTAAACAATAACGCAACAGTGCATGCCTTCGCTTTCGAAGAATATACGTATTCTTTTTGCTCTATAAACAATAGTAGAAATTTTCTTTGTATAAGCACAAAGAACTTATATGTGAACAACACATAAAGGATCTTTCATAAACATTGACTATATTGATTTACACTCAGCTGAGGAGTAAGAATAAAAAAATAAATAACAGATACGATAACTAAAAACTGTAATCCAGTATTTTCTAGTCAAACTTCACAAAATTACATTGATAAAAAAAGCAGATTGGGGAAAAAATGTGTGATTGTGTGGGTGTGTGTGTGTGTGTGTGTGTGTGTCAAACTAATTTGAGATTTTTTGCATTCAGTGGCTTAATAAATGTAATAAAAACAGACAGGGGAATTTATTTTCCATATATATCCAGGCTCCCATCCAAGATCTTCCTAATCTTGGAGACATTATGGGATTTAAAGGGATAGCTTGCATAAAAATGTATCTCTTCGTTTTAAACCGTATGACTTTAAAAAAATATATATATAATTGGTGTTGTTTTGAATCCTAATGTCTTTAGTTACATGGTCAAGAAACAGATTTTCAAAATATATTTTGTGTTCTTCAGAAGAAAGACATGAGGGTGAGTGAATGATCACAGAAGTTTCATTTTTGGGTGGACTATCCCTTTAAGACTTGATTTCTGACCGCAGGACTGTGAATTGCAGGGTTTTGAAAGGATCGCTGGGGGTTGCAAAGGCTCGGCTAACGTGACCAATCTGTTGTCGGCTAGGTCGCCTCGAGAAGACAGATTACTCTTCTCCAGGCAGCTCAGGGACAGACAAACCCCCAGAACTCCAGAGGGAGGGTTCCCATTCCGGATCCTATTCCCATTCCTCGTCCCATTCCTGTCGGCTCTAATGTCCCAGTGCAATATCTCAGCACAAAGGGATTCTAAACAAGGAGGAAAAATTACATTCAGCCCTAGTCGTGCGTCTTCCTACAGACTCAGAGGGCGCAGTGTCAGGTTAAGGTACTCACAACATGCTCAATGATGTATTCTGATGGGAAAACAAATGAATTCTAACGACGTCACACAAATTGGCTTCAGATTTTTGAATATTTCAAATCTGTAATAAAGTCACCATGTGGGTGGTGATAAATTACAGTAGACTAAAAGTAGACTAAATATTATAAAACTATGAAGGAAAGAGAATTTGTTTTAAAAACTACCAATCAAATACAATCAAGAGAAATTAAAGTGGACTCGCTTTGAAATGTGGGGCAGCGTGACTCATAAACACAGAAACAGTAGTCAGAATATCCAAATGCATAACACCAAGTTCAGTGGTGACTATCGGAAAGGAAGCTCTGAGGAACAGCCAATCAAGTCAGCTGAGAGAGACAGGAAGTGGCACACAGTCAAGCCCCATCAGTTCCACTCCAGTCTCGTTCCCGCTTTGGCTGAGCAGATGGATCAAATCCTACAGGCACAAATACAATGAACCAGTACATTAAACAAGTGCTCTCAACCTCAAAAAAAAAATACTCAAGGAGGGTGATAAACCAAATATAAAACCAACAAATCTGAGGTTTGTTTTTGCTTTTTACTCGTCTTTTCTTCCCTTGACTCAGCTTTACTAACCTGTCAGGAGGAGACGTATAGGCACTAATGCTAAAACCCCACCATGAACCTGAAGGCTACGCAGAGAGACAGATATCCCTGACCCGTCTCTCCCACACAAGCCTTTAGTAGGTCAGCCCCTCTTCAAGGATACCATGTAAAAACAAATCACCTCTGACAGAGTAGAGAGAAATGTGAACATTTCTTTTCTGAAAATGCAGGATGTTATCACTTTCAAACATATATCAAACAAACATATTCAAAAGCTAGACACGAATGAGGCAATAAAACTACACAGAAGGGCCATTATGAACATTATGGTACTATACAGACTACAATTCAAGTTTTGGGGTCAGTAAAATATTTTAATGTTTTTTTAAATAAATATGTTATGCTTACCTGACCTGTAATACAGTAAAAAAAAAAAATACTAGATTTTAAAATATCTATTTATTATTTTGCATTTTTTTCAAATGTAATTTATTACTGGGATGGTAAAGCTGAATCTTCAGCATCATTATTCCAGTCTTTAAGTGTCACATGATCCTTCAGAACTCATTCGAATTATGTTGTTTTGTGCTTAAACATTTATTATCAGTGTTGAAAACATAGTGCTTCTTAATATTTATATGCATACTGTGTCTATTTTTATCAGGATTTTCTGATGAATGTATAGTACGAAAGAACAGCATCAATTCAAAATCTAAATCTTGTATAAATGTCTTTACTTTTGATTAATGGAATGCATCCTTGTTAAATATAACTTGTTTATTTCTTTTTTATTTAAATCTAAATACCACCAAAATACCTTTCAAAATAACTTAGTGCAATAAACATAACATGCATATTTTAATATCACATTCACGGCTATCATACTTAAATAGCTGTTTAAGCCATGTTGCAATTCCAGAATTCCAGCTTATGAAAATAACAGGCAAGTTTCGAATTTACACAAAATATTGAGAAAGAGCATGATTAAACATGACTGAAACTCTGAATAAGATCTGTTGCTCTAGGTAGACTAAACATGTGTGCAAACCTCCCACAGGAAAACTCTGTTGCTCAGCAGTTGCGTTTTCATAGTTCAAGAGACTTAATGAAGTTCTCAGTGTTTTCAATATCAAGAATACTTATTTAAGTATCAACCATATTTCAATGAGAAATAAAAACAAATCGAGACAACCGTAATGAGAACGGTTTGCTCTCATACTGAAATCTCTACAAAAACTTTTGAGGTCAGACGTTCATATCTTGCCCATCCCACAGATATCTTCTGAAAGTATAGCAGAGACATATGCAAGATTACTAGGATAAAAAAAAAGTCATTATTTAATCTCACTGCAGCCTAGAAGAAACAATTGACATGTATAAAGAAATATGATTTTACTTTCCTACAAGCTGTGGAAACATTTCATCGGTCACGTATGAATATAGTGAACAGCTCGGGTCTACAAACCGGATATGTCGACCCCAGACCTCACTGGATTGTGCCTCCCAGCCCCCCGTGCCTCCATTACAGTGTCAACATCAAAGGCATTTTTCAGTGTGCTAGTCACACAATGCTCTCTCTTTCTCACACTACCTCTACACGCACAGAGATACACAACCACACACAAATACACTGTAACAAATTCAGTCCTTGGTAAATACCCTAACGTCGTGTTACGAATGGGACGTCTATAATTAACAGTGTAGGACGCCAGTCTGCCAGCGTGGGCGGCGTGCCAGTGGATCAGCCCTAATTACTGTATTCATTTTGTCAGGACCATTCAGTTCACAGCTCTCTCTGACCAGCCCTGGCAGCCAATGAAATCTCTGGACACTAACATCACAACGTCCAGAGGCCAACCAGCCGTCCCCTTTAAGGCAACATCAAAGCCAGTGAAGGAGCAAATATCAAAATGGCTGACACACACATACAACAATCAAAACAGAAAAAAAAAAAAAAAAACTTTCAAATGAAAGGACGCTTTTCTTCGACTGACTCAGTGCTCTTTGTAGTGGCCTTTGACGCTGAGAATCAGCAGAGGAAACATCAGTGCACATGATCGAAATATAGTACAAAAACAGTATAAAAAAAAATAATAATAATTCTTAAGTCACCCGAAGAACAAAAAAATTAGCTCTTTCAATTTATGAGTTGAAATGAATTAATATTTTTCTAATACTTGCTACATAGTTGGATATATATATAACAACATATTTTTTTATACAAGTATATATATATATATATATATATATATATATATATATATATATATATATATATATATATATATATATACACGTCAAAATCTCCTCGAAACATGTCGGCCAAGCAGATAAACATATAGGCCGATGCCAATATTTGACAAATGCCAAATATCGGCCGATACATTGGCCCTGGCGATATATCGGTTGACCACTACTGATTACACTCAAAAATGTATTATTAAAATTTTACAGCAGTCATATGAATTTTTTTTTTTTATTCAACTTTCTTAAATTCAAATTACCATTCAGCATCCTGCATCAACTTGGATTCCAACTGGAATTTAAGAATCAATCAAATCTCAATTTAGTTCTAAATGGCAAACAAGACTGTTTATGATTTGATCACATCAAATTAAGCCAGTATGCAATCAAAATTTACTATATTTAATTTATTAATAAACATTTCTGATCTTAGGAACTATTCATCACTGAACAAAGTAAAAAAAAAAAAAAGTATTTCATCTTTCAGTGCAACTTTCCTTCTCATCTGAAGTTGCCAAACATTTTTCATTTTCAACCCCTATCCTCCAACCATTATACATTTTCGTATATGAATATTGTTAAACTTAAAAACCACCACATTACGGCTATAAAACAGCTTGCAAACCCTTCATGTTCACTTTAAAAGGTATACATAAAAAGCAGGTATATTAGCACTGTGTGGTTTATTCACCATCAAACGCTCAGTGTAAACTTTAAATGCGCTTATGGTGTTTGCATGTGGTGCAACACTTCCAGCAAAAATGCAAAAAATGTGATTTTTATCAATGGTGTCTAATGCATAAACTCAAAATATGTGAGCTAGAGGGGAGGGAATGCACATGACCTTATGAAAATATTTCCATCTTGCAGGCAGCTCTGAATATAATTACAGCGCCGACACACTGGTCTCTTTCAGTCTCCATCACATCCTATTTAAAACTCCATCTAAATGAGCATGCAAAAGCGAAACGAGAATAGCGCTAAATGTGGTGGTTGTTTGGGTTAAATATTTAAGCGTAAAAAAAAAAAAGACAAAATGTGGCAAATTTAACGGCTGCTTAGGATTATTTATTTTACAGGTGTATGGCAAGGAAAACACAGACGTTACGTAATCGGTTGGAAAATAACGGTTCATCCCAAAAAATCCCTATCTGTCACATTGACATCACATAGAAGACAATAAACTTTTCAACCTGCATCCTGAGGCAACGCAAAACTATGAAGGCTATATAAATAACTAGTCAATAACAATTAAACAACAACAGTGCAACATTAGTGGACTGAAATGGAAGCGGATATGGAGAGACAGAGAAACAAAAACGGCAATTCATCAGTCTAAAAATATACAGATGAGTTCTGAAAACTTTAAAGGGACAGTTCATCCAAACATGAAAACGGTGTCATTATTTCCTCATG
Source organism: Carassius auratus (assembly GCF_003368295.1). Classification (NCBI taxonomy): domain Eukaryota; kingdom Metazoa; phylum Chordata; class Actinopteri; order Cypriniformes; family Cyprinidae; genus Carassius; species Carassius auratus. Next base: position 13,781,982 of record NC_039252.1, read on the forward strand.
TCTTTCCAAACCTGTATGATTTCCTGTTCTCAGTGGAGTATAAAAGAAAAAATTTTAAATAACATACTGGTCGCTCTTTTCTAGGGACTGGAAGCTTCAAGCTTTAAAAAGGACACAAGAGTATCACAAGAAAGTATCAAAATAAAAGAAAAAAGTCGGTTTCTCACATCAAGGTAGTAAATGGCCTCAAAAGATTTTCCAACTACATTTATTAAACTTATCATTCTGTAGCCTTAAAACCCCAGTGTTCATTTACTTATGTTACAAATATTGATGTTATGATATTCAGCAACAATATCCACATTTTCAAAAAAATAAATAAATAAAATTCATTATATTACATTGTATTATTATTAATATGTCACAAATGTTACATATCAATGCATCAACATTTGAATTGGAACATTTTGAATTGAATAGTTTCGGACTATTTATGATACTTGAATTTTTGGGGGTAATTTTGAAGCATAATTGTACTCAAAAACTTCTTCTTTGTCAAGAAAGTTGAGTTTTTTTTTAGCTAGTGGAACTTGATGCAAATTTGAGTAAATTAAGCACAAACATCCCAAATGAACAGAACTGCCGATACAACAGAGCCCACTGAGGTTAGGTGACGGCTTGCCCTGTGTCTGAAGGAATGGTACAGTAAGGTAGCCATGGCACATTAATTCCACATCCAGCAGCCCGGCCATTAAGGTAAATTTCCAGCTTCCCTCATCACAGATAGAATTTCCACCACTCTGACTGAGGCCCTTGATGTCTTGCACCTTGGGCACTGGGCAGAAAAGCACTCGGACTGACTTTTTTTTTTTTTTTCACAGGGTTCACAGAATCTCCGAACGCGTGGCCTCCCAGCCAAAACCCCCAGCACGATTAATTTAGTAACGGGTTATTAAGCTCAGACATAAATTGCAGCCCTGGACATTTTAATGGAAAAGGGGGACTGATTTATTGAGGCTCCGGAGACAAAACAGGTTTTTTATTTTCCATTTATTCATCGGCACTCTCTGGGAGTGGTAACTCGCGAGGAATTCACGAAACAAGAGGCAAGAAAGAAGGAGCGAGAGGGAGGAGGGCAGGAGGCGACAGCAACCGTGATCAAAGATACGGCTGGCCAGAGCGCCGCAGTGCCCTTGAGTTCTCCACACTACAGATGCGTTGGCAGAGACTTCTCAAAACCAAACACGGCGAGGAATTATACGGATTTGCCGTTTGGCGGATTGGAGGCACCTGTCTGAAATCTTCACAAAAGCACTCTTACGCTGATAAGGATATTATTAATCAAAGACTAAAAGAAAAGCCCAAGGTTATTTTGAACTCCAGATGTCTTCTGACAGCTGTCTGAAATCTCTTTCTCTTACTTCTTTACCTTGATTACTAAATCTTTAATTACTATTATCCATACTAACATTGACTTCAGCGCGATACTAAATCAAGACAAATAAACAGCAAATTACAAACAAATTACAGATAAACGGATAATTAATTTCAAAAATTAATTTCCATTTATTTAATTAACATGTTAACACATTCAGTTATTTTTTAAGGAAAGAAAACAACATTGAAGTAGCATATGGAATGTATATGAGATTTGTATGAAACAATGTACTTTTATAGTTATTCATTTATATAATTTTATTTTATAGTTCAATTACATTATATATTGTTTTATTATTAGCATTGTTATTTAGTTAAATCCGTTGACATTTATAAAATAAAATATATATTAATAATATGTAAATATATATAAATAATATTAAAAAATATTTGTTAAAATGGCAAATCCATATTTCATTCTAAATTCTGCTCTTACCTGGATTTGATTTACAAATAAAGTTCATAATGAAAGAGTCAAAATCAATAAACACGTTAAAAATGTTATGCATCAATATGCGAACAAAAACTAATGCTCCATGGTATTAAAGATTTTGATCCTGTAAATACTATAGTATGAAAACAGAATCATGTCTGCACATTAAGAATAATCTTTCGGTTTCAAAACAGAACAGACATCTGATAAGCATCCTGATCAAATGGTCATGATGTTCTCCTACTGTCAGGACACGTTTGTTTCAGATCTCTATCAGATCAGAGACGGTTTTCAGTAAATAAAGATTCACTGATCCTTACTGTCTTGCTAACATGCATCGTCGGTTTCTCCCCTGGAAGATGACCTCACAGACAACCCTACGGTCTGGACACGACCGTCCGCTGCTATTCATGCACACCAAATATTCCCTAAATGGATAAACCATAATATCCTCTGGTTTCTCTGCTACTGACCTCTCTTACAAGGCCATGGCGAGCTTCAGACAAGTGCAAAATCAGAAAAATAATCTAACAGCGCGGCCATGCTCTAGAACTCAAGTGGAACAATCGTAATAAAAAGAATGCAACTCTACAGGGTGCACGTTTAAAATCCTGTAAGCAGTCAAAATGGAGGCAGAACGCAAGCAGGGGAAATTCAACTGATTTGAATTGCTAAAACATGGAGCTTCACAGGTACCCATGAGACCAGGATGTGTCGGTCCAGACATATGACAATTAGGTGCTCAAATTCTCCTTCGCTCCACTACCTTTGAGATTCCTATCATTTGGAAAATCGTCTCTCACTCCATTTCTCGCTTTTGCTCACCTCTGGAGTATTCTTCTTGAACTCGCGGCTTTGGTCGATGAGTTTTTTCCTGGACTGCTCGCTTTCATCCTGTCTGTTGGCCAGGGCTGTGGCGGTGGTATCCAGTTCTTTCTGTGGACAGATAAGGGAAACGATTCAGATGAGGTTCAAGAGTAATGGATTTGGTAAATAAATGACATGACATCAGTGAATCGTTAAAAAAGTACCTAAATATCAACCTTGGATTGACAGAATTGGCAACTATTTTAGATTTTGGATCATCAGAAACTGATTTGTCTTCCATGTGACCATCAGATTTTAAAGGAAAAAAGTCAAATGATAATTTTCCTATTATTTACTCGGGCCAACTTTGTTCCAACAACCACTGAAAGCAGGATCATGAAGGATCATGAAAAAGACCCAGTTTAAATCCAAATGGGACTGAATAAATCAAGCTGGATTCAAAATGTCAACTTAAGAACCAATTCATGAATGATTTATTCAGTTTTAATTGTGAATCAGAAATGAACCATTTCTTTAAATTATGAAGAACTGACAAGAACCAGTTGAATTGATTCAGTCCGAGTTGGATTCAAAATGTCAGCTTAAAAACAGATAAGTGAATGAACTGATCAGTTTGATCAATTAATTATGAATCAAAGCAACCAATTCACTGCAAAGAAGCGGTTGATTAAATGTACAATTTGAGTTAAACGTTTCAGTGAGTTGGATTCAAAATGTCACTTTAAGAATCGATTTGTGAATGAAAAGATCAGTTTGAATTGATTCACAATTCAAACTAAAAGTGTCAGTAAATTGGTTTCAAAAGTCAGCCTAAAAACTGATTTGTGAGTGAACCGTCTTAATTGTGAATCAAATCAACTAATTCACTTAAAAGAATGGTAAAAATGTTGAAGGATAAAATAATTCACATTTTGAGTAAACAATTCAGTGAGTCAACTTAAGAACTGATTAAAAAATTAATAATTCAGACCAAATTATGAACTTGGCAACTTTGTACGAAGAGGTTAGCAACAGCAGCTTTTTGTTGTCCATAAGCAGAGTCATTGACCACAGACCAATCGCGTTCGCTGAAAGCTGTAAAAATACAACAGAACCTTCACGCCAAACATCACATCTATTTTGCAGGAAACACGTGTTTTATAAGGTGTGATTGAGAATACTGCATGGTATGCACCTGCAGGCATACTGTGGCTATAAACCTCTTGCTCCGACTAGCCGATCACATTCCCAGGAAAGTTGCGACAAACACACTGCGATTGGCCACAGAATCCATCAGTCAGCCACAGCGCACTGCAGTCCCACCCCCAGTGGGCCTCGTGAAAAGTCAGCAGTCTGCGGTCCCTGCCGTCCCACTCTTCTCCTCTCAACAGCAGGGAGCTGAGCTAAAGAATATCGTCTGACATCTGGGAGCCAGATGCTGGGAACAAATCAACTTAATTAGGCTGGAACTCTGTGCGCCAGACTCCCCAAACCTCCAACACAACAACTAGGGGGCTGAGTCACCACAGTCTCGCCCCAGTTTTACTCTCCTCTGTTATTATCACCTCCTCCTTCCACATAGGAAGACACATGGCTCCGCAAAACACTCCGACAGAGCGTCGTTTGGCTAGTCTGGCAAGGTAAAAGCACGAGGGCTGATCTCCAGAGACAAATCTGGTTTTAAAATACCATCCCTAGAGACGGGTGTGGATCATTGGTTTCTGGGTCAATGGGACATGTTTTAGATAAAAACGTCATGCTATGTAAGTGGGCTATGGTTCTGGTCTTCCTAAATGGCTTGTTATTAATACAAGCGGTGAGACTGTGACGGAAATAAACTGTGACATAATGCATTTACTCTAACAAAGCACTGACATGACATGTACGCACTGTACGTGAGCTTTATTAAGGGTAGCCTATATACATTACCTCTACATAATCATGATATATACACATACTTTTCTAAAACCATAATGCAATTTTTAAGGTTGTGCAGCCAAAATTAAAGAAAATATGAATCATAATACAGGAATGGTTGCACTTTTAACTTAGGAAACCATATGTGAATTAATCATTTGAAACTGTGAAACAGATCAAAGTTTTCAAAGAAAAGAATCTGTTGATTCCATTCTAAATTTCAACTAAATGACTGAGGTGGATTCAAAACGTCAACTTTAGAACTGATTTGTGAATGCAAGCATGATATATATTCTTGTCTTACACTATAATGGGATTTTCTAGACTGTGCAGCCAGAATCTTCACCAAGTATGAATCATAATACAGCAAAGGCTGCACTTTCGTGGTTTAAGAAGGTACTTCATTGAAGTATCAACTTCATTTCAGATGTTTCTCCTAAAGGTCCTTGGGAATACTAATTTTATGAAATGCTACAATGTGATTTTTAAGGTTGAGCATCCACAATTGCAGTAAATATGAATCATAATATATAATAAAGTTTGTGCGGTCAAAGCTGAGGAAGGTACTTCAGTGAAGTACCAAGTCTCAGATGTTTTTCGGATTCCTTGTGGAAAATGTCTACGACAACTGTTGACACACAGAAACAGTATAAGGCTGTAAAATTAATGTGCATATAATAGAGCAGATCTTTTGAGCACAGTTTGAGACTCGCTTGAAACTCACAACTGAGTTTCCTAGGGTCTTTTCTTCTCAGAGACGTAATAAAAACTCTCCATTTAATCTTGCTGCTGTCAAAGAGAAAGGTTTGAGATATTAAAGAGCGTGATTTTTCTTTCCATTGGTATCAATAGTGTTAATGCCCCCTGGGGTATTCCATCCAGCCCCCCGGTGTAGTTCAAGGAAGCCCTGTAGCCCTCCAATGAGAGTCGTTTATATAAAGGACCAAATTGTTCTCCATAATAGCTTTATAATTTTCCTAATGGAAGAATTCTGCTGGCTCAGGCGGCGGTGCTTGTCTTAGTTAATTTGTTCGGTAGTAAACGCTGATGGAACAGATTACAGGGCTCCCCAGAGAGCCAGGCCCTGCCAGATACTATCAGCTGCATATGCAGCAGGGAAACGTCAGCGAGGCCTCTCTCTCTCTCTCCTTCTCGCTGCTGTTTTTTCTTCCCTCGTTCTCTCATAACCTATCTTTCTCACAGGCCATTACATTTCCTCTCTCTCTCTCTGTATAACTGCCAGTGTCGCTGTGCCACAGAGCACCTGAGCACTCAAGAGGGTCAACAGCTCAGAGGCAGTCAGGAACAGATAAAAACAAAGCAAGACTCTAACACAGGTGAGAGGGACGGCAGACACACTTCTGCCATGGGAACTGTACTGTAACTAAAAATGGCAGGTATAATTCTGAACAAATGGGTTTATCATTCTGTTAGCAGGAAAAGCTGTTTAAATGGACTAAAATAAAAATTATAATAATAATTGAAAATCACATTCCTGGTCATATTTGCCATTATTTATCAGTGCACATTATTCTGTACTTAATAACAGTCAAACTATAATAACTTGCTCAGTCTCTGAATAATTTTTTTTGTTTGGATGCCATCACAAAGACCTCTTTGGTTCCACTCTGGTCACTATTCTCGATTAAGTGCATTCCCAATGGACAGAACAAGTCTGGATCTTTTTTTTTCTTATTGTTTCTTAGTGTTGCAGGATATATGAAACTAAAATCAATAACGTGATATGGCTTAGATCAATAACGATTCTCAAATCATGCATGCTGGGATTTCATTAACCAAGTATAATCACTGCAGGTTTCAGAGTGTAGCGCTGCACTGTTTATTTACCATTAACCAAGCCCCTCTAAGACGCTAAAACACTTTATCATGAGCTGCTTGAGTGTAAATAAACACAGTGCTGTGCTTCACTGCACCTGCAGTGCAAATAAATATCAAAATTTAAGTCTGATGGTTTAGCCTTTGAAAATTGAGAAATTAGGATGGAATTGTTAACAATGTTATTTTACAGATGCGCTACTTTTTTAAAATTAAATATTCTATTTTTATTATACACTACAATTGTAATACCACAAACAGTTCTTATTTAAATATTTGTATTAAATTAAATTGAATACAAATACAATTTTATTAAAAAATAATTGTTAAATGGGGCAGAAACTGTGGAATATTCTAAACCCAAGTCAATTAAGTTTTTCCCTAAAATTTCAGCTGTAAAAGCATGGTTCATGAGCAAAAATGTAAAAGGGTAAAAGTGATTTTTTTAAACTTTTTTTTTCATTATTATATTGCACAATACATACAATGTAAACAGTGTTAATTTTCCCCCAATAACATCACACTACAGATGTTGCAAATGCATGTCAATCAGAGCATGCACACTTACAACAGACATCATCAACAGTTTGAACAGTTTTAAAGTCGAAACAAAAGTCGCAAAGAGATGCCGAAAAAAAAAGAAAAGAAAAAAAAAGCTAAAAATACACAACAACAAAAAAAAGTTTGTCCAGTGTACTGTACTTGGGTAGGCTGAACAGATTTTAGACTGAGTTTTTTATAGCTTGTCCTTTAATCATTTGGTCTAAAAAAAAGGTGACCTGATTTCTGAAGGGTATGACTTTATACTTAAGTGAAAAAACAATAAAGGAAAGTGCGTGTATGCGTTTTGAAAGGTACCAACGGCTGCCATTTGCAAAGATAGAGCTAATCTATTTATATGCCGGCATAGTCGTTAAGCCCTTATCAAAGTCTTTGGAAATGCTGTAACCATTTATAAAAAACCTGCTTTGTGTGAGCAACTAATCTCAACGCTGACCCACCGCTTTGAGCTCTGACTTGGTGTACGCTGTAGTCGGGTCTGTTAAACACCTATGCCAAAGATTTGGCAGCAGAAGTGTGAACTTAACCTTGTCATGTCCCGAAAAGAGATCCCTCGACATTGTGTTCAACTCAACCTGTACTACAGATTTTCATCCAATCAAAAGCTCCAGAATGAAATGTCCCTCCCCTCAAACCACCTGCAACTGACTAGCCAAGTGACAACATATGGCTCATAGCTGCGATGTATCTGAATTCTATTGGATATTTCAAACAAAATATGGTACACCCCACCCAAACCTACTGTTTCAACAGGAAACAAAAAAGAAACCATTCTCACTACACAAGAGTTTAGTTTTAGTAGAGCAGCTAAGCTAAGCTAATTAAAAGTTTTTATTCACACACCTGCCATGATTCACTCAAATAAACAATTCAAATCATCAAAACAATGGTTCAGTGATTCATATTAAAAGGAGTCAAATCATTACTCTGACAAAGAAAAAACATGTGGCAAAATGTTTTTGTTAAATATCTCTGCAGAAAAGATGCATGAAATATAAAGCTGAATATTATGCAAACTTAAACATAACCTAGATTTTTAGAAATAATAGTATTAAAAAAAGAAAAATGCTAAGAAATGTGGTGTTACAACTTTTGAGCAGACAGAATTAGAAAACATAACTGCCTCAGCATTTACCTTTATGATATATAACTGCATTTAGCCTACAAAATGCTAGCAGATTTTTATGAAAAAACAAATAAAGTTGATTTAACTGTTCTGATACAATTCGCACCCTGGATAAACAAACATTTTTAACAAACCACAAGCATTACGACACAGTCTGATCTGTTCAGTTCCTTCCTTGTTCTGCGTCTTGAATTACAAACACTGTCTGAAAAAGTTCAACAATGACATAATCGCACTACACGAACAATGCATCTGTGTCAGTAGTCTATGATACACTAAATCTTCCTGTCTCCTTTAGCTTAGATGGCTTAATTGCAAATCAAGGATTTAGCGTGCCATCAAGATCCACTGTCACACAGCAACAATCAGACAAAGGCACGCAAGTAATACCGTTGCGGGAGGTTGCGATAGTGCAGAAACTTCACACTGTGGTATGCAGTACCCAATCAAGACCACCGCGTTCACAGAGCTGTATAATGTGAGAGCCCACTGTTGCAACCCCTGGGAACACGCGCAAGGGAACGAATAACGTGCTCGCATACGCACAATCTGTGAATAACAAGGGACCGTGGGGTTGAGTCTCATTAGATATGGACAAACTACAGACCAGACTTCATTTCCATCCAATTAAGAGACACTCAAAGCTTTATGGGGGCTTGCTGATTATGATGCAGTACATTTGGGTCTTCTCAGTGCAACAATGTCCCAGTTGTTGACAGAAGAACACTCCCTTTCATACCAGCTGGGGAGGGCAGGAGTTTTTTGAGGCGGTTTAACAGACTGTACACGCATTACTAATTCCAACTTGTTTTGTAGGCTGGACATCAGGAGCGAGCAACTGCTTAAAAATGCTTCCTACACAACCCGATTCTCACTGACAATATTCGTCAGGCCTGATTCGTGTCAACATTCGAGCGATCATGCACTTGTCAACATGGGAACATCTCTACATGTTTAAATGGGTCATATGATGCGTTTTCCTTTCTCTTTGGAGTGTTACAAGCTGTTTGTAAATAGATAAGATCTGTAAGTAAAATCTTTTATAAAGATAAATCTTTTATAAAAGTTTAAACTCGACCACACCCTCCTAAAACACCTCGTTTAAACACGCCCCCACCTGTCTACATTACTGTGTGGGAAGATTTGCATAACACCGCCCAAATGTTCTTGCAAAGAAAGAAAGCGTAACTTCGATTATCGCTCTAGTATTATTTTGCCGCTGTCACCGCCTCCATGTTTTGGAGATGCTGTGTTTCGTTGTGAAAGCGAAACTACTTTGTTTGGATTTCCAAAAGAGGACACAACTAGAAATTAGTGGTTAAAATGCATTTACAACACTGTTCCAGAACAGTTCAACCCAGTCTGTGTGTGTGCAACGCATATTACGGAGGACTGTTTTCCTGAAGGGTAAGTGGCGTAACATTTCCGTCTCACGCTTGAGGCATTCGGCCAATCACAACACACTGGATAGCTGGCCAATCAGAGCACACCTTGCTTTTCAGAATGATGAGCTTTGTAAAAATCAACGTGTTTCATGGAGAAGAAACAATAATGTACGGTACGTGGAAAATAATGTTTTTTGAACATTAAAGCACATAAAGATATTTCACAAAATAATGTTATTTTTTAGCAACGTCATATGACCCCTTTAAACTGAAACTGTTTGAAGACTTCAGTCACACAACTGGGATTACGACTTCCACACTATATTCTCATTAGGATAGTATCTTTTTAAGAAACTCTTTTCTCACAGATCAGCATCATCTCATGTCAGAGCGGACCGGTCTGTCCACAGGGCTGGCGATATCAGCCGCTCCTACGGCTGTAATGAATCCAAGACCGGTTCACCATCTCACACGCCATGTTTGCTATCAACAGAGCTCTCAAGGGCTTACAGCGCAGTTCATTAAAGCTGAGGAACAAGAAAAAGCCCAGAGCTTATTCTCTATTTCTTTCTCCTCTCATTTCTTTCATTCGTTCTTTCTTTAAACCACCATCATTCCGCCTTTGATTTATTATGCAACAAGATCAGCAATTTACTTCAGAGGCTTTCATTCAGCACTGGAAGAATCGCGATATGAGGAGGTCTGAGAGCGTAAGTTGGTACTGCTTGTCACAGTCGCACAGTACGCACTTTTAAAACGAAAATCATTGATTTGTTATCGAGATAAGCGCAGCATGCCTTTACCTCAGAAACTTTTAGGCTTCCCCGAGCCAATACATACAGCTCTGCCTCCTCCGCCACTGATAACAGCATTCCTCAAATACTGTATGGGTTTTAGAGAAACTAATTAAAGCAATTATATCTCCAGTTGGGAGTGGAGGCAACGTCTGGGGATTGGATCTCTGGTCGGGAGGGATGTGAACTGTTTCTCAAACAGTTTGACCGGCCCAAGAATGGATGACAAAATATGTGTAGAGATCCTCTTGTTTTTTTGGATTGTAGCTGCATTAATGTGACAGCCTTGAGTCAAGAAAAAACAATTACTGGCTCCACAAAAGTACACGACCCAGTATTGCATGATATGGCTATGCAACTATTAAGTATTTTCCGTTTGCTTATTTAAAATTACACACACACACACAGCATACATAACTAATCAATTATCATTACTGACAGAGAAAAGCAAAGAATATATAAATTTTACATTGGAACTTTAATTAGCATGTTGTGCTACATCAAAAATGTAGTTCTTTGAATAATAATAAGTGTCTAAAAGTTAACCAGAGCTAACTACTGATGGCTTATTTGCAGTGTGTGACAGGGAAAGATCTCTGGGAAAAGTTTCAGCTTGATAAAATTCCACAGAATATTAAATGATGCACAGCAAGCAAAGCACCATGCAACATATCTGCCCTTGTAGAACATTTTTCTTGATTAGAATATAAGTGAATTGTGTGCAATCACAGAAATTCTAAAATTATATCTGGCCCATTGGAGAAACCTAAGAGAAACAGACTGTGCCACAGGAATGGAACATACCTTCTTATGGCCACCTACTTCAGTGGAAATGGTCATATATGGTGGAGCCCTAGTCTCATGTTCACTGCTTAAAATAAAGAAGTATATGGAATGTATATTGACTACCTTTGGTGCATGAGAGGTAAAGACTGGACTCTGGAGTTACTCTGCAGACTGGCTTAACTATTTCTTTGAGAATACTGGCATTTTTCCAGTCATATTTCCTTAACAGAAAAATTCATTTCTTAGTTTTTATATATATATACAGTACAGTACAGTATATATACAGAGAGAGAGAGAAAGAGAGAGATGAAATATAATTATTCTGTGTTTGAGTTTTATTAAAATTTGCCACAGGTCGTTCATAGTAGCATACATTTAGTTTATGATAACCACAGTTAAAACCACACATGTAGCACCTCAATATCATGGTAAAATGTATATTAGTTTCTAAGTATTTCTATGAAAAACATTAGTCTAAAGACATTTAGTGTAAATGCACAAATGCTATAGATTATTTTTTTTTTAAATGATAAGAATATCCCACATTTCTGCCACAATACCATGATGCAGTTAGTGTTACTACAATAAAACACTTTCACTATTCAGTGGAAGTGAACAAATGGCGCAATTCAAATGAGTAGCACTTTTTCGTTCCACTTCTGAGGCATTAACATTACACTTGAACATACCAGTAGACATGATTAACTGGTAGAAATGTGTAAATTAATAAAGATTTTGGACTATCGTCTGATTTGTCTCTACTGTGGACACACACTCACATGTTGCTGCTGTGCACTACGTGGTAGCAAAAACATATTGAAAGTACATTGGAAACATTATATTGGATTCGGGCAGCTCTTAAAGTGACAGCAGTATTTCATGTTAAACAACAAAAGAGAAAAAATCTTTTCGCTACATTTGACTTAATCATCTTGTAACTTTAATAAGAAGAAATATATATTTATTTTACACAGTGAAGAATATAGTGTTTTTATACATTTGATAACTTTATACAATGTATGTAACTATAGCATTTCTTATTTGTTCTACTGTAGTTTTTTGTACTATTGCTTGTGATTAGTTTCTTATTCTTTTTTTAATCGCTGACTGTTTACTTGTCTTCAGTGAGTGTGAAGTTTTTTAGGCTAGTATTATTTTTTTGTAATATTGACAACAAGAATTATGACATTTCTATGGTATCAAAAATGTCGATAGCTCACAGACTTCGTTTAAAGAACAAATAACTATATTGTGATATATATCGTTATTGTGAAATACAATTATTTATACTGTGATATACGACTTCGGTCATATCACCCAACCCTATAATATAATATAGTTTATTACCCTTCTTAGTGTTTTTATCGAAGAAAATCATATAGCGATAATTATTGTTATAATTTTATCACCCAGCCCTAGAAGGTAAATTCAGTTTATGTGTAACACTGTTTGTCATAGATTACGCTCAATTCAGTTCTATTCTAATCAATAAAAATATTCTACACCCTCACCATAAACACACATGGCTTGTTCCGAGCAAGCGAGGTTTGCAAAACGAGTACAAGTGCTGCATTATTTTTCAAGAAATTCATGACAGAGTCTGGCATCTAACTACCACAAACTCTTCTGCATATTTGCATTTTAATACAAGGTTTGTTTATCCTGGAATCTCTGCTGTAAACTGAATTAATTAGATGTTCAGAATCATAACTGGAAATTAGCATAACGGGGCAGAGAGAAGAAAGAAGGGGGTGTTTGTTCTTCACAAGACAACAAGCGGTTAATTGTTGAGGGCTGGGGGTGTAGACGGTGACCTGAACTAGATATTACAGTGTAGTCCGACTGATTCAGAGAATCCAAACTGCATTGTTCTGATTCGTTGTTCTCATTCACTTGTATACACAATAAGAACGTGTGTCTGCAAGAAGATGACATGACAACTCCATTATAATCTAAGCTGTCTATACTGCATTTGTTAGGGAAACTGTCTACACTGCAAGCATGTGACTCAGAATCAACGACACAGTCTACATTGTAAAGGCACAACTTTGAATTAAAGATAATGTCTACACTGCAATAATTTGTCTTTGAATCAACTAAATGCAGGGCCCTATTAAATATGTTTACAAATCAGTTTTTTTTTCCTATTTACATTTATCAGGATTCCAATTTTTGTTTTTTTGTTTTTTAAATATAATATACATTTATAATAACATTTCAGTTATCAAAAAGTATGTATAATTAATTTAAATCACAACACTTTTACAACAATTTATGAAAAAATAATTATTTAGGGTCCTGTGATTTTTTTCCCCCTGGTAATCAAAAAGCAATAATAAAACAATAATTTAATTTATAAACAGGTGAAATTAAATGCTCAACAACCTCTGCACAACACAGGTTTACTGCGGAAGAAAATGTATTATTTCTTAAAAAGGATTATTATACTATTCATTATGTACATTATTACTTATAAAAATATTTCAAATAAAACAGTAAAATCAGATGCTCATTAGAGACTCTCAAAAGTAGCTGGAGTGAGATAGCAGAGGCTAGAAAACACAATGAGCATCATATTCAAAAACACTGCACTAGTCTATATCGCGCTTTAAGTTTTCTGACCTACTTTTAATTTATTCCACCAAAATTTGACAAATTCCGTGATATTTATTGTGATAAAGCAAATTCTATTTTAATGACTGGATTTTGCAATTTTTTCCCATGTTTTTCAAATCACTGAAACCATAGGGCTCTATAAACTCTCTACAATGCACGCGTGTACAACTGCACAAAGAACAAGTGCCTAAATTAATAAAAAACTATCTACACTGCAAGTGTGCAAATACAAATAAACAAAGATGTACTGCAACTCCACAATTTAGAATCTACACTACACTGTCTACACTGCAAGTGCATGACTTTAAATGAGTCAAATTAAGCTGTTTACACTTCAATGTGCAACTTTGAATCCACAAAGCTATTTACAGTGCAAGTGAGTAAATCTAAACCAAAAAAACAACAACCAATAAAGCTTTGTTAGTTATAAAGGAATGATTAAATCGTAAATATGTCACTTGCTAAGACACCCTTAAAAGACGCCTTGTGGACAATGTAATGGGGATGACATTTCAAGTAATTCCAATGCTATTTTTTATGACAAAAAAAGTGTGTGGGGTGAAAACAACAAGACAAGGGTCCCGTTGAAATAATATTTTTCGTTGTTAATCAGTCAGCATGTACACACATACAGCTGCAAAAACCCAAAAGATGGTGACATACTAGCAGGTGGATCGAAAACATATATCAGTTTACCAGTTAAAACAATACTTTAATCTTTCCATATTCCTGGACTATGTTTCACCTATAAACAGCTCAACCGGTATTTTATGTCAACTGATCGAATCTACTCTTCATGTTTTTGGTTGGGGTTAAGCTCCCTGTGTATTAGCATGTGACCTTCAGCACCTCATCTGCTGATTCGGCAGCTCTTGTATCTTTCACTCGCATTACAGCGGAAAGACAGGTAAACAACTTTATGCAAGTTAAGTGGGAAGAGACGGTGTTACCGCTCCAAAAGTGAGGGCCAGTCATTCCAGACGACATGCACCGTTGCGTTAAAACAGAATGAAATAAAATTCAGCGCACTGTGTATGAGAGCGATAACGTTCATAATATTCCCTAACCAAAAACAGACCACAATTCAATTCAGAGCCTGCATTTAATTCCCTCAGTAGTTTAACGAAATAGTCCATCATTTATCCACCCTCATGTCTTTCCAAAACCGTATGATGTTCTTTCTTCCAAGGAACTCAAAAAGAGAAGTTTGAAGAATGTCCAAGCTACTGTTTTATCTAGAGTAAAAGTAGATGGAGGCCAAGCTCTAAAAAGGAAAAATGTACCATAATAATAAGTCTTCGATCGAATATCAGCCTATATTAGAGATTTTTCACATTTATCTGCATTGTTAAATATTAAATGTATATCAGCCAATATTCCCCTATTTTTACATTTAGATTACCTTTGCTTAAAATGATTTATTTTTATCTCTAAATCTATGTTTGATTTGTATGCTAACAAAATATTGGCTTATAAGTATCAACTAGAAATTTTTTTTTTTTTTTTTTTTGAAGCTAACGGGTTGCATAATCATATCAAACCGGATGTGATTACAAATTATCACGTCAATGATGACATCAAATGAAATGGTTCTCATGCGCTTTCACAGTACTTTCATGGAGGATATCAATTTAGCAACTTACTACATACAGGTCACTGTAAAAGAGAAAAAGAACAGCGTGAACATTCTGTTAAATATCTGTAAACCGTAAAACGACATGGGAGTATGAAAATACAAAGTAAAAAATAAAAATCTTGAACGATTCCTTGTATGCTTCTTGTACAAAAATCACACACAAGTGCAGATATGTGAGAAGTAGAATTAGTTCTTAAGCCCACAAGTCACTATATTCTCAAGCTCTGTGCTGCTGAGTATGGAGTATAGTGCTCGCAGTAGTAGTGTGTACACAGTAGGCAAGCAAAGATGCAAGGCAGTGTGTGAGGTAAACAGTAATCTGGCTGCCATTGTGTTGGCACTGGCGTGTGTGTATGTGTGTGTACTGGCTTTCTGCCATCGCCGGCTGTGACCTTAGAGAAGGTGCAGAAATACGACTGACCTTCAGCACGCCTCAGTCAATCAACTCTCATCTGAAACACTACACAAGTCCGACCTTCATACATCAACACAAACACTAGGTCTCTAACAGCATTAGATAAGGCAACAAAGAACTCCTTTTGATTCGCAGCAAGGCAAACATTTCCAAATGCTTTTAACGCCTCAAAAGTCAAAGTTATGTGTACATTTAGAGGGAATCTGTACCAAAAGTCTTTTTCCGTTCATTTATTTTCATACAACTGTGGTGATGTAGCATTATTAGCAACCACAAGACCTGACACATAACTGCTCACAAAAGTATAGTAAGGGAATGGATTAATAATGTGTCAGCAGAAACGTTCCCAAGCCTGGAGTGGAAAAGCTAAACTCAAACACTGACTCAGCAAAAAACGAGCTGCTAACTTTAGTTCAGTGAGTCGCCAACCCCCCCTCAAGCTCCATCCCCACGACTCCGTGCTGCCATAATATTCAGAACATTATTTTGATTGTGAATTTCCTTCCAATGCACATCTGCTGAGCTGCCCTGAACTCAGAATATGCTTACGTTCCATGTCTAAATACACAACATAGTCAAAGGAATATGCAATATCGACATAATGGGAGACTGCTTGGGGAACCAAACTTGCACAAACCATGAAAACAGACACGAAAGCAGCTGGAAAAAAAACATGACGAGGATAAATTGGTGGTGAGCACTATTTTAGGGGCTTTTTGCTGTTTTTATTGATAGAACAGATGAAAGATCACAGGAAATTATTCGACTTGGGCGGCTCGTACAAATACAACTGTACAAAATGTTGGAACATGTGCACTATGCATAAGGCCAACTGTTAGCGAGCACTTTTGGTAGATTACACTTTAGAAATTTCAAGAGTATAATATGTATATAGTTATCTTCGCACGCAAAACTATTATTTATTTCTAGAGAGAAAACAAGTTGAGAATGCAAAGGTTTTTTTTGCACACAAAAATAAACTGAAATGTTCATCTTTCTCCTGTCTTATTTTTATTCGAGTACAGCATTAAAGGCTCAGCAGCTGAAAATAAATAAATATATACATTAATTTAAAAAAAAATTAAAAAACCCTTTCAGCAATATTGGCTCAATTTAGTTTATAATTTTAATTTTTAATTTACCCTTTTTTATTCCTGAATATTTATTTAAATAACTAGTGTTGTTGAATAACTTGTTACCTGAAAATAACAACTTGTGCAATTCAAGTTTATTTGTATTGCGCTTTTGATGATACAAAATGTTGCAAAGCAACCTTACAGAATATTTTCTACAATATTTTTACTAGTAGCTTATCAGTGTTGATAGTTAATGTACAAATGGCAGAAATGTACAGAAAAATCAATTAAAGACAATCAAACAGACGATGAACACTATTAACAGCAATTATTATATGTGCAAACAAACTTGTTTTTTTTAAGGTTGGCATTTCTTGTGACAACTTGTGTTTAAGTAATTAAAATGATCTGGTGATTTCATTCTATTTTTTATTTTAATTAGCTAACTAGCCAATTGTTTTTTATTAGCTTTTATTAAAATGTGAAAAATATGAGTAAACATTTCAAATAGCATCCTCAAAATTTCAACACCTCTATATTTGCTGTCAAACTTATCAAAAATTGGTTTTGTTTTGACTGTGGTATTGATATCGACTACTTAAAATCTATTAAGCGATTTATGACAACCCCCTTAAAACAGTACATTTTTACAAAATCACATTATCGCCTTTGTCGAATTGTGGCAAATACACGTTTATCGATGCATACTATAACTCACTGGATGCTCTAGAGGCATTGATACAAAAAGCCTCTCGTCTTTTTTGGTCTTTGTCTGCGAGACACAGAAGAACACCTCAGCCCTCATTACCTCAATAATGCATGAAATGCGCTGCAGCCTGCAGACTGAGCTCTCCAAACGCTTTAAGTATTTATCGTGAACAGAACGCTATCAGAGCCATTTCTAAATGGGCCTTCCCTGCCAGCTCTTTTTTGATTATGTTTGAGGGGATGACTGACCACCTCGACGTCTCTGTTTTTGTTGAAATGCAGACAAGAACCTGCTATGCACCTGCCTGGCTGTGTGTCTATATCCTAGCGACAGAGCTGCAGGTTCAATTAAACCCATCGACGCTAAATTAATCTGAGCACATCGGTGAATGGCTGATAATCTCTTTGACCTATGGTAGGTTATTACCAGCATGACTAGCACAAAACAAGTAACCTTATCCAAGATGGAGACGGCTAGCAGTCAAACTAAATTAGCTGAAATAATGGTGTTAAAAGGTTCCATGCAATGAAAGTCAATGGGGTCCAATGTAGTTTTGGATCCCAACGTTATTCGAATACCTTAATTTGTGTTCATCAGATAAAAGTCAGTCATACAAGTTTGAAATGGACATGAGGGTGAGTTCTCAAGGGTCAAACCTCTCAACGCTTCCCTTTCCAGCACAAACGATAGAGGAGGGGAGGAAATGTAGATGAGGAAAGAGCCGTGGAAATCCATCCATGCTTGTTTTCTTAAATTTGTTTTCCATTTCAAAGGCCAGTTTGCAATTTCAGCAACCCTCTCGTCTCAATAACATCGGTCTGAATGGGATACAGGGAGCACAAAAGAGCGAGAAAGGAGAGAAATAAAGAGGCAGAGAGCAAAAGAGAGGGTCCCCCTCTGTGTTGGCCGGCTTCCAGTGAAAGCTGTTCAGAACATGGGAAACATGGTTTCGCAGCACAGTCCAATCAGCTCGTCTGGCCTGCGGTTTTCCCAGCGAGTACCGTCATGAGCGCTCCTCTACTTCTGCGGGTCCACTTTCACTAGCATGCCTCCGGGAACAACAAACTCACGCTGCCAAAGCACGACCACACACGTGCACACATACACACAATGGCAGATGCAAACGCATGCACGCTCAAGTGAATGCACAAGTACTACCCCCTACTTTTTCTTAGGCCCAACTTTGCCAAAAACGTCAATTGGATTAGTCAGCAAAGCAGTGCATGATGACTGGCCGTATGTGACAATCGCCAGGGGTGCAAAGATGCTAAAAGCTAAATCACAACTAAAACAGAGTAACAGTCACATGCAAGCTCCAAAAATTTACTCTTTACTGTTTGTTACTAATGTCTATATAAATTAATTTCAATATTTTATATACAGTATAGAGTAAAATTCACATTGTATAGTATTTTTTATATTTATATATATTTTTACCTAATTTAACAATCAAATATGTGTCACCAAATAACATCGTACACACACTGACAACAGTTGATATTACACTGAAGGAAAATTTGTTAGACAAGCATCTCAAGTCTCAGGGCCATTAGTAGGCGTTTTGAAATCTTTGATTTGAATCATTCACATCACTTATCTCAGATCATCATGTACTATAGCGGTTTAATGGTCAAAAACAAACTTTTACCCGTATAGGGCTTGTGCAGGGTGAATTTTGAACCTTGGTCATGTGACTGTGCAGTCCTCAATACAAGCAACATTCCAGTGCTTCTGAACTTGTTTGAACTTCCTGGACATGACCGATCACTATCAGATGTTCTATCGGATGGATCCTCTAATTTGGAATTAGCATGAGATCAGTAGTTTAAATCTTAGCGCTACCAGCAGTGCAAACAGTGCAGAACATACTTCCCAGAGACTTGGACCAGTGACTCAGACAGCAACGGAAGTTACAGAGCAAGTAAACGTGAGGCAAAACACGATCACCGACTCTCATTTTTTTTCTCTATCTCTGGGCTCTGATGCAGGTCGCTTAAATCCATAACAATACGCACATTCCAGCGTGACAGATAATGCATCTCTCCATAATGGAGGTCTTGGATGCATTTGGAACGAGTATCTGTGTGTTTAACGGAGATAATACCACCGTGTAAGTGGAAGTCCTGGATTAAAACTGAATATAAGCCACCTGATTGCTCGCAAAGATAAAGCAGACCTCTAAATGAGGGATTGAGATGTTTTAGGTGGGCTGAGGTCTCAAATCACACCATCAGCACTGGATGTTCTATTTCGTTAAGATCAGATTTTTTTCCTATTTTTTCTTTCGATTGCCAATTTGTCTACACTGTCCTTATGAACAAGGCAAAAATAAAACGAAACAATGTGCTACTCATACACACACACACACACACACACACATACATATGTGTGTGTGTGTGTGTGTATATATATATATATATATACATATATATATATATATATACACATATTGTGTGTGTGTATGTCTGTATATATATATATATATATATATGTATATGTATATATGTATATGTATATGTATATATATATATATATATATATATATATATATATATATATATATATATATATATATATATATACACACACACCTTTTTTTTTCTTCCATCAATTTTATTATTAAATGTGTATTAAAGTAAACCTGGTAAAAAAATAAAAAGATTTTTAAAAAATTTGTCTTGTGATTCACCTGTAAAACAAAGAACAAGAAATGATTCGACTTATTTAAGAACAACAAAAAAAGCGCAAACATTATGGAAGACCGCAGGCACAGAGGCCTTTTCAGTATGCCGATATTTATAGTGATTTGTTTCTGTGCAGAGAGGTTCAAGTCTGTTTAATTATGCTGTAACTCCCAGAACGCACAGCGGTCTTTTTAAAAGCAAGTTGTTTGAAATATTCTCTGGCTGATGGCCAGGGAAGCCATCAGTGTCATATGTACATATCGCCCTGCCAAGAAAAATAGCCTAGTCGAACTGAAGGCAAACACCTCAAACAATCCTGCACAGAGACTACAGATGACTACATGGACATCATCTGTTTTCCCCTTCTTTTTTTAACTTGCACAGTCACTGGGTAAATTTGGGAAATCATACAAACGCAAGTGCAAATTCTGTTGATTTAAGGGGTGAGAAGAACAACAATAAATGGTCTCCAAAAATCCCCTTTGACCACTAAAGGATGAAAATGTTGGGAGTAGCACAATAACAGGGTAAAATGTGATCACCTCGAAATAGGCCAGGTGTGACGTTCTCATAAATAAGCAAAAAGCCTCCTCGGCTAGCCTGCTATTTTCATTCCCTCTCACTGAAATTCACCTGATATATTCGGCCCTCTGATCTCCACAGATCTGTCTCTGATATCCCGCGGGACCCAGGAAAGCACATCCTCTGCCCGGCTGCTGTTAGGGACTAATAACAACACCAACATCCCGCCAATCTCTTCTCACTGCAAGCTAGGCCAGCCATCCAGGGGCCAACACACACACACGTACATACACACACATCTGACCAAGTACAGTCCATTTTCAGACACTTCCTGCTAAAAATAATTACCCTCCTGGAGACAGAACCTCGCTGGAGGCTGCACAGACATTTTGTATAAAGAGAGAGAACAAGGGGATGAGGAAGTGCTGGAATTAAAGGGGCAGTGTGTGTTGCATCGTCTCCCTGGACTGTAGACGCAGCGAACCTGGGACATCATTGTCAGACTGTAGAGTAAGGGTTTACCTTACCCTAAAGTCAACGTCAGCTAACAAAGAGTTTACAATAGGAATGAATGAAGACTTAAGTTTGAGACTTTTTGGCGAATTTAAGAAAAGCTGGATACAAACTAACAAGCAGGCCAAGAGTGAATACGGATTATTTATGTTATGGTCAGTATTATTTTGTTAGTGAAATAATTGGTTTGGGGGTTTTTTGTGGCCATTTAAGTTTGCAAAAGTTGCTTAAGTTGCCTAGAAAAATGAGAACGTAAAGATGGATATTTGAATAAAAATGGTGATAAATCTGTCCATTAGAGCAAACTGGTTCTCTTCAGTCAAAATTCAGTTGTTTACAGACATCCCCACATGCAAATGTTATAGTAAAAAAAAAAAATTTAACAATGTTTAAAAAACATTTATCAACCAAAAATAAACTGGGGAAATCATTATATAAACCTACTGAGATAGTGAATAGCATTAAAAGTCTGGTATAAAAATAATAATTTAGCTAGATTATCATGGCCTAAATCTGAAGAAACATCAGTGTTTTGCCATGTGTATGATCAGAGATAACAACAGCCTTCAAACCCTGACAAACAACTAAATTTGGAGGTCCGACCCTTCCCTAGACCCCCCTGTCTGTAACGATAAGTAAGCACAAGTCATCGGCAGAACAAATCAGCAAAGCAATGCCGGGGTCACTGTTTCTCCACCCCCCAACATGGAAATCCGTGTCAGTCTCCCTCCCCATGGGCACCATTTGAAAGCTTAATATCGTTTTCCAGCCACTAACGGCATCTGGCTTCCATTTCCACTCCTCCTGGAGGTTTTCAGGTCACTAATAATAACTGTTTCAGGCAAAAGTGAAAGTTCAGCCAAAGTCTAGCTCCAAGCCAGATCAGGGAGCCCTGCTGCCGCTGAGAGTGAGGTGGAGCTGCCCGGTTCCCTAGGCACCGCAGGCCCCCGCAGAGGATTTGTTTTGTTTGGGTTTTTAAAGTGCTGAGCCCAGGCTGGCAAGGGACGTCTGGAGTAAAACTCAAAAGTGTGTGTATGTGCGCGAGAGTGAGAGTAAGACAACGGAAAAAGTGCGGACAGGAGGTTAAAGGGTCTCCTGATTATTTCCCATTCTCACAGAGCACTTAAACCACAGCTGGGTGTAAACTCTTTGCCATGGCTACCTGAGAGTCTCTGAGAATAGTAATGGAGCAAGACGGCACTCGAAAGTTCTGAGGTGAACTGTTCCGGAAACTTTGAGACGTTTCCGAAACGCTGTCTTTCCCCCCTCAGCGGTTCAGAATGTCCTGCTGGGGAACCGCGAAGAGCCGGTCTAAAATAAGTGCTTCCAAAACCTCACCTAACTTTGACTGGTCTTCCTGAGACCAGACAATAACTGAAGCGCAATGTTAATTTCTCAGAAACGGCACTAAATTCTTCCAACCAAAAAAAGTTCCCTGCTCTGAGCTTTAGAAATACTCTCTTACCCTGTTCTGTGCTGAAACAGAAGAGGATCCAGAGAGATCTGGTTTATGTTTCCCTGTTATGAAGATTAACCTTCTTTATGGACACAATTACTCATCCGTACAGGATAAGACCGCGGCTAAATTAGGAGCCACCATCATATCACTTAATGTACTGAGCATCTGGGGCTCCTCAAGAATAAAACCTCCTCTTACAGTTTCCAACAAAAACTCCTGTTTTTATAAACACACTATGCTCATTAGATTATAGAGTTTAAGTGAGTTCGCTTAATTGTGCTTAGAAAAAAAAAAAAAAAGGAAAGTAAAATTAAAAAACATTTTGATTTGTTCTAACAGTGCACTCACTTTATACATTACTGTTCAAAGGTTTGGTCTCAGTTATTTATTTATTTATTTTTTAAGAAATGTATATTCTTTTTAAGCAAGGATGCATTAGATTCATTGCATTAAATTCAAATTTGAAATTTCAGGATTAAATTACTTTTTTTAAATAAAATTAAAAATGGATATTTTACATTTTAGTATGAATTTACAATATTACCATTTTACTGTATTTTTGATAAACTTAATGCAGCCTTGTTAAGCATAAGAGATCAACTTTCGAACAGTTGTGTAATTATATAATAAATTGGTCGCGTTAAAAATAGACAATATTTAGAATCTTGTATAAGGACTTTTTTAAACTTTTGTAAGATTACATAAAAGATAGCAAAATTGTAAGATACACAACTTAAACCATACAAAAAAAGATACAACTTCTATAGTTTATTTTTATCATATTACAATAACGGATAGGTCTAGTTTTTGATGTAGTTTTGCACATGCCTAAACCACAGAAGTCAAAAGGCCACAAGGCCTCAAAGCGACTACTTTTTACTGTTATTTCAAATATATATTAGGCAAATGCACCACAATAAAACATATTAAGGTTGCTGTGCGTGTGCCCTTCCTTCCAGTTCTTATTGAGGAAGGCTATTTATATCACAAGGATTACGCACACGGCACAAGTTTAAAAAAAAATTTGGCATTGGAGTCTGGAGTGGAACTGTGTCTGGGTCTGCTGGTTAATCCATTCATTTAGCCACAAAAACACCTGTTTATGCTCAAGACGGCTAAGTTAAACAGAAGTCCAGATGTCTCTCGACAGAACCTACTCATAGGAAGTCACCGCGTGAGACGTCAGACAAAAGAGTGTGTCACCTTACAACAGGTATCCTGATAGCGCCGTGGCACTTTCTCAGTTGGCAATCAAACTGAGGTTATGTGCCAACCAGAGAGAGTCTGAATGTGAAACGAATGAAAGAAGCAGATACATGGAGTGCAAAAAGAAAAAGAGCTTGGGTCGCCCCCCCAAAGGGTTGGCATCTTATGTAACCCAACACAACTGTGATTCATCCTTCATCTGAACACTCAAGCTGCGAATGCCCTCTCTTCCTGCAAACAGTCTTCAACATAAACAATCGGCAAACTGTGGACTGGCACAAAAATACCAAACGTCAGAAATACCGAATGGCAACACGAAACACAGGCCACAGCTGACCTACTTATTCACACCTGATTATGCTGGCACACTACACATAATGCAATATGGGGCAGCATCCTCTGGCCCATGCCTTGGTCAGCAACAACACAGGGCTGTTTCAACAGTCGGAGTACATTTACAACTGACGGCCACTGATGGAAACTCTGGCTTTCAATCATCTCTCACAGCGAGCGGTAAGAAAGTGTGAGAGAGAGAAAGAGAGTGAGAGAGATAAAGGGAGAAAGAGAGGTGTGCGCCTCCTCCTCGCCTCAGCTGAAATGGACTGTTCATAGCCCCTAAGAGCTGGGCTTTTATCGAACATGGCATGTGAGTGAGATTCCAGCCTCTCGAGTCTCCCACACATACATTAACAGTTTCGACTGCGAGTCTTCAGCCGCTGCCGCCGCATGTGATCAATACTCTGATATTTAAAGAGCAAATACAATCTCTATTTTTCAAACAAAATCTCGCCCAGTAAATTATCGAGCGAGGGACGGCGTCTGCCTGCTGTTTGGACCCAATACAACATCATGACGAGTCATTTTGTGTTAAGATAAATAGCGGTTTGGCTTCACTGCTAGCTAGTTTCACCAATCACTCACAGGAGAAGTCAATGTAAAACGGTAAAACTTTGTAAATACTAAATTTTCATTTAATTTTTTTGTGTAGTCAACGATTACTAGCCGTTTAACATTAGCAGCTAGTTTCATCAATAATTTGTGGTTGAAGACAAACTACTTTAGTTACAATTTAAGAAGAACATGTTCAACGACGTAGGACCAAAATAATGAGTTCAGTGGCGTCAGTCTGAAGATGGAGCAACTTACTTGTGAATAAACACCAGGAAGACAAACATTATTATTTCGCATATGAAACTTAAGAACTGGAACATGTATTTAGAAGGTAAATATAGTCCATTTTGATTTCATGTTGATTTTAAGAGGCAATGTCTGGAATATTTACACACTAGCACAAATCATTTGTGGTTGAATTCAACATTAATAAGTGTTCACATTCACAAACTTTTGTTTGTCTGTAATGTGACATATTTCTGAGGGTAACAAATATTAAAATCTAATTGTATAAAAGGGTTATAATTCAATAGATTGGTGAAAAGACATCAGTTTAAGACTATTAGTTATTTTTTGTACTATGAAGACAAACACTTTAACATAAACAAATGAATAATCGAATTAAACCCAGGAATAACTTTAGTTTATAAATTTTGATTCCGTTAACTTTAGAAAACAGAGCTTCATGGCTCGCAAAGTTTCCCTCTTTGTGTAAATGTATTTTTTATACTATAAACCACATATTGACCACCGGCGACAACGGCAGACAACGACGAGATGAAAAAGCATCAGAGGCAGGAAGATGCACCTCATTAGTTTTATGCACAGTAAAATCATAGGCTTTGTCAAGGCCTTTGATCTCCGCGGTTGTGATTTTTTAAACATATCTGCGGCGAATTAGGGTGGCGCGGCCGAGCCTCAAAATGGCAGCAAAGTCTGGAAATAAAAAACATGCTCTTCTCATCACAGACACAGAGATGGTGAATCTTGTCTGAAAACAATGGATCAGGTTGCAGTGCGAAACGTTCAACGATGGGGTAATCATAACAAATGTAAGCGTGATCCAGTCAGGTTTAAAATGGTTGTTTATGACAGAATCTAAATGTACAACCTGCATGAAAGCACTATAATTTTTTGTTTAATGTATCCATTAAAACTGATAAATCCAAATGACATGGAACAGATAACATGGAACAAGATGACAGTCGTAATGATTCTTAAGTATAAAATCTGTTTTAAGTGACAATATACAAAAAGACCATTTGTACTAAACTTCCCTTTATCTCTCTCTCCTTCTCAGGAAAGAGGGCAATCGGAGCAGATCTCTTTCCCATGGCTCTTAATTCAGAACTACTTCCCTCAAACTCTTTCCAGATGTTTCTGAACAGAAGCAAATAAAACGCTGTTCTAACCTTTTTCCACAGTCTATCACAGTAATAACCTGACGCATTGTTTTAACACTATTTTACATAAATATTATTCAGCAGTCCATTTTCTCCTTTTCAGGGCTTTAAGTAGTTTTTGCACGACCACCAGGAAACAATGTTCCAGGCCTTTATTTGAAAAAACAAGGAACTGAAGTTTTCTAACCATTTTAAACATGTCAATCTGTAATTTTCATGCTACAATTTGTGATCGTACAGTTGTACAAGTCAGCATTAACTGTCATTTCAACCCATTTTACTTTTGTATTTTGAAATTGGCAAATGAAACCATACTGAACTTTAAATCAATGAGGAATTGATGGATTAAAATGGCTTTAAATATCACAAGCTACGCTCAATGTCAGTGTATCTGTAATGTCAATGTATTAGTTAAATTATCAAATAGACAGCGTGGCTTTGGTGATGTCAGCAACAAAGTAAAGTAGTTTCAAAGGGAGCTAATTTACCACATTTTAATGAAAGTAAACAAAACAAAAAATCTTATTTTGAAATAAAATGCACAGATGCATCAGTCGCAATACAACAAGAAACATTAATCAATAAAGTTTAAAGTGGTCTATTAGATTTGCATGACTTAAAAATGACTTTTTAAAAAGAAAAAGACCATTATAGTGCCATTAAACTTTGGTTTTCTTTTGCAATTTGCTCTTTTTCTCAATTCAGCTGCTGAAAAACAAATCAGAGGCGATACATTCCTTCAAACTGGAAGAATTTCCAGAGTGCACGGGAACGCAGACCAAACACGCCATAAAGTATGAACGAAAGGAAGTGAGAAAGAGAGAAAAAGAGAGGAAGAGAGAAGGGGTGGGAGGGGCGAGTGATCTCATCCCCTCCTCCAACTCAGGCTCTATTTGAAATGGACGGCTAATTATGCTGGTGGCGTCAGAATTCTGGCTTCCCTGTGTGGGGCGGGAGGGGAGCGGCCCCCCCCGTGAAACCCCAGCCCTCAGACACAGCAAAAGGGGGCAGTCAGTGAGGTAATGACCGTGTGTATGAGCGTCTGAGAGAGGGTGACCGAGAGAAAGAGAGAAAGAGAAAAAGAGTGTGCTGGCACATGGCCTCCCCCAGATTCCCATGGCCACTGAATTCTTTCTGCCATCTTTATCTCCAGCAACAGAGTACAGACCGATCAGCAAAGGAAAGAGGGGTCAGCCGACCAGCCTATAAAAAGCACTCACTTATAACACTTCATTAACTATTTAGTCACTTCATATTACATATTCCAGTAAAAAAAAAAAAACACCATTAAGTATGTACCTATAAATATATATTTAACCACCACACACAGCTTTATCTTATATACAAACTAAAATACATCAGGGGCCAGTGAACTGCCTTAGGAACGGTTTGATTCCCTCTTCAGACCGAATAAAAATACATCATCATCAAGTATTTATCACACAAGAACCGAGTCCTTGTTTAAAGGAGCTATACTCAGGCCGCCGTTGCTGGCCTGATCACACGAGATGGCAGACAGCTACACAGAGACAAAAAAACCCACTTATTTTAGATCGTGGCACCTCCCAGAACAGGTAATTCAAATACTGTGAGATTATGGCCGTCTGGGCTGAACTGGTAGTAGAACAGAGGTGCTCAAGCACCAGATCCGAAACAAAGTGCTGCTAACCTATTCTTTTCAGTGACAAACACTGCTACTTTTTAATAATCAAAGCAAGGCAACAGACTGAATCTCCTGTCACACACAGGAAAGCTAACTGTTACTGAGAAACCACTGCAGATGGAGCTTATATTGCATATGTAATATTTGTCATGTCTTTACAAATATGAAAAAGCTATTAGTGTTTCTTTATGTACAATTCAGTCAAATTTAGACCAATAATATATATGAAATGTATTTTTTTATGCATATTAAGACACTCAAAGGGCCACACTATATTTATTAACAGTGAACTGAACTGTTTTATTATAGTGTTAACGCCTGTCCAAAGATGAAAACGCTATTAATGTGTATACAATTCACAAAAACAACAAAAAAAGTTTTTTTCTGTATAATTCGGACAAATTACTTTCCAGTCACAAGCAGCAAAGGAAACGGTAAAATAAAACCAGCACAGATTAACCATATGCTGCATATCTAGCATTCTTCATGTTTTTACAAACATGAAAAGGCTATTAATGTACACAAATCACAATTTTTTTCATTTACTGTACAATTTCCTCAAATATAGAGCAAATAATGGTCACACTTTATTTTTAGGTCCAGTTCTTATTATTACCTATGACTTTTGCCTCAGTAAACTCCTGATTTGATGTGTATTAATAGTTAGTAAGGTAGTTGTTAAGTTTAGGTATGGAGTAAGATTAAGAGATCTGAAACATGGTCATCCTAAATAAAGCATTAATAAATGTTACTAATAAACAGCCAACATGTTAGCTATATGCATGCTACTTACTTAATAGAGATGATTGTTCCTTAAATGAAAGTGTTATTAAATATCCAAAAATATTTTATTATCAGTCTAAACTGTGAAATAATAAAAATAGTAATACAAGAGTCTATGTAAGCACTTCACTATATTCTGTATGAATGAGAAAAGGCTACTAATTTTCACAAAAGTGTTTATATTTAATTTTTTTAATAAATGTGTACATTTTTGGTCAAGTTCAGACCAAATAATATATCTGAAAATGTTTTTGGTTTCCTCAAAGTGCAAATCAAAAACGATCGAGTAGAATTTGTCATCAGTCTAAATTGTAAAATTAGACGAATACAAGAGCTTTACTTTGAGACTAAATTTGGAGAGGCCACATGCAAATATGTTGTTGTTTTGGGGCCTCATATATATAGTAGGCTTGGTTTTGAAGTGGTCAGGATCTGAGTCTGTGTCAATGTGTGGGGTGGGCTCCACAGAGACGCTGTTGTTCTATTCATCTTTCATTTCAGCATTAAAAAAATGCCTAAAAGTAGTTTACCCGCATTTTCACAGACACGTGGAGACATTCCTGCTCACTTTTTAGGGACTTTCCCCATTCTTTCGAATCCAGCCAGGTGTCAGTCAGACAGTTATTTTTAAAACAGTCAAAATACAGGCGCTCAGTTCATTAAGTGATGTTTAATGAAAACACTCCATCTGCAAGTGACGAATCTCCTTAAAAATATTCAAATGCAAATATCAACACTGTACTCGTCCAATAAATTATTAACCAAGATTACATGTTATCTGTTAATTATCTATTACAGTATGAAAAGTGGATGACGGCACATCCAACTATGAGTATAACGTCTGGCAGCCTAATCTGCTAAAACTCTTCACAGGAGTACAGTAGAAGATCTCATAGATATAGCAGCACCATTCATACAGTCACCACAGAGAGGAACTGAAAATGCAACAGATTACGCTCCTATGGTGTTTAGGTACACAGTGTACCGCAGCCGGCCCATGTGCCCCTCATTAAAGATATCAAACACATTTTAAAGTCATCACAGGGGCCCAACACAGGTCCAGACAAGAGACTCTGCTCACATCTTGATGGTGACAGAACTGCCTGCGTCAATCGCTAATCTCTCCACGTTGACGCACGAAAACCCGGGACCACACACCATGTGAGGTACACTTACACCTCACCTGCATTCACAGACCTCAGAGCCACGTGGTGACAGGAGGAGGCAGGTGACACCGGCAAACAGAAAGTTGGGGATATTTGAGACGAAAAGGTCTGTTTTGGAGTCACAGGGAAATTATAATTAAGATGACTTTCTTCCACTGTCTGGTGCGGTTTTTGCAGGGTAATAAGAGACATCTGACTCACATCGAGGCATCAATTAAGCATAAATCAGTGAAGTTAATCAGAGCAAAACAAGAAATAAAATCATTTACAACATTTTGAAAAATAAGATTTGAATAGAAAAGACACAAAAGTAGCAAGAGAGAAAACAAGATGATAAATTGCGTCCATGACATCATCAAAGCCTGAACTCCCTGATGCCATTTCTTATCAGCCTGAGAGAGAGAGAGAGAGAGAGAGAGAGAGAGAGCATTGAAAATTTAGAGTCACCACATCAGAATATGCCCAGCTGTGTGTGTGGTCCTTTTATGTTCAACACTATATGTCTGAACCCTAATTGAATAAACGATTTTCCGAGAGCAGAACATAATCAAACAGCAGAACATCTGACATGCAACGAGTCGGGCAATGTTTTGACTCTTACAGATTAATGTTACACAAAAGCTGAAGCATCACAAAACATACTGCAACACATGCACATATATAGTATTCCATATTTTGCTTTCATTAACGTTTATAATAGCATATTTGAAAAACAAATATTTTAACATGAACGTTATTTATTAAAACTATGAAAGATCTTATAAAACCTAATCGACCTAAAAAGCTCGTTTTCATGTTATTATCGAATGATATCGATTTTTTTTTTTTTTTTTTTTTTTGATGATGACTCGGGTTGCTTATGAAGATTTATAATATGTATTATATGTTCAGAGGAAATTTAAAGTTCGACGGGAAAATAGGTCAGCGATTTTTTTTCTAGCTAAGCTTTGCGACCTCAGTTCATAAATACATAAACTCTTAATCAATAATTGATATAATCATGGGTCTGTTGTTTATGCTTAACCAAACGCGACAAATGCACTTCATCCTCCTACAGCAAGAACACTAACAAATAACGAAAGAGTTCCGACTTTGACAACTAATCAATTTTAAAAACAAATACCAAAACAACTGCAGCGCAAACAGAATCTTTACGTTCCCACCTGCGTTTAAACTCTCATTTGATCCATATTTCTGTATCACGACTTAAGCAAAAGTTATGTGTTAAGAAAAGAAAACAAGACGGAGTGGAACAGCATTCATTTGTTTTAATGAGCCATTCAGTCGGGCTCTGTAACACTGAATAACGAAATAAACCGTCTTTTCTAGAGTCTCACATCTATATTTCCCCCTCAAAAAACAAAACAAAAACGTTTATCCGTTGGTGTTTGTTTATTGTTTTGTGTTTAATTGTTCCTGTCGGGCGCAGGTTTATGTCTTCACTTTGAACTTACCTACTAAGCTGAACTTTGCGTCTGCTAACTTCATAAACTTCTCACAAAAGTCACACAAAAAGTGCTAATAAACAATAAACGAGGTGAAATCTAAAAAGGAAGGCAGTCTAACGTTAACTCCTCTCTCGTTACTAAGCAATAACGTCTCGGTCCAGCACAGCGCCACCCGTGTAGCGCGACACACTTCTAAACACAAAATTATTTCAACAAACATACTATCTGTTAAACCTCCTCGGCAAAAACTATTCTCAAAACATCCCGGAGATGGAAAGGAGCGGGAAAGAATCGGGAAACCTAAGGGCTCCCGTTGCCGAAGTGGTCGCATCCACCTTGACCGTGATGGTTGATCGATGGGAATTGAACAAAGAGGATCAATTTCCGATCAGCGCGAGAGCCGCTTTAATCAATGGGCACCGAACCCGGCGAGAGCGCCGACGCGAGAGCAACGCGCCAGCCTCTCAGCGCGACGCTCCCCGGGACCGGCTCACCGGCACACACCGCGAGTACAAAACGAAAGGAAGCTGACCTGGAGCTGCTGCAAATCAAAGCGTTTCCAATATTGAAACATCGATCCCGCATTGGCCGCCATCTTGAGACATATTGAGACGGAATGAAAGGCTGATAGAGAGAGCGCGAGAGGGGCTGGAGTTCAGCGCGAGAGAGAGAGCGTGCGAGAGAGAGAGAGGCGGGGGAGCGCGCGCAAAACACGGAGCGGAGCGGGGCGAACGGCGCGGGCGCGCGAGGAACGGAGTTATCGAACGGACGCCAACCTGCGATATTGAATAGGGCTACTGAAAACAATTATTGAGAGCGTCCTCAATAAAAGGCAGAAAACGCGGGATGGAGTTTCCGCGTTGAGCCGAGCTCCCCGTGGCGCAGGAGAGGGAGGGGGATGCTGGATACGTTTTCATCCGCTAAAAGAAGAGAGTTTATACGGCTATTGATTTTTTATTATCACTATAGATAGATATTACGAGACGCTGATCAGTTCTGACGCGAACGCGACGCTTGAGTGTTTTTATGTTTCATGGTCAGATGAAGAACCTACTGGTCTGTTGTTGTGTTCGTACACCTGATATATTGATTTCTGAATTTTCAGTTTTCATTTTTAATCCTATTGAACATATCTCTTTTGTTCTTGGGTGGACGCAGTTGTCTTTTAATGTTTTTGATGTTGGTCGTCTACATGTCCAGCTACCCTCTGTTTGTACTCAAAAACCAATACATCTATTATATTGATTTTATGGGCATTCTTGCGTGAAGAATGTGTATACGGCGATCGATAGCTTAAATAAAATGAAACACAATCTAACTGTTCTCCATATAAATACTGCATGAAGCGATATGCATTTAAAATGGTTATGGAGGGTGTTTAAGATGGTGGCATTAGATGATTCGATGTTATAACATAAACCCTTGTCCGGTCGATTCCTGATGAATTGTAAATACTGCTTTTGAACTTGAACTTGGAGAGCAGCGACCTCTGTTGGATGTGTGGAGTATCGTCTCAACTCATTGTTTATGATGCATGGTGGTGATCCAAAGTAATCGTATTGATTGTCACAATTAATGATGATAACCAATCATGTTTAGCCAACAGTGTCAACTGCTGGACAGTGATTACGATGATTACATAAATACATAATTTATTAAGTAAAATTATTATCATCATTATTATTATTATTATTACAAAATTAGTGGAAAAAATTGCCAGATATTAATTCAATTATTTTAGAACTGCAATTATTTTATATATATATATATATATATATATATATATATATATATATATATATATATATATATATATATATATATATAAATTAATATACAAATATAATATATAAATTAAATTAAAAAAAAATTAAATATATATATTAAATTAAAATTCAAAAATAATTTGATAGATTAGTATATATATATATATATATATATATATATATATATATATATATATATATATATATATATATATATATATATATATTTAGTGATGTCCTCTCTGGTCCTCTCTGCTTGCTTTTATAAGTTTTCAACTCAATTTCAATACAGGTTGTCACTTTGACCACTTTGATAGTAATTCAACTTTATTGTCATTGTACAAAGTCCACAACAAATAAAAATACAGTTAGCATCTACAGGCACTTGTGCTTAAACAGTAAAACAATATCTAAATGAGAAATATTTTAAATAAGAAAACCGCAGAAAGTACCAAAGTGCTGTACAATACAATATTGTACAAAAATACAAAGAAAAACCATACAGTTACAATACAGGTACTATAACTGAATTAAAAACAAATATCTAATCTTATTATAAAAAGAGATTTAAAATATATATATTCATTTATTTTTTATCTAAGAACATTTTGTGGTACCATGCAAAATAAAAAAGAAAGATAGAAAGAAAAAAACAGTATGTATAAGTACACCAGAATTTATGTAAGAAAATAAACAATGATAATTTTAACCTTAGTTATACCAGCAGATTCCTGAGGCTCCAGTTCCATGAGTTTGGTGGATCTGTAGAGCAGCCCTGATTCTCACCCTCCCCACCGCACACAGACACTCAAAGAGAGAGGATGGGGGTCTCAGTTCAGACCCCGCAGGGTGGAGTGAGAATTGGAAGCTGGGAGAGTCCCATGGCTCCTCATAAGTGCTCCTCCCCTTGGTTCCCCTCACTGAGACACCAGGGGAGCTGCGCAGGAGAGCCGGTCCCACTGGCGGTTTGTTTTTTCAGGCCCACTGGAGCCTCTGAGCACCCAGCCCCCCTCCCTCCGCCCAGGCGCGCACACACCTCATGGGAGCACAATTAAGAGCTGTCTCTCCTGCCTGCTGAGCTGTGGAGGACTCCCTCCTCTACCCTTCCCCTTTTTTAATCAAATAAGCCTCCTCTTGAGACTAGTCCTCGTTTAAAAAGTCGGCATGCAGGATTAGATTTTAATTATGGAGATGCAAAGACACGGCAAATGAACATAATGAAGAGACAAGCAGAGATGTGAGGAGGGCATTGTTCTGGGGATGTGTGTGCATGACTGATTCCACATGCACACCTGGACCTGATGAGCAGTGGACAGGTGTCTGATAATCTTTACCATAAATACTCATTTATAACATTTGAAATGTAAATTGTGAATCGCTTACCGATCGTGTAATATGTAAGTCTATGAAGTTCGAACTATAGTTGTGCAGGTCATATATTTTGTAGTGGAGTATTATAAAAACTTGTAGAACTGGGTAAACTGCTCCATCTGCAGGCAAACAAAGTACAACTGAATTCTCTTACATTTTTAAGAAAGATACTATGAACAAAATGTAAAACTGTACACATATATTATGTATATTTTTGATTTCAAATTATATATACTATTACTTAACAATATATACAAATTGCAAAAAGAAAAGAAGTAAAATAAAAAAATAAATAAATCATTAAATTTTTACCCCACTGAATTTTGTTCGGGTTTATTAAATAGTCCACATATTTCATGCACTGTTATAAAAAAATATAAAAGTATATATAATTAATTAGTATACATATTTACTTATTATATATTTTGCTTCAGCTAAAAATTAATTAATAAACTATATAGACATTAAATTATAAAAAAAATCACAAAAACACACAACTAACTTTAACAAAAATGAAAATGAAATCAGAAAATGTAAAATTAAAATCTAAATGTATTTTTTATCTACATAAAATATTACCAAAAACTGATAGTATATCAGTGATACTGCAATAATTCTGAAACACACTCAAACACTAACAAACACTCAAATGAACACTAAATGTACTGTAATATTGTCATTTTAAAAAGTCTTGAGTACTTGATCCTTCATATTTATTTAATTTTAGTAAAAGAACAGGCCTGACGCACACACACAAACTTTTTGGAAATACACAAATACCGTAGATGTCCATAGACATTTTACCAGAGAGATCAAAACATGGCCCAATTACCTAACTTTACTATAAAGAGTGAGAGGAACATCAAATATGACTAAAAATAAAGAGATCGAGGGCAGTGTAACATCATCTCTGTGTTGTCATATAAAGTAGCATGCATTTACAGGCTTGTCGAGGTGTGATGGAACCATATGGCTAATGTGACTGACAGTAAGAAGCAGCTGGAAGGGAAGCTGACACTTCCCTTCCAGGCTCCTGATCAGTTGTGTTATTGCTAGCACACATAAGCAGACCTTGACTCCTTCTCTGCCCCCACCTGCTAGTCACACACCTAACATGGGCACGCTCCCTGTCATGACCACACACACACACACACACACACACCCAAATGCACAATGCCAAGCAGGAGATCACAGCGACATTCCAAACATCCCATGGTGCTGTTCTTCTCCACAGCTCTTTTGGCCAGTGTTCGTTCAGTTGTCTGTGAGGACACTGCTAAAACTAGCTTTACACAGCCTGCTGCCGTAACGGATAGCTGGACAGATTATTTATGGCAGTCTGATGGCACATTACTTGGCTGTTTGTAAGAGCACATTTAAATCTGGCAAGCATGGGATGACTGGCTATATTTGTAGTGCTGAGAATGGCTTTTGTTCAGTTTGATTGTTCGCAACAGATAATGGGAGACAAAGCAGAAACAATTTGTTCATAACAGTTGCATGCCAAATTAAAGCCAACGGCTTGACTGCGCTCATGTTAAGATGACTGTATTCAAATGGACGAGTTCCATATGTGTATGTTCCAATAATGTGCAGTCATTTTGCCCTGTACATACAGATCAATCAATTTCGATTTCACAACCTTCTTCATGAATAAAGGGTTTGAGAGAGCAGTCCAGCCTTACGTATGCTTTGGTGTTGCTTACATGCACATGTATTTTCATTGCAATTATATATTAAATGAAAATATGTCATTATAATGATGCAATAAACAATAAGCCATGTAACAGCAGTTCCATTGTGACAGCTGACTATATAGTGTGACAATATAGAACTCCACCACTGGGGCATGTTGTCACAAAAGGTCAGCATGTGTTTAATACTGTATCTATTCCTGGGCAATAATGGTTGAATAATACGTTGGTTGCACTTTATCTTACAGTACGTGTACTTACATGTACTTATAGTGTACTTACAGTGTATTTATCTAAGAATGTTCTGGTAATACAAGGTAACTACATGGGGTAAGGTTAGGTTTAGGTGTAGGTTCAGAGTTAGTACCTAGTTATTACATAGTTATTGTAATTGCTATAATAAGTACATAGTATGTACCTGGGGAACAGGACTGTAAAATAAAGTGTTAACAATATATTATTTAAAAAAATAAGACCAAGAAATATACATTGGCATGTGACAGCAAGGTCCAGTCTCACCCGCATGCAAACTGTCCAAAATGAAACAAAAAAGAGATAAATCATGTACATTATATATAAAATTTCTGTTATCTGTTACACTAGTTTTAGCATCCATCCAGAATGTTTGAATCTTTTTGCACTGGATGAAGCCTTTAACTATCATTTTGCATGATTGACACACTGTTTTCCTAATGAATGTTGTTCAGTTGCTTTGACGCAATGTATTTTGTTTAAAGCACTATATAAATAAAGGTGACTTGACTTGACTTGATTGTGGTCCTTAAGCCTTGTCTGCAGACTTGAAAGCTGGTCAAAAGTGTCTCTACTGACCACCACTGTAACAAGGGCATCAAATCATTGAATTAATCCATGTAGCGAAGACATAACATCAACATCTGACCAAACGCTCTGATGTGAGAAGTATCCAGCTTCATACTGCCTTAAACGACACATTAGACTTATAGAAGAGTTTTAAGGAGTTAGGACGCTCCAAATGATCCCAAGATAGCAAAGCCCACAAACACTGATCACATCACCATCTGTCTGTAACAATAACTGGGGGGTGCAAGCGCTGGGTGATTCTCTATATGGCAAGTATTCTTGTATTGTTCCTCCTCCTTTGTCTAAACATAGAACAGGTGGGCTCTCAAGCCAATTGTGCCAATATATAGCTGGAAACCAACGATGTCTGAGTGTCCCTCAGGCTTTTGAGACCAAGAACAGAGTAAAGAGAAGCTCTACACAATGGTAGGAGTGTGTCTCTTTGCTTTTGGACTCTTTAACATGGAAATGCTGGTGCAAGTGAACGGTATCGTTCTTCAGACTGAGAGAATGTATTATTTTATGTTAAAAAGTACATCTTCTATGGATGGATTTATATATTTGGGACAATGACAATTTTATTAGTTTTGTCTCCGTGTGCCTTGATCTTTGTGATGAGAGCAACTTTGTTTTAATCTTAGTAAGGTTTTCAACTGAGTGAATTTTATTTTCCGTGACATTTTGTGTTGAATAAATGTGATGTACTTGAATCTGGACACATTTTGAGAGTTTCCAACTTCCATTTCATGCCATAGATTGGTTGAAATGGCACAAACGTCTTAGTGTTTTATGTTATTTCTGCACTCATTTTAAAGTTTTGTGTGCTTCAAACTTGCATTTAAAAAATATTAGGCTGGAAGAAATCATCTGAGCAACTTTTGCTTGATTTCCAGGCACCAAAGAAGGCCAAGAAGAAGGAAGCTGCCAGCTCCAATGTGTTTAGCATGTTTGAGCAGTCGCAGATCCAGGAGTTCAAAGAGGTTGGTCATGTCTAGGCTTCACTTACACCTAAACATTTTATTCTAGCATATTTTTAGGTACTTACCTCTGTAAATCTGAATGCTCCTCCAGGCTTTCACCATCATGGACCAGAACAGAGATGGCTTCATTGACAAAAACGACCTGAGGGACACATTTGCTGCTTTGGGTGAGTGAAGCCTCACTGAATGACTATATACAGTGTAAATACTGAAGACTCTGATAGTAAAAGGGGCTTATCCTATTGAAATAACAAGAGTATTGTTTTAAGGATTACACTGGCCTCTCTTTAGACCCCTGTTGAATGCTGGGAAGCCTAATGCGTTTACAAATGTCATCATACTATTACATTGTGATATAGCAGGGTCCAATAATGATGAAAAGGTTTAAAATTGTATTTATTTTATTTTCAAAATCCTTAAACCTCCCTTATATTTTTAGGTTTCAGTGTGGCCTTTAAGGTGGACAGCTATTTAATTGCATTCAGCATCTACAAGCATTCCAGTTCACTCTCACTCTGTTTAAACTATCAGAGGAAGTGGCGCTCTGTATTAATGTGTATCTCTGTATGTGCATGTTTGGCAGGACGTCTCAACGTTGGCAACGATGAGCTTGATGAAATGCTAAAGGAAGCCTCCGGCCCTATTAACTTCACCGTCTTCCTCACCATGTTTGGAGAGAAGCTCAAAGGCAAGGATCAGATTTATCAAAACTGAAATGATAATCATACTAATGTGGTGCAAATAGCTGCAGAACCCGGCAGATATCAGGCACAATGCATACTGATATAACAATCATACAGTTAACATTAGAAGATAGGATTTTTGATGCAGCTTCCCCCAGAAATGACTTGTATATTTGTTAATTAACATGTATTAGAGTATTATAATTACAAACTAATCAATAATCGGTTACATTTCTGTGACTGACAGGTACAGACCCTGAAGAGACTATTCTCAATGCCTTTAAGATCTTCGACCCAGAGGGCACAGGAATCCTTAAAGGAGAAGAGTATGTAGATTTATGTAAATGTTAAAACGTTTCAGCACATCAGCGACTTTTGACTGGAAACGGTCTCATTGAAATGCACAGCATTTCATATATTTCTTTTGTTTCTCCTCACAGGATAAAATATCACCTTATGTCCCAGGCAGACAAATTTACAGAGGCTGAGGTACTATACTTTCCTTTCTATCGGTCTATGAGATAGATGCCAGTTCAAAATTGACATTTAATATTTAAAATCATTAAACTTTACTATTTGATATCAAAATCTATAACAATTGTTCAATGGATTTTAATCATGGTTTTTCCAAATTTACCTAGGTAAACCAGATGTTCACAAATTTCCCCTTGGATGTGGCTGGCAACCTGGACTACAAAAACCTGTGCTACGTCATCACCCACGGAGAAGATAAAGAACAGGAGTAAAAACTGCCTTTCCCATATTTCTCCATGTTTGTTCACGTCTATTTGTGTGTCGTCTTCTCCTTAAGCTCTGTATCCGCCTTTTGTCAATAAAGAGATAAAAAAAACAAGTCTAGCTGCAGTTGTTATTGCAATTTAACTTGCTCAGATAATAATAGATTTTAAAAATAAATATTTTCCCATAAAGTTGATTTAAAGAAAAAAAAAAAGAAAGAAATCAAAAAGTCAAAGCAAAATCCTAGCAATCAGGTTTTGGCTCTCGATAACGTAAACCATTACCGTGAGAAACCTTTCAACCAAACACTTTTTTAACACAACAACAAGAAAAAGCCCAAGATTCGGAAAGATTCCGTTCCCTCCCGAGGGGATTCCAAATGCTCGAGTGCAACAATAAGCTTAAAGCCACACTGGCGGGTTGAAGGGAGCTCTGCGAACAAGGTCAACAGGGCCTTTTGTGTCTCTCCAGCTATTCACTGCAGCCCTATTAATAGCAGCCCTTGGTGCGTTCGGCCATTCTTGGTTTTCAGCGAGTCAATGATAGATTTTATGAATAAAAACAGGTGAGCAGAGGTGTAAACTCAATTTATTATGGTAGACTTTGCACTTTCTATGCAGACAAAGGGTTGAATATGGTTTTAAAGTTCTATTCTAGTCTATTTTTTGCTTACTGTGAGTTTTGAGACAGGAATTGTTTTCATACTAAGCCACGACTAAGGCTGCTATATATAATTATGTGCATGAGGTTATTATAGGTCATCAATCAGAAAACAAAAAAGAAATGACAATAAAAAAACGGGGCCTTTTTCCTGGAAAGTCTTTATGATAAAACATTTATTTTCAGCTTGAATGACTGCGGTATTGAATCATTATTCATGCCACATAACAACATCAAGAAGTGAATAGTGTCAAGAATGCTTTTTTTTGTATAATCAAGTATCATCTTTGTTGATTAATTAACCCAGACATCCTGCCCATCCAAAATCCTCACTTTTACTATAATAAAAGAAATGAACTCATATTTTAGCCATCCAATAAATGGCTAAAATAAAGGCCAGCCATTGAAATACATCACACCGTGGAAGTAAAACAGGTTGTGATTTGGCAATAAAAACATATTTTTGACAGGTTAAAAAAAATGAACATGAAATACAAGTAAATAAAGTAGAAAAGATCAGTGCCACTCTTATCAAGCTCATAAAAAAATACATTGAGGGATCTGTCCTTCAAAGTAACAGACAGGAGATAAAGGCGTTGCGGTCACAAGTGTTTGTTATTAACTCTCCATACCCAACAGAGTCTGGCTACTCTCTGTCTGAGGTAAGAGGAGAGGAGGGTTTGGCAGCACCAACACTTTTAGCACTGCCTGTTAGCATGAAGTCCGCCAGGAGATCTATTCCAGAACCAGAGTCCAACAGAGTATCTGGGCAGAGCGACGACA
This sequence comes from Carassius auratus, assembly GCF_003368295.1. NCBI lineage: Eukaryota > Metazoa > Chordata > Actinopteri > Cypriniformes > Cyprinidae > Carassius > Carassius auratus. The sequence goes on from NC_039252.1 coordinate 13,822,691, forward strand.
GGAAAGAAACAAAAATAAAGGAAAACTTGTTGCATAACCATATGTCTAAATACAAGCAGTTGGCTATATATTTCTAGTCCTCTGATGTCATTTTTCAATCTTAAAAGCAATCTTTCACCATGAAACCTCAAAGTCATTACTAAATAATCACATCACACGCTAACCTCTCTGGCAGCAACAGTTTGTGCCATGAGATCATAATGGTGCTCTGGAATCCGACCGCTCTCTAGTTAGAACGTATAACTGGAAATCTAGATTAATATTAATCCATAATTCTCACCATGAATGCCGATCATGTGTTCTAGAATGAGGACCCTCTCGGCCAGAATCTTCAGCGCTTCCCTCAACTGCTGCACCTGCAAGAAGGCGGCGTTAGCATGTGACAATAAATCATCATAACTACACTATCAAAAACTACAAAATCACCAGCCTTACCTCTGATGGAGTCTCTCCCGGCTCACCTTTAGGACCCGGAACACCCTACTCACAACAAAAGAAAATAAGAATAAAGTGAATATGCTAAAATAATTATATGGGAAGAAAATATGAAGATAATTGGTAAATAAAACAAGCAAACAAATGAGTGAATGAACTGTGAAAACAGAAATGCAATCCACTACGTGCACTCACAGGTTGTCCTTGCTTTCCTGTTATTCCAGGTGGTCCCTTTGAAAACAGAGCAATGCAATCGAATTAGCTCAAATAAAAACAACATATATTTTGGACCACAAAACCAGTTATAAGGGGTCAATTTTTCGAAACCGATATTTATCCATCATCTGAAAGCAGAATAAATAAACTTTCCATTGATGTATGTTTTGGCAGAGATACAACTATTTGAAAATCTGAGGGTGCTTAGCAATGCATATTACGAAGCAAAAATTACGTTTTGATATCTTTACGGTAGGTAATTTACAAAACATCTTCATGGAACATGATCTTTATTTAATATCCTAATGATTTGGGGCATTAAAAAAATAAAATACATTTTTTTACCCATTGTTGGCAATTGCTACAAATATACCAGTGCTACTTATGACTCGTTTCGTGGTCCAGAGTCACAAATGTAGGTCTTTGATGGCTTACTCTTTCTCCAGGATCTCCTTTGGGTCCCCTGTCACCTGGTGTGGCTGAAAAGCTTAAGGCATCCTATGATAAATGTCAATTAATTGGTATACTGTGCCTTGTACATCTATACATATTGTCCAATTATTTATACATACTATAAATGCATACCTTAGAGCACATCACATAGATAGATAGATAGATAGATAGATAGATAGATAGATAGATAGATGACTTACATTTTTCCCTGGTGCACCTGGGTGTCCAGGTGGTCCGGCAGGCCCTGTTCAGCATGTATGGACAGAAGTGTGTGAAGAAATGGCTGGGCAGTACAAGTTGATACTGTTATGTATGCTCTGATATTCTAACATACCTGGTGGACCAGGAGGGCCCGAGGGCCCAGGAGGACCAAGAAAAGCCTGCAGGTCACGATAGGCCGCTAAGTCACTATCTTCATCTGCAACAATTAAGATATGACCATACTGAGGTGAAAACAAAACTCGTGCAGCTGTACTGCTGTTTTATTCAGTAGGATTTGGTGCTCAGGTTCAGCTTATCGGGGTTTTCCAGATTCATACTGCTTCACGGACAGCTTACAAATGACTCTGATTAATTGCTGACAGACAGAAACCAACCAGACTGTTAAACTGAGCCAGCTCTCCAGGAGGTTTATTTAAGCTGATACTGTACGGATGCTGCCATCTTATGGTCAAGTTGAGAAATAACAGTTTGCTGTAGTGTTTGCAAAGACTTGATATAACAATAATTGAAGCATTTGATATTTTCATTTCATTTTTCATTTAGTGCTGCATTATTTTAATGCCATAAATTGATGAAAGTGATAAAATAGATTGTTTAATGTGGACTATTGTACTCACACTGGGCATGTTGTTTAGCCATTACAGTGTAAACATCTCCCCTGATGGAGAAGGGCCCTGGGGGTCCAGGTGGCCCAGGAAGGCCTCTTTCACCTGGAAGGCCTTGCAAACCTTGAGATCCTGTAGAGTAAGCAGATGAGCTCAATAAGCTCAATATTTGTTTTAATATTCCCAGTAAAAGTATAGAGATAGTTCTTACCTCTAAGTCCTATGGGACCAGGTTTTCCAGGAAACCCCATCTTTCCTAAAGGTCCAGGAGGCCCAGGGGGACCTGGCGGCCCAACAAGTCCTGGTTGTCCTATTGGTCCTATATATATATATAAACACACACATTTTTATTTATCTTATTTATCTAAATAAAATTACACTTCTCAAAGAACAGTTTAGTTACAATTATTTTCTTCTCACCTGGTCGGCCAATGGCATTGGGTGTTATTGGTAAGGGGTGTGTCCTGTCCACTTCATTATCAGCTGTTCTCTCAGGTGATTGGCTGGGCTGAGGGAGAGGGGGCGCTTCAGCATCTCTCAGTAACATTATCTGTTAAAAAAGCAAAACTGCATGCTCACTATCTTAACACAGCTGGTTGATAGAAGAGGTTACCTACATTTGTGTCTTACCTGAGCTTCAATGACATTCAAGCGCTCTTTGATGTCAGCATAACCAGTACAGTTCATGCACTCTAAAAGGATGAATGCAGAAAGAGATTCACATCAAGGGAACATGAAGTATGACAGTAGAGAATGGGGAATTTCTAACTATAAAAAGTGATACATGATAGAGTGAATGGATGCTATAAATCTCTCAGCCTTCAATGTTCAAGTTCAAGTTCAATGTTTTTGCAATATTATAATTGTATATTAGTCAAAGTAACTGATCTGAATAAAGTTTTTCTGATGTTCTCACAAGTTAACTTAACAAAGACATTCATTCATTCAAACTGTGCTTACAACTCCAAGGATCCCGCCTTGGAATTATTATTTTTTTTCTTGGAGTCACAGGCTTGTAGTCAAAAAATGAAATCAATCCCAAAACCTCAGTGTGAAACCAAAAAAAAAAAGAAAAAAACAGTTAACAAAGAGAATTTGTTAGAGACAGTAAATGAGTTAAATTACATTTTTGGTTAGCATCTCTCCCAGGGGTAGAATAAGGAACAGGAAAACCAGACGCTGGCAAGCCATGAATTTCCATTTGCATGGAATTCTAGTGAAGGGAAATATCTCACTCTGGGTTTCCCCGACATTCACCTTTCTCATTTGAGAGAGATGCTGTTCACAGCATAGGGCTGGTCAGATTGAAGACAACCACAAGGTGCTGGATCTCTCTATGGAAGAAGACAGATCTTCCAAGACAGACAGCAGAGATTTGGGAATTATTTGGCATGAAATGAGATGATGATGAATGGCAGGTGATCGCTCAGTGGTGACATTTGAAATGCAATACAGCTATTTTTTTACCTAATGATGAGATTAGAATTTAAAGATCACCAGATGATGAGATCAGAGATACAATTAATAAACTGGTCTACTTTAAATGTACAGAATAATTGCCGTTCCCATTTTACACATAATTTGATGAATTCTACCATTTAAAGCTTCATTTAAAGTCAGTGACTTTTGACGCTCTAGCGGTTAATAAACAGAACTGCTTGCGTCTTGCGGAAGAACATCATAGCCGGAACTACTTCTCTCTGTTTATGTCTATGAAGAATCACAAAGGTACTGGGTTACTCCGCCGCGGTACCCCCGAAGCAATCTAAAATAGTCCGAATATAAACACTTATTATAGGTGCACCCTAGTGATTCAGGACAAGCTGGATTAATGGTGTACTCGCTTATTATATAAATTTTTCTACATTTTGAACAGAAACAAAGTTAACGGACCGCAGCTCTGATTGGTTGTTTCTTACCGGGAGCGATTGATTTCGGCAAATGGCAATAGGACCACTGGGAGGAGCCAGAGGAGCTTGATTTTTTCACAGATTATCTGTCTCATATTCTACTGTCAGGACATAATGACAGGTTTAACAAATATGTAAAAAAATATATTTTTAGAAAGGTTACCTACTGCAGCTTTAACTTTTTTTTTGGACACTGAATGTGATAAAATCTAAAACAAGACATGATTTAATCAGGAACTAAACACACAAACAAATCTACTAAGAAAAAAATCCTTGATTCATAAGAGCGAGTTGAAAACACAGGAACTATACAGGCCTGTAACAGCATAAACAACCTGAAACACAAAGCTTGTTCGTGTACATTCAAATGAAGCTATGTGCTCAAATATATCTGCCTTCAACTATTTTGACAACAGCTAAATTACTGGTCAACGTGGGTAGTTAATAGGCCAAAGTTAGTGCTTTTTTTCACTGCTACTCCAACAAAATTGCACTTCTAGTTTCTTCCAATGAGACATTTACAACTACGAGCTTCATCATCTGCTCTCAATTGACTGCAAAAGGCCACAAGCATGTCACAGTGTCATCAAAGGACAGTCTGGATGCCAGACCTCATGAAGGGACATTATCTCATTCCATAAAATGCAAAAGAACTAATTAGACACCCTTCACCACAATATACACATCCAACAGAGCAGAAAAAGTTGACATGTCTCCTGTTTTTCTGAATGGAAAGACATAAGGACTGCATTAAAGGGCAATGCTATCTGCATGTCTGGAAACACCCATGATGGTAAACCCAAAGGATGTCATTCATTCTGTATCTGTTTTGCTCAGAAATACTCAAATTCTGTAATATTTACTTTGTAGGGACTCCATGGCACTTGGTGATGTATGATAGAAGACTGTGTGCAAGTTAAACCTTGGCTGAAGTTTGGCAGACTATGCAAAAGCAGAATGAAATGTTCAGCTGTCTGACATGCCTGTTCTCCTCGTGCCTTGGTCATACAGTAACACACAGCTTTGGTGGATACCGGACTGCTCTCAGATCAGTGGACAGCTGAACATTGGGGTATTCTGGAAAAACACCCAACGGATGAGCTGTAAAGAAGCACAGCTCAATGGGATCTGCAGATACTGAGCCTCTATGATTTTTGCAGATGTGAGAGAGGCTTTAAACTGGCCATTTTTGGAACTAGCACAACGGGTTTTATTATAACTGACATGGTTAATAAAGTTATGCAAACACGTGCCAGCTCAGACATCAGTGATGTATTGATGTACCAGACCAGAGTGCGACTTTTGTCTTAGAAGCAGTACAAATGCACAAATCATACATGCAAAGTGACCACATTAAGACTCCACACCCATTAGCAGCATTTTGGCAGAGACTGATGGGGCTTTCAGAGATTATGAAGACACAAGATACTTTTGCATGTTCTCCTGGGTGAATAAAGTTTGTAAAAGGGGTCATTGGTAAACTGCATTTAAGACAGAATTGGAATTAACTGTATTGCCAGATCTAAAGATCAACGTCATCAGCCTTTGCTTCTGCTAAATTAATTGTTAATCTTATTAGTAATGATCTTCAGTCTCTGTTTCTGCTTTCAAATAAATACTTTGGGCATATGCATTTCAGAAAGACTGGTCACTGCATGCCTTTCCTCTTTGAGATTCATTGGCAGGGAAGTTTATCCCCCTAAAGCATATAGTATACATTAAGCAGACTAAACAAATCTAATTTCAATGCACTTCACTTAAGTCTCCATTTACTCATTTGGTTTGTGAAGGACCTTACCTCTAATAAACTAGAGCCCCCAGGTGCTACTTAAAAAAAAAAAAACTAAATAATTAAAATTGGATTCTTTCATTTGATACATAATATCACTGGGAGTAGATGTCTATTGAAAATTGGAATACCATTGCTGTGGATCTGTTACAACTGTTGAGCCCAGCTGCAAATATCCTACCACACCTTACAGCTTTGCGGCCTTCCATTTTGTTTAAAGACGTAAAGATGTTCATGTTTCTGATCTAACTACATTTGTGATACTGTTTTTAGACTATTATGCATAGCCTACACTCTCATAAAAGTACAAAAGCTGTCGCTGAGGCAGTATATTTTCAAAAGCTTCCAATATGTACCATTAAGGTACTAATATCTATAGTTTAGTTATAAATATGCACTTTTAAGGTATGAAAACACATCCTTTATGGGTAAATAAGGTGCATAGATTTACTTTTTAATAGGGTACTGTCCCGGTGAGCTTTCATACTTTATTTTTCTTACACTGGCAGTGCAGGAATCAAGCAAGTAAGTTGGTGATGAGGTGGTTGGACAGTCCGGCTGGGTCAGATCTTTCGTCAGTGTTTCTTGGTCTAAAAAGTTAAAAGGCCATGATGATGTAATTTTTAACAAAATTATGCCAGAACAAAGTAGTTAGCCAAACAGCTTGGCACAGCAAACTTTCCTTTTTAATTTAATTTCAGCTAGTAAACACCGTTCGAAAAACACAGTGGCAATGTTCAATAACAGAATACCGTTGATCAGGTAGCCTATTTCAAGTGAAAGAAGGGAAAAGAACTGCTGAAGGTACAAACCCAATTACAAAAAAGTTGGGACACTGTACAAATTGTGAGTAAAAAGGAATGGAATAATTTACAAATCTCATAAACTTAAATTTTATTCACAATAGAATATAGATAACATATCAAATGTTGAAAGCGAGACATTTTGAAATGTCATGCCAAAAATTTGTGTGGACAGGTAGCAATAAGAGGCCGGAAAAGTAGAAAAAGTTACATATGAGGAACAGCTGGAGGACCAATTTGCAACATATTAGGTCAATTGGCAACAAGATTGGGTATAAAAAGAGCCTCTCAGAGTGGCAGTGTCTCTCAGAAGTCAAGATGGCCAGAGGATCACCAATTCCCCCGATGCTGTGGCGAAAAATAGTGGAGCAATATCAGAAAGGAGTTTCTCAGAGAAAAAAATTACTAAGAGTTTGAAGTTATCATCATCTACAGTACATAATATCATCAGAAGATTCAGAGAATCTGGAACAATCTCTGTGTGTAAGGGTCAAGGCCGGATGCCATGATCTTCGGGCCCTTAGATGGCACTGTATCACATACAGGAATGCTACTGTAATGGAAATCACAACATGGGCTCAGGAATACTTCCAGAAAACATTGTCGATTAACACAATCAACCGTGCCATTCGCTGTTGCTAAAACTCTGATCCAGAAGCGCAGCCGTTTTCTCTGGAAGAGAAATTTAAAATGGACTGTGGTAAAGTGGAAAACTGTTCTGTGGTCAGACAAATCAAAATTTTAAGTTCTTTTTGAGAAAACTGGGACGCCATGTCATTGTTATCAGTGCTCAGTTCAGAAGCCTGCATCTCTGATAATATGGGGTTGCATGAGCAGCTTACACATCTGGAAAGAAACCATCAATGCTGAAAGGTATACCCAAGTTCTAGAACAACATATGCTCCCATCCAGACGTCGTCTTTTTCAGGGAAGACCTTGCATTTTCCAACATGACAATGCCAGACCAAATACTGCATCACTTACAACATCATGGCTGCGTAGAAGAAGGATCAGGGTACTGCAGACTGCAGTCCAGATCTTTCACCCATAGAAAACATTTGGCGCATCATAAAGATGTGACAAAGAAGACCTAAGACAGTTGAACAACTAGAAGCCTGTATTATACAAAAATGGGACAAAATTCCTATTCCTAATCTTGAGCCACTTGTCTCCTCAGTCCCCAGACGTTTGCAGACTGTTATAAAAAGAAGAGGGGATGTCACACAGTGGTAAACATGGCCTTGTCCCAACTTTTTTGAGATGTGTTGATGCCATGAAATTTAAAATCAACTTATTTTTCCATTAAAATTACATTTTCTCAGTTAAAACATTTGATATATCATCTATGTTGTATTCTGAATAAATTATTGAAATTTTAAACTTCCACATCATTGCATTATGTTTTTATTCACAATTTGTTTAGTGTGCCAACTTTTGTGGAATCGGGTTTGTAGGATATGAACACAGAATTGCAATAAATCAGTTGAAAAGTAATAAAAAAATGTATGATCATAATGTTTATATATTATTTGGAATAAGATAATCATTTAAAGGCCCGTGCACAAAGCATGATAACTATAAAAATAGCGATAAAGTTCTAAAAATCATTCTCATTATAAAGAATAGCGTAGAGTTCACACCACAGTTATAACAATTAGGCACAAAGAAACTATATCATTGGAATTACTTTCAGAACTATTTTTTTTAAGCTAACGAACGATAAAAACACTGACAACCAATCAGAATCAATCCTACCGTGATGAGCTCAATAGTTTAAAGTGGGAGACGCTCTTGTGCTTAGAATAAAGAAACAATATCGTTCGCTGGTGTGGACGCTAATATCGTTATCTTTATAGTTATCATTCTTGGTGTGAACAGGGCTTTAATCAATTTGATTCAGCCTTACTCAAAATTCAGTCTAATTAACATACTATTTTGGAGGTTCCTGCTCCATTTAAATTTTAAATCCCCAAAAGGGAGACAATGTAACAGAAGTACTAAACAGTATCAAACAACGACTGAACATGTTTAGTCATGTCTAGTCAGCGAAAACGAGCATTGGCTAATGCCAACAGACGCGAAGAGGGATAACACAAAATCCACTGAACTTGTTTGTTGGCATCTGTCTGTGCAGTGTGGATTATGTTTAAGAGGACAAACCGCAGACTGTGACCTGAAAATGATTGAAATAATTGGTAAACAGCTTATATTCATCATAGGTCAAATACAATTTTGGGTTCACTGTCGTACAAGCTAACCTAACAACAGGTAGACTCCATTGGCATGGCCATCTGTGCTCCACCACAGAAATGAGATGATCTCACCCGCTACAGGCAGCTGAGGGGGCTGGAGCACACGCGTCCTCATCAATCATGAGATACCACACCACAGACATCCCATTTTCCCACAGCCACTCTCACGGCTAGGGGTACTGATCACATTCTCAATTTAACGGAATTTGTAGAGCAGGTGATAGATCTGAACCTCTGCCAAGCCTTCTGGAAACCTGGTATGGGGGTAGTAAGAAAGACAGCTGGAGCAGACTATGTATGTAGATATAGATAAGACTTTGATAAGACTTTAACCAGGACATTATGGGAAGTACCAGAGTAATTCTGCTGATGGGAATTGTTCCCATCAATGACTAATGCTTTAGTCTACCAATCAGGGTTTAGTGGTTGGGATCCAGGAACCCCATAGGAGCCATATTATTATGTATTACTGTAAAATAAATCATTTGTTCAGATTGCTTTTAGGGATAGAATTCCTCAAACCACTGTTATTTGCATCGTGAATATAAATTAGACTAATTAAGACTAACTAAAAAAAAGTATTTTTTGATGATGTATTTTTTGAAAAATGTAGAGCCACAGCAAATAATAAATATAATATTTTAAGGAGACAAAATATTTTACAAATGTATTTTAAAGTGCACATGTTGACTTAAGATAAAAATAGAGAGATGTATTTTGAGAAATGCACTTTGCAAACACATCTGGGCTGCATTTCCCAAAAGCATCATAAGCTTGAGTTGATCATAGTTCCATTGGTTTCAATGGGTCGCTTACGATGCTTTTGGAAAAACGCAGCCCAGAACTGAGTTTCTCTATCATAACTCTACTAATGGAAAAAGGAAACATTGCCTTGACCTGTATATATAAAAACTTTTCTCAAAAATATTTTTTCAAAGTAGTTCAGTAGTTAGTTTCAGAAATTGTCTTATTTTATCAAGTTTATTATGTTTCATAAGTCTATACATTTATTGGATCAAAATAAAATAAAATAATAATATTGTGAAATACTATTACAGTTTAAAAAAGCTATTTTCTATTTTAATAATTTATTCCTATGAACTGAATTCTCTGCATCTTTAGGAATAATTATAGGAATAATTTATTCCTATGAACTGAATTTTCTGCATCTTTCTCCAGTCTTCAGTGTCATACGATCCTTCAGAAATCCTTCTAATATGCTGATTTGCTAAAAAAAAAAAAAAAAAAAAAAAAACATTTAAATGATAGTGTATTAGCAATCTTGTTTTATATATCACCTCAGATATCAATAAAAATTCTACACCAAATCCAAGTCTTATATTAAATTGTTATGGATTTTTGATTTGTTGCATGCTATCTCTGGGGGAGTTGCACTCTAGTGACAACTGGAATATGGTTATGGGACAAAGGATCTCTTACAGCTGTCGATCCCAGCTGCAACCACACACCCGCATCTCAACAACTTTGCACCAATGCATTCCTTGACGTCTACTCCTTCTTAGTCAAACATAAATCTATCCTTTTCACATTGTCAAACACAACTGATCAGAATATCCAAGTTCTTGACATACTAATATTTATTGAGATGAAGAGGAGGAACGGGCCTTAATATACAAGGAATGCATTGATGAACAAAACAAAGTTAACCTAGGGAGGGACAGCAAGATTTCTTTGTCTGGACTGCATTAACGAACAAACAACTTCATCACATTGGTATCTTTTAATACAAGGCACACAAATTTATGACACTGTACATTCCTTAAGGACAAAACATCACTAAAGTGGTATAACATGACCTCAACTAGTCACACAATTCTCAATAACTGTCAAACTGCGCTGAATAAACATTCAAAGCACAACTCCAGGGGAGCATGAATCAGTTTAAAAGTTTCTTATTGCATTTCTGTTTACATTCATGGCTGGATTGTTCACTCTTATAGTTGGCTTGTTCTTACAACCAAGCTTTGAATCCTGCCAGAAGACAACCGGGAAAGCACAAGTCTGTGTGGTACGACAGTGGTTTCAATTATAGTGATCGGTCAAATACCCACGGTTACCATTCAAAATTAGGAATTCTTATGGGCCGTTTACAAAGCATAGTTGCAATTTCTTATAGTTAGAATGCCTAGTGTGAATAACAAAAAGTATTTTTATAAAATTTCTTCTTGCTATTCAACTCTTGCATTCAAATATTTGTGGTTTCTAATACAGCTGCCTCTGGAGCAAATTGGATAAGGTAAAATAATATTTGCTATGATCTCCCATTTACCAAGTAACAATAGAAGTTTAACCTGCTAATGTTTACTTCCACACTCCAAACCCGAAAATATAAAAAGGCTCTATATCCAGTGAAATCAGACACAGCATTTTTCGTTAGGCCTCATTACACATGACAACTAGAAATGTTGGGATTTCACACGGATTGACTTTGACCTAACTTGAGCTATTTGACTGAGAGTCACAATCCAAATTCCAAAAATATGTTCTTAAATAAACCAAACACAGAGAAGCCCAAGACCCGGGGGATTGACAGCTTCAGGCTAAAGCTATGAGCCCAATAGAGAAGGAATAAAGGAGTGGGAGGAAGGAGAAAGGGATGGGGAATGAAGATTTCCAATTTATTTACCATGTCAGAGATCATGGCGCCCTTGGATTTGACCCAAACTAAATCATCTGCATCTCACAGGGGATGATCTGAAAAGAGACACCGCAGACGGGCCAGCTTGTCTGCTTTGGGCGGGGAGGAGGGCCATCAAACCATCCCAATCCAGAAAAACATGGGAATGTGTGTCATGGGTAAATTATCCCCATTGGGATAGAAAATATTTGGACTCGTGTCCTCTACCACAACTAACTGTACTATGTCAAATTAATCAAAACGAATCAAAGCACCAACTCATTTCCTTAATTCAAAATATTTTCTTCCAGCTATTTATTTCAGTGTTAATTAAAATGTATTTTCCCAATATATCTGAAGACCCAGAGCTGTGGCCGGTTTAGATTATTATTATCTCTCTAGGATAATAGCAAAGTGAGTCAGTATAGTGAAAATATTCATGATGAGATCTTTATTACTCAAATTACTTTTGACTTTGAAATGTTAGCTATTGCAAATCTGAGCATGCTTTGTAGCACAGTCATAACACAGTTTCTCCTGGTTAATGTAGAAACATGTTTATGCATTTACGTTTCTATTGTTTATATTGCGAGAAAGGAAATACATTCAGACGGCATATAATTATGACACATTCACTTTGAGATTTCACACAGATGCTTGATTTCCACAGTCAGACCAGCTGTTGTCACTCACATCCTCACCCACACAATGAAATGTAAGGGATCTTTCCTTGTTGCTAAGAGATTTAAATGTAAAAAAAATAACCACCCACCAAGCCATGCCAAGTCAAATGTGAGTGGTGTTCGCTCGTGCAAGTGTCTTGCTAGATGCTTGGCTGTTCTGGGTGGTCGCCAGGGCATTGCTATGTGGTTGCTAGGGTGTTCTGAGTGGTTGTTAGGGTATTTATGTCGTTTTTATATGGTTGCTGGCATACACAAGTCAAAAAAGGCCATCCGATAAATCTCTATACCTGGATGTTCTGGGTGGTTGCTAGGGCATTGTTAGGAGGTTGCTAGGGTGTTCTAAAGGGTTTCTTGGGCAAACTAGAGGCAAAAAAATTTGCTGTACAAAAATAAAACAATACAAATATTACCAAATATATCATTAAGAAGTTTATAAGTAACTTGTTTTTCTAAAGAAACATTGCCCAACAGTAACACCAGCATAAAGATACTACGTTTACGTCTCTCTCGCTTCCCCTGAACACATTGAGTTTAACTGACCTCCTAAAGTGAGTTTGGTGGAGTGGTGGGAGGGGGGTTGTTAAGAATGAATGAAAGTCAAGTGAGAGGAGGCAATGCCTCCATTGCAATATGACTGGATATGACTGGTTGTGTTTGGCTTTGATTGGTTCATGCGATTAATCCCGTGTTTGTGCATGTTCCACGTTTGCGAATCAGTCTAAATGATGAATATTAATGGCATTAATAGGGAGACTAATTAATTAAAAAAGAAAGCGAAACTCACCCACTTAGATATAACCACTTTTACTTCAAAATAAGACGACTTGAAATTATCTGAAAACATGATCTGAGGGAGCTTTCAGTAAGTAATCAGCTTGGTGTAATTTAAAGTAAATCTCCTTGTCTGTGACCAATATTTACCAAGCTTTGAAGACTGATGATGCCAAAAATTCAAATTAATTAAAAATTAATTATTGAAAACAACAAGTTGAACATATTTTCACAAAGAAAATGTATTGTTTAACTTAGAATGTCTTGAGTTGTTATTTTTGGGATAAATGTAAAATGCTTAAAAACACTAACTTAATAAGATTAATAAAATACTGATTAAAATATTAATGTTTCTTTTTCTGATTGTGTAAGTAATGTTTACTTAACTGAGAAAATGTGACTGGGATATGAATTTACATTAAACACCTGGGAGGCATCCTCATTTCAGATGGCTTGTTTACACAAGTGAGGCAAACCACAAAATCATTGTCGGTGTTTCTGAAATTGCATACTGGTTGAGTAGGTACCGTACTACATCTGAAATAGAACCTACTGTAACCGTTAAAATAAGTAAATTATATATAGTATGAATATGGGTAGTATGAATGAAATTCAGATGTACTACATCCACTATGTTGTTACAGTCATGTGACCTACCAGCGTCAGTTACATTAGGCGCGTTCGACTTGAAGCAGCTTTTTGCTTCATGGCCATTCATATATCCTAATAGGAAAGTATTCGATTTTGGATGTAGCATATGTTTGGGTGTTCCAGTTGGTTGCTAAGGCATTGCAATCCAGTTTTCTAAGTGGTGTTTATGTGGGTGTTAGGGTCACAAGTCAAAAGATGCCAACCATAAAATCTCTTTGATAATTGTGCTATGTTTTGCTTGTCTTAGCAAACACCACTAATAAATGTCTATGTAATTGGCTCACATCATCAAAAAATTCCTTTGCCTTACAGTCATTCAAATGATTTGGTAATGCTTCAGTGAACTTGAGATCAGCAAAAAATGAGCTCCCTCACCCTCTCTGCAGTCTTCTCCATGGAATCCTGGACAGCATCGCCATTCCAGAGAAGTGATTTTCCTGTAGGTCACTCTGTACACAGGTCTCACCAGAGTTCTGTAGCTGGGAAAATATAGAGAGGCAAAACACACACAGAGTCTGTTAGCTGTCGTCCAAGTTAATGTAAGAGTGAATAGTGGAGTATAACCCCGTGTATACCATGAGATCATTTCTTTTCTTTGTACCTGATGAGGTTTGAACACGGTCCAGGCCATCGGCAACTCTGGAACAGTCGCTGCACAACAGTCTCTGTACCATTTTGTTTCTGGCATGAAACAATCTTCTGTACTGTGTACTGGCACCAGTTCCTTATTCATTCCATGTTGAATAAACAATAACAATGACAAAGACCAGACCAATCACAATACAGCAAAGTCAAGAATTAAACAGATTTTTTTTTTTTTTTTATCCATGGAGAAATTAATGCACAAATTAATTTGCTATCAGACAACAAGGAAATGAAATCATGGAAAATAAGTGATGTAAGTAGAGAGCTAGAGATTTCCTTTATTTTTTTTTTTTTTTTTTACAAAACTTAGATTGATGGCACTGCAAAGTAAACTGTTGTGTGGCTTCAATAGTTTTAGTGCCATAATGTTCTTCGTGAATCTCCTTCACTTCAAAAGTGAGATAAAATACAGTACAGTGGACTTAAGAGTCCTCTGAGAGACCCTCTCAGTGGCACAAGCATATCTTTTTTTTTTTAACCGCAGGAGACCGATTTATGATTTATTCTGTCCTGACAATCATATAACACCCAGAAGAGTCTGACAGACATTCTTGAAGAGAACTAAAACAAAAATCCAATGTGTGCCTGAATCTGCATGCTTTGTTTTCTAAACTCAATCTGGGAAACTTCCCTTCTGATACGTCTCAGATGATTCAGAGCATCCCAGGATTGTGACCCTGTTCTGGTCGTTTAATTATCAAGTCATTTTTCTTAATTTTTTCTCAGGACAGACTGTGATTAGTTGTGACCGGACCACAGACACACAAGCTCCACATGTCTAGACTAAAGAGCTTAACCTCAACCACACGTAAGGCCATAACATTTTTTGGGGAAAATTAATGTTTCATTTTAAACATAAATACTTTTGGCTTTGGTTTGGTTTATGCTTTTTCTGGGAACATAATCAGGGGCCCACAGGATGCTTACCAGATGGGTTTGGGACAGACAGACAGACAGACAGACAGACCGACAGATAAGAGAACCAGAAAGACAGACAGACAAGAGAACCAGACAGACAGACAAGAGAACCAGGCAGACAGACAGACAAGAGAACCAGACAGACAGACAGACAAGAGAACCAGACAGACAGACAGACAGACAGTGAGACAGACAGACAACCATACATGCAGACAGACAGACAACCAGACAGAGAGTCAGACAGACAACCAGACAGACAGGCAGACAGACAGACAGAGATAGACCGACAACCATACATGCCGACAGACAGAGAGTCAGACAGACAACCAGACAGACAGACAGAGAGACAGACAGACAACCATACATGCCGAGAGACAGAGAGTCAGACAGACAACCAGACAGACAGGCAGACAGACAGACAGAGAGACAGACAGACAACCATACATGCAGACAGACAGAGAGTCAGACAGACAACCAGACAGACAGACAGAGAGACAGACAGACAACCATACATGCAGACAGACAGAGAGTCAGACAGACAACCAGACAGACAGGCAGACAGACAGACAGACAGACAGAAAAGATAGATAACCAGACAGACAGACAGAAAGACAGATATACAGACAGATATACAGACAGATAGATAGATTACAAGACAGACAGAGATAGACAGATAAGATAGATAGATGACCAGACAGACCGACAGACATACAGACAGATAGATAGATAACCAGACAGACAGACATACAGACATATAGATAAATAACCAGACAGACAGACAGACAGAGATAGATAGATATAGACAGACAGACCGATAGATAGATAAACCAGACAGACAGACAGATTGATAGATAACCAGACAGACAGACATAGATAGATAGATAGATAGATAGATAGATAGATAGATAGATAGATAGATAACCAGACAGACAGACAGACAGACAGATAGATAACCAGACAGACAGACAGACATAGATAGATAGATAGATAGATAGATAGATAGATAGATAGATAGATAGATAGATAACCAGACAGACCGACAGATAGATAACCAGACAGACAGTCAGACAGACAGATAGATAGATAAACTAGACAGACAGACAGACCGATAGATAAAAAAACAAATAGATATATGGAATGACAGACAAAAAGACATACATATAGTCACACACAGTTTCAAGAATGTTTTAAGCTTCAGAAATGTTGTTACACATGTAGAAAAGCTGCAAGCCACTAGAAATTAAATTCTGTTGAATTAGACAATTATAGAATTGTTTAACTATTCAAATTTTTTCCGAGTTCATTTACCTTAATCAATAATTCTGCAATATAATAAGCCTTTAAATCAGTTCGATAAAGCTCTAGACATTCCAGCTGGTGACAGGTTTAACGTTACCTGCTGAGTGTGTTTGCTCCAGTGTTGTGTTCCGACACTGTGCGCTGCAGTCTCACTGGAACCGGATAAATAGCTGCCGAAGCTTTAAAAGCACGAAAGGAAAACATGAAAATACAAAGAAGTTTCCAAAATCCCTCACGCATGGTCCAACGTCTAAGAGCTCTTCCCTGATTCCCTGTGCTTTATCTGATGTTATCCTGCTCAGACGAGTAGAGTTCAACGCCTGAGGGAGTTATTGAGACCTGACGGGTGAGAACTGACTAGAGTAAAATACAATCCCCTCTTCTGGAGTAAAACACTGGCTATGTCTCATAACCTATTTGGCTGACTATCTAGTACCTACTACATCATAGTCAGCATTGCCAAAAATGCTTCAGGCTTCTATGTACTCTGTAATCCATATGCCAAAATCAATACAGGAAGTTCTAAAATACAACCAGAAGGGAAAAATATGTATTTAGTTGATAACAGATATTCAAACATACAATGATGATACGCGAGGACATATCAATATAGCCTAGATATATATTAATAAATAAATAAAAACAGCGAAAGTAATAACTATTTTTTACTGAGAATGGTGTTTCAGCGCCACGCGCAGGTCAAACATTGGGTAACAACACAGATACTGAATCTCCATACATTTTATGTTTGGATAATATTTTGAAATATTATTATAATTTAAAGCAACAGTTTTCTATTTGAATAAATTAGTTCAAATTGACTTCACTAGTCAGTCTAATTTGATGTGATGTAATGCTGAACTTTTTAGCAGTCATTATTCCAGTCTTCAGTGTCACATGATCCTTCAGAAATCAAGAAACATTTCTTTATTATTAAGGTTGGTCTGCTTAATATTTTTGTAGAAACTGTAAAACATTTTTTGTTTTTGAATGTAATTACATTCTTCATCAAGAAAGCTTATGGAAACGCCAATTTTTTCAACGGTGGCATACATTATTATTTGTAAAGAATATTGATGAAAATAAATCTTGAAAATGATCTTGAGACGTCTAAAATTTTAATGATATTTTCAGCAAATAACAATACGACGGCTTCATCAACTTCAGTGTGCCCACTAGACAACTGTGTAAAAAATAAAAGGTGGCATAAGAGGCAGACATTTTTAGGGGTGTCCTACAGCGACAAAAGAGTACATTTTCAATTCCTACAAACAAATGAGAGGAGGCACTAAAGACCCTGAGACCAGAATCTACAAGCAGAAAAAATTGATATCATATATAAATGTAAACTGAATTTGATTAAAGACATTCTTCATGTTGAATCATTGTTTTTATAAAAAGGCAATGGTGTGGTCTAATAAGCTTATTTGTGCATAAAGCGTGATGTGTTCAATTATATTCCAAGTACCCTTATCATTTAAACCGTTATTTGACTTTGTTTTGGAGGACATTTTCTTCAATAAT
Organism: Carassius auratus; assembly: GCF_003368295.1. Classification (NCBI taxonomy): domain Eukaryota; kingdom Metazoa; phylum Chordata; class Actinopteri; order Cypriniformes; family Cyprinidae; genus Carassius; species Carassius auratus. The sequence continues at coordinate 13,840,505 of NC_039252.1, forward strand.
GGCTAAGCCTTCAGTCAACATTAAATTAGTTTATGGCTTTGTTTTAATAACAAGCATCACATTCTAATGACAATAAAATAAAACTATTATCATTGTAATAAATGTAACATAAATGTCAGCAAGAAGGGCTTAATAGAGATAATACATTCATTCATTTTCCATGTAAACAGAAATGTCTAGTTAATAGTCTTTTGGCTTTTTTTGGTTTTGGCCAATAAATGTTGAATTAATGCATCATTCATGTTATGTCGGAATTGGAGATAGCAATTCAGAGATTCTTCTATGAGATCTTCAGAAATCCTGACATGACCTGAACGGAAGCATACTGTGGGAGATATGAAGATGTTGTAATATGAAGATTTGTAAATGTTGCAAAGTGATCCCATTCGATAATAAATATAGTGCTTTTTTGATGTCTGGTCCATATTGTGTCTTTTGCAGCAGTTCTAGGAAGGTCAGTGATCAGTCTGGCTGATTATCAATGCCCAGTGTACTGTGTGTGTGTGTGTTTGTGTGTGTGTGTGTGTGTGTGTGTGTGTTAGCTAAAAGTGGCCGCCTGGATGACCGAGACCTGCTCAATACAGATTCTTTTCAGTGGTGGGGCTCCACAACTGTCCTCATCCTCCTGTACTCAAAGTAAAAGGAACAATAAATTATTAATTAGTTATTAATTTCACTAGTACAATAGGTTTATTATAACAAATAAATATTACAAAATATATTATAAATACAAAATAAATATAGTAAAATAAAGAGCAAAAAGGGTTAAAAAAAATATATAAATTTTATATTTTAAATATTATATATAGGTATTTATGTATTTTTATGTTTCTGATATACACCACTACAAATTTTTTTTTAAACTAATATGAATTTGAAAGAAAGCAAGGTTCACAGTCTAAGGCAGAGGAACTGTCCCAGCATTCATGCTTCGTTATGTAGAACCTCTGACTAGTTTTGTACCTGAGCAGTGAGGGGTAAAAGATCTTCTTTGATCAGTGTCGGCGGCTCATCTGCAATCTCACTTGACTGCAGCAGTGGCTCTAGAAAAAAAAAAACCTTTTCATTTTTAAAAGTGGGTCAATTCAACTGACTGAACGATTTCGGTGACCTACCGTGAAATGTGTAGTTTTGGAGATACGAGCATAATGTATTTGTTCAGATCACAATCACATTGACACAAAGAGGGCAAACAACTCACTGTGAGATCTCAGGTTAATGTGACTACAGTAAATATTTTAACCAAATTCATAAAATGACAAGCTTTATAAAACACCGGATATACCTTTGTAAATGTGTAATTTAAATAAATATCTAAATAATAATATTATACATAAATAATAAATAATGAAAATATTTAGTTATATAATATAATAAAATATAATGAATCCCTCAACTCAGAGGTTAACAAGAAAATATCTTAAAAATGCAATATATATATATATATATATATATATATATATATTTTTTTTTTTTTTTTTTTTATGTAATTAATGAATCTATCAGTTATGAGATTTAAACTCTCATAAACTCTTAGAAAAAGAAATCTCACCTTCCATGATTTCCTGGCCGAGGGTGGGCGGTTGTGGGTCATCTGTAGGGTAGTCTAGACTCTGAGGTGCAGGGCTGACCGGCTCACTGGGCTGTGGACTGGAGTTGTTGCTGCTGTCTGCAGCTGCTTTATGCTGGTAGGAGTCTGACAGGGAACTTTGGTTGCTGTTCTCATCTTAGAAGGCAGGAGGCAACCAAAAGAAGATAAGAATTTGAGATGAAAGAAGGTAAACAATACAATTTTGGCAGAATTTGATTGAACTGTGCCTTTAAAATGCAAATGTTTACCTTGATAATCTAACAGTACAGAACAGGAGTTATCAGATGACTCCTCTGTTGGAAAATTTTTCCGTTGTATCTCTCCACCCACAAACACTTTGCTCTTGTCCTTCTAAAAGACATCAGGTTACAGATACAGTAAATATAGTGAAGGAAAATCCTATACTTTATAAATGTTGATCTAATGTATAAAACTAACTCTCAAACAATTAAAACCAAGAGAAATCATCATCTTAGATTTGTCATACCTCCTTTGTGTCCACTACAGGAACCCATTTAAATATTCTTAATGATGTATCTCCAACTGTGACCCATTTCTTCTCCCTGAAATAGAGGAATTGTGTAACAGGTTTCCCATAAACATGACTTAAAAGCTCTATCAAGTTTCCATGTTAAAAATGCAACCATGCAGAAAAAAGCACTTATCAAGTTTCCATTTGGAGAAAGTTTAAAGGCTCCTCTAAGAGCTGCTTTTTCGGGACATGTGGGATTACAAAGTCCATTTGTTGATGAGTTGAACTCTATCCAATATCCCCATTTATTTAAATCACAAAAGTGTTTAGTTTTTGCTGGGCTAAACCCTGAGAGAATGTGCTTTTTCTTGCACAGTAATTGAATAATAAACTTACAAGTATATATATATATATATATATATATATATATATATATATATATATATATATATATATATATATATATATATATATATATAAACATTTTTGGGGTTACTGGCAGACCTAAATATGCTTCATCAGAACATAAAGAAAGCTTTTAAAAGTCCTCTCTGGACCCGCCTCTTTTTGCCACTTGTCCCATGAGAAAACAAAGACAAGCCGTTGACATTGGCTGTCTCTTGTGTCAATCAAACGGCATCCTCTTATAAAACTCCTCCTCCTTTCCGACTGAAGTTTCTCTTTTGAAAAACATTTCTCTCTATTAAAGTATTTGTGACGCTGCCCGTCATACTCACCATCTCCGTACTTTCTCGATAGCCGCCATCACTTTCTTAATGTCATCTTTAGCGCGGCTTCGGGTCTCCGCGCGGACCGAGCGACCCGACATTTCTGAATTTTATCAGTGCTCTTACTGGAATCGTGTCGGTCTCGCAGTCTGGCTTCGCTAATCTCGCATCGCGAGAACTCATGACTCCACTTTCCAGGGCTTCTTGACAGGTCCCACCTACTTATTGAGGGCACAGGTGGCTGTTGTGGATTTATTTCTTACGTTTTTTGGTAACTTTATTGCCGCTAGTCACATATATCACTCAACGACCGATGGCCCAACCCATCTTGTAAAATGTGTACTTATTTTTAATCAAAATGCTTTAATATAATTTAAAAAGGTCAAAGTTAATTTCAAAATAAAAGTCTTTCAGATCTATTCTTATTTTTTAAATGAATTAAGATATTAAAATGTGTTGTGATTATTAAAGTTAATGTTGAATATTATATATGTTAATCGAGCGTAATACCAGCAATGTATAAGATAAAATGTGATAAAACCAAAACGCAAATGAGCTTTTTTGTTTGACATTTAGATAAAAAAAAGAATATACATATTTTTTTAATTGTTTATATCATATAATAAATAATAATGAATACAATCAACAGAAAAGTATATGTGTGTGTGTGTGTAAATAAAAGGGTGTTTCCATTTCAGTATGATTGTATTTTGCCTTTGTAGGACATATTTCCCCTTATTTCACCTTAAAAGCCACAAAGAGATGGCAGTAGAAAAATCGGTGAAAGAGGAACAAAAGTAATTGACAAATACTTAAAAACACCCAATTTATTCAATAAAATCAGCATGCTAAATCAAATTAATTCTGCAACCAAAAACAGACTAAATTTCCAGTGAAATCAAATCAGCTTTTAGTTCTTTGTTGCATTCAGCACTGTGTCCAGAGCATTCTGAGCATCTGTGATCTGCTGCTGGAGTCTCTGTCTCACTCCATCGTTTGAGGCTTTCTTCAGCATGGTCTGCATGTCCTGGATGGCAGCACGGTAACCGACTGCATTATGAAAGACGCGAATGGCACGGTCCCCACTACTCACTAGGAAGCGATTGTTGATGTCAAACTTAAGGTCTGTTATCTCTTCACTGTGAACACCGTGAAACTCCTCCTCTAGTTCACCAGTGCTGGCACTGTACATAGCTATATCAAAACCATTTGATATGGCTACTACACGACCGTCAGGAGACAGGGCAATGCGGCTACCCTCGGACACCTGACATGGCACGGTCCGGAGCAAATATGGGTCCTGCTTTTTCTTATACTCCACATCAGTGTCCCACAGCTTCCACGTGCCGTCTTTGGACACAGTCACCATTCTGTAAATGGAAATGATTTAAATGTTATTAAATAAAGCTAAATCTAAATTTAACAGAATCTAAAAATAAAGTATCTTCTATAATAATACATGCTATAATAGTATTATTATATTATAGATTCACTTATATAACTTAGTTATGCATTTATGATTTTATTTATAGAAATATATTAATATTATTATATGTTTCTGATCAATAGTAAAAGATGAGATGATCTTGCCTCCGAGAGTCGTTGGAGAAATCAAAGGAGTAAACCCCAGCCGAATGTCCCTTAAGGTCAAATGCACGGGCGACCTCTTTGAACTCCCCTGATTTAGCAAAGCAAACCTCCCAAACCTTCACATCAGGGGTGAAGCCGCAGGAAGCAACAAACCTAATGAGAAGGAAAACAAATTGTTTTATTTAGATCTACATTATTACCACTGATGCGCCACATAAATCTTTGTATGACTCTTAGTGGTGCAAAGAGGTTTTCATCAAAGAAAGGAACACTTTTAACTACATTAAAAATGTCAATTCAGATTGTAATTGCTCCAAAAAACATTTCACTAACATTATAAGTGTATATATCAGTAAAAAAAAAATACATATGATACGAGCCCTAGAGGTTCTGGAGGTTTCAGAAAACTCACCTTCCACACGGTGAGACGGCAACATGCGAGTTGGTCATCTGATTCGTGTTAATAGTAGCTAAAGCTTCTCCCTTTAGATCCCAGATCACAATGGTGGTGTCAACAGAGGCAGACATTATAAATTTGCCTGAAAACAGAATATACAATTACTATTTAAGTCTTCTGTAAGATTGCTTAGCCTATGTGCATCCCATTTAGTTTAGCCTGCATTTAATTGCTGGAGTCCACCGACCGGTCTCTGCAATTCCGATGTTGATAACGATCCCTTTGTGTTTCTGAGGGAAATCCTCTGGGGCAGCTTTGAAATTGAATGTCCCATCATCCTTTTTAATCATCTTATAGATGCGAATGGTCTCTCCATTATCCAGCCAAGTGATAAATGCTCTAGGGACAAACACGAACCAGTCAGCAGCAATAACAGTTACTGAAAACGGTTAGATTTAACCTAATTGAACTGCGGGTATAAATGAAGCAGAACATACCGAGAGTCTGGGCTGAAGCGGACGAGTGTGGCATGGTCAAACTCAACGTTGGCCCGCAAGCACTTGTGATCTCGTTCCAGGAAGTCTTTCGTGCTCCAGATCCTGATGGTACGATCATCCGAGCAAGATGCAAGGTATTTGCCATTGCTACTAAAATCTAGGCAGGTGACATTACCACTGTGATTCTAAAAAGGAGAAATGAAACGCACAGAAAGGGCTTTGAAGACAACATTTTGAAATGTCTTTACTTAACAAGCCTTGACAGTAAATGTTTACTAGATCTGATATTTAAGCAGGAATCACCTTCAGACTAGAAGCCAGTAGCGGGCTGAAGCGGACGAGTGTGGCATGGTCAAACTCAACGTTGGCCGCAAGCACTTGTGATCTCGTTCCAGGAAGTCTTTCGTGCTCCAGATCCTGATGGTACGATCATCCGAGCAAGATGCAAGGTATTTGCCATTGCTACTAAAATCTAGGCAGGTGACATTACCACTGTGATTCTAAAAAGGAGAAATGAAACGCACAGAAAAGGGCTTTGAAGACAACATTTTGAAATGTCTTTACTTAACAAGCCTTGACAGTAAATGTTTACTAGATCTGATATTTAAGCAGGAATCACCTTCAGACTAGAAGCCAGTAGCTTGTGTGAGAATGTGTGCTGCTGCGGTTTCTCCTTACGGGGGGCGTGTTGATGCTTCTGCTTTTTGGAAGAAGCTTTCGCTGCATTTTCCTCCACTGAAACATTGATTGATTGTGAAGACATGACATAAAAATAGACTACTTTTAAAACATAAACATTGACTAATTTAAAATACGCTACATTAGTGACAAGAACTCAACTTCAAAACTTGTTGGTAGGTGTGAGAGACATGCGTCGCTTACCGGAGCACTGGTGTCTTTCTTCTGTTCGTTCTGCTCAGATAACTCGCCTTTCTGTCTGCTAACAGCCACGACCACCAACAAAACCAGCGCACCTATCAGTAGTGATAGTGCAAAAATAGCTGCAAACTCCATTCTGGCGAGATCTGTGCCACGTTTTCACTCCTGGCACAAGCAAGCAAACTCAGTCCCCGGCTGTGAAGCTGCAGATTTGTCTTTCTCTCTTTTCTGTAACTCGAGTCGCACTTAGTTCCACTTCACTCCAGTGAAACGCTGCAACACATAACCGTGATCTTCACTGACTATCCTTGTGCATCAAACTTCTCAGTCGTTACGCGACAGTCCCCTGTATTTGTTTCGTTATATAAATTACGTGTAGGTAATGAAATCTTAAATAGTCTATTTTATAATATAATTCATTATATTGTACAGAATCTAGTGACAAACGTTAACTCGCCACCGCGCAGGCGCGAGATTCTCTTCTTCCTTGTGGAGTGAATGACTTCGGTGAAGTTCGCGCTGTTAGCGCCACTAGCGGTGTGGAGTACAGCAGAGCAGAACTTTAGACCGATGTTAAATTCTTTGTTTGTCTTTGCATTTAGACCATGGATAATTAACGTGGAAGTTTTTAACAACTAGATAATTATATTATATTTGTATAGGGATTTTTACTATACAAATCATGTAAAGCAACTTTACAGAAAATTAAGTTTCTACAATATTTAGTAGTCGCTTATCAGTGGTGACTGTCAGTTTATGTCCATATGGCAGACATTTTCGGTAAAAACTAATCAAGGACGTAGTCAAACAGACTATGAACACTATTAAAAGGAATTATTATATGATGCAATCACACTTAAAGCAATATTTGTTAGTTCTGTATGTTGTTTCAGGGTTTCCATCATCTGAGCTCCTCTGAGAGGTTGGCATCATCTCTTCTCAGGTGTTCTGGATCCAGACTGGAGCTTGTGTAAATCCTAGTTACGGGCAAAACAGAGAACCAAATAGAGACACAATTAGCATAGCTGCTGTTCCAACCAAGTAAAATGTATTAGTTTAACCCAAGTTAAAGAATAAGAATGTGCATTTCATCAGATATAACTGCAGTCCAAAGTTATGAGTTGCATTATATGAATGCTTGGCTAAAGAGATGCGTTTTAATCTAGATTTAAACAGAGAGAGTCTGTCTGAGCCCAGACCATTATCAGGAAGGCTATTCTAGAGTTTAGGAGCCAAAAACGAAAAAGCTCTACCTCCTTTAGTGGACTTTGCTATCCAAGGTACTACCAAAAGTCCAGCGTTTTGTGACCTTAGGGAGCTTAACGGATTTTAGCGTTGGTAGGCTAGTTAGGTATGCAGGAGCTAAACCATTTAGAGGGCGTACAATTAATTTACATTAATACAAATTCAACAACAAAAAAAATACACCTCCGAGACGAGCCCATGCATGCATTTATTAGAAGGCCAACCCATTTGTTTTTTAAAAGGAAACAAAAAAATAGCAAAAATTTCCAGTTAGCACTTACAATACAATCTATCCACGTATGACATTTATATCGATTCATTCTTTTTGACATCATCAATCCACAGGTGCTACAGCATGGCATCATACAACAAATATAATCTGAGTTACTATTTAAAAAAAACTAAGGTCCCCGCTTCCTCTTAAATCATAATAGGACATTTCATGCATTTATTAAAAAATAAAATAAAATAAGATAATCACCTCCAGGATCTTCATAATTTGTTGAAACTGTTTAATACATTCAAACAAAAGACTTGCACTGCCCTTATAGTCACAGTCAGACTTTCAACAACGAGAAGTGCTCAATTATTAACAAAACCTTTCATCATATTGGTCCTAACTCTTAACCAACTTCCAAAATTGGATCTTAGCTATAAATTATATAATATATCTAATTTCTCAGTAGCTGAACATCTGTGTTGCTGTGGCGGTCTGTTGTTGGGGGAGGTCCCGTGACCTGCGGCTGAATCTGGTGCCTTTGTTCTGGCAGTGATTGTGGCTGTTCTGGGGGAGCCTGAGTGTCTGTCTGGGTTTCATCTATGGTGCTTGCATGAGCTCCGTCGGTCGATGCGACAGGCCTCCAGGTTAGAGCCGGCTGCTCCAGCTGGTGGGAGATCGGGTTGACGAAGGTAGTGAGGTTGATGAAATGTGCAACCGATTGTGGAGCTGCGGCCCCCGTGGATCCCACCGCCTCTGACTGGAGATCCGCCGGCCGGTTGTGCAGCATTGCCGAACCACTGACAGCATCGAATGTCACAGTGAGGATGGAGCTGTCCAGGGTGATGGGGCGATCGGTTGGAGCGAGGTGGCTGACAGCGACGGGCTGCAGGTTGCTGAACTGTGCAGAAGCGGGTGAGGTGATGGGGGTCACGGTGATGTTGGTCAAACTGACCGAGCTGGAGGGGGCTGGAGGGGCGCTGGGGTCGGCCAGCACTACCACCTGTGTGTGTACATTGGACAGAGGAGATCATTCAATATAATCGCATGAAACAACACTTAAAATCAAAGTTGTATTAAAAGTCATGGACTGGATTTCACAACCTCCTTTGCTTTAAGCAAAGTGAAACAAAATATTTGATCATTAATTTTTTTTTTTTACTCTCAGGAATTGATTTGATCTAGGGAAACACTACAAATATTGATTGATATTAGATATTTATGTATTACTGTAATAAACTGAAATGTTAAATGTAATCTTTAGTAAATCTAAAAATATATATCCTTTTTTTAAAACCATATATTAATAAGTTATGATGAAGTTTTTGGTGTTTCATTTTTAACTTGGAGCAAAAAAAAAATTATTATCTGCCGATCATCAGTTTCAGCCATTACATGAAAATAGTTATATGTTTATCATCAGAATTTTCATATCGTTAATTGAATTGTTAAAAGAATCATTCTCAATGTGACCAGGAATGTACATTATGGAAGTGAATGGGGTTCACTTTTAAACTGATTGAATTCGATTTAATAACACTGTAGCCGGAGCTACTTTTCTCTGTTTATGTCTTTCACGAATCATGCAGGCACTAGGCTATCTGCAGCAGTACCTACCCGAACCAGTCTAAAACAGTCCAAATATAAACACTTATCATAGGTGTACCGTAGTGATTCAGGACAAGCCAAAAACACGGTTTGGAAAATGGATTCATGGTATACTCACTTATGTAAATGTACATTTTCAACACAAAAAAGTTGCAGCTTTAACTAAAACATGAATTAACTTTAGACCCACAGTATAGAATTTTAATTACATTTTGAACAGAATCAGGCTCAATAAGGCCAGCAGTGTGCATTAACAAAATAAAGAGTGTTGATTCTTATTTCATGTTGACTTGGCGTTTCTGATAGAACAAACCTGTTGAATGCTCTGCACGGCAGAGTTGGTTTCATCTCCCACAGTGGTGGAGAACTCCGTGGGTTTGCTGGTGAAGTCATCGTACTCGTCTGAATCAGACAGCTCAGGCTCATGAGGCAGGTGTTTTGCCCTCTTCTTGGAGTGATTGGAGTTCCTGGAGACTTTTTCTGCAGTGAGAGAGCCTTTCTCCAGAGTCAGAGAGGGCTGAACACCAGCGAGAATGACAAACAGAAACCAAATCAGGAAAAAACACTTTTAAATGTTTCTCGTGCAACAAATTATCTTTGTTAATTTCCATTCTCTGTCTATCATCACGCAATGCAGGCTGTTTAAAGACAAACCTGTGAAATACTGATGGTGGAAGCGTCGACTGTTGAGGGTTCTTGAAGATCAAAGTCACTCAGTCGTACTGCCGCAATCTGCTGCGATCACATGAAACTTAAACATCTTAGATTTCCATAAACTCAAAAATCTTAAAGATATGGGTAACAAGGTGAAATTAAAATGTTCTTTAAGGTCTGTATTTTGTCATTTCATAATCTTTTATTTTTTTAATTAATTAGTCTATGTTACTGACTAAAATAGTATGTAATTTACAGTAAAATACAGTAAAATAATAATATTGTAAAATATTATTACAATTTAAAATAACTATTTTATATTTGCATATTTTTTGCTGCTTGATATTTGTGACAGTATGACAGTAAAGACAGTTTTATTTTACTAAGACAGCATGTAATTTATTCAACAAATACATTATTTATTTGATGCAAACTTATAGATATTTTACAAATTAACATTTTAAAAATCAATTTATTTAAATGTGTAGAATTCACAAAGAATGTTTAAAATGATTTAAATGCATAACAAGATTTATCGGTACAAAATGAATGATGGTTGAATTACTTTTTTTTACATTTCCGTTTATACATTTAGCAGACGTTTTATCCAAATTTACTTTTTTCCTCTTCTATATCATTGTTTATATCTTGTCATGATTTTTTTCTCGTCATACATACCAGTTTTTTAATTCAAGTAACTGAATAATCATCACTCCGTTCATCATTCTTACCGTAATAATCATTGACAATATCAATTTTGATCACTAATGTCATTAACCTTGAGGCGTGTAGTAGTGTCTCACCTCGGGGTGTTTGCGGCGCATGTGGCGGTTCATGGAGGCGCGTGTGGAGACTTTGGTGCCACACAGGTGGCAGCTCTGAGCCTCCACCTTCTCATGGGTCAGCTGCATGTGTTTCTGCAGCATATACTGCGTCACATACTTCTTGTCACAGACGGCGCAAGAAAACGTCTTTCCAACTACAAAAGAGAAACAGATGAGAGTAAACATCTGACTGTTTTTCTGCAACTATACCAAACACTATAATATTTCAGTGAACAGTACCTGTATGAATAAGCTTGTGCGTCTCCATTGTGTTCCTCTCACTAAACGTCTTCCCGCACAGTTCACACATGAAGTCCTTTGTGCCTGAAGGAATACGTGATTATATTTTGAATCTTGTTTTGCAGTACATATCATATGCAACATTACAGTACATGTCTAGAATGTTGCTCACCCGTGTGTCTTTTGTAATGCTTCAGCATGTTAACTTTCTGGGCAAATTTGCGGTTACACTCTTTGCATTCGTATTCTTTAATTCCCTTGTGCAGCTTCATATGATGCCGTAGAGCATGTTTTGTCTTCATGCCTGGAAAACACAGACAAATGTATGGACTCATCCCATACATGCACTGCCTCTGGAATCACTTTAAGGTTAAACCACAGCGTCTCGCATTATCATGCAAGATGTATTATGGGATAGAGAGGGATAAGTGTTCATACCTTTCCCACATTCTGCACACAGGAAGTCTCTGACGTTGTCATGGACTCTTAGATGTTCCTTTAGCATGTCTTTCCTGGCGAAAGACTTTCCACACTGATCACAGCCATGGCTCTTCACTCCTGCGGTGGAGTGGTTTTAGCATTTATGAAGCCTTGTTTATCTGTATGTTATATAATCTATTGGTAATTCCAGATTCACCTGTGTGGATGATTTTGTGCCTGTCCAGGTTGCCGATGCTGTTAAAAATCCGTCCGCACATGTCACACGGATGAATATATCTGCAAAGAAGATTTCTGTTGAAAAAAATTCTGTTGAAAAAAAAGGAAACCTTATGAAGTTACCATCTGTGCGTAAACGCTGTGTCTTACTTCTGCACTGCAGGATCAGGGAGGTGGTCTCGGTGGATGACCAGGTGAGCGTTGTAAGTGGCCTTCAGAGCAAAACGGCGGTTACACATGGTGCAGTTGTACCCCTTTTCCTTATGCATGTCCATTATGTGTTTCAAGTAGTCACGACCCTTGGCGAATGTCACCTTGAGGAAGTTGATGAAAAGTGGGAGAAAGTTTATAATATTCTGAAAATAAATGATTATCAAATTAAACAACATTATGAACATCACACTGATTTTAATGGGTTTTTTTATTTAGCCATTAAATGTTTTTGGAAGCAGTTGAATTTCAATTAATGGCAATAGTAAAAATATTTTCATGGAATTTTTGTACATTTACACATTTAATAAATGATAATGTGGCGATAAATGTCGGTAAATATGGCTGTTCATATATAGTGGTGCATATTAATGAAAACGAATAAATAGCAAAACACACTTAATATTTTTTTTAATCTAAATTTGGTTTAGTTTTTTTAATTCTCGCAATATACATATTCATTTAATTTTTAACAACTAATTAAATCTTGGTTATTAATTAAAAAAATGTATTTAAATTAATTAAAACATTTTTTTTTAAATCTGAGCAAATAAATATTAGACATTAATGTTAAAAAGGCTGTAAATTTTAAGATGTGAAGAAGACAATATTTAATTACTAATGACAGTTTACCTGACATTTCTTGCAGCTGTATTTGTGATGTTCAGGATCGTTCTTCTCATCTTCCTCATCAGAGCTATCGTCACTCTCCTCCATAGAGATGCCAATCTTCTTAATGAAGTCCTCTCTCTCCTGCTCGTCCATTAAGGCGATGTCCTGAAAGAAATATGCATTCAATTATTGTACAACAACACAAATTAATCAACAATTTAATTTCCATTTAAGCATGCAAATGCCCCTAAACAAAAATGCTTTTAATAGACAGTGGTGGATCCTATTGATTCAGCATTTTCTTCCAGCCGACTAGTCCTTCAGACAACTCACCAATTACCAGATAATGAAAAATTCCTCACCTTAAAGTGTACATGAATGTGATCTCTCAGCACATCCACACGGAAGAATTTGCGGCCACAGATCTCACAGGTGTATTTCTTGTCCCCATGGGTTAGTAAGTGTTTGTTCATGTTACTCCGACAGGAAAACACCTTGAATAAAAGGTTTGTTTTTAATTCCCGTTTTGCACAGAACTGATCTTGACATATTTGATGTAACTGATGTAGGAAATCCACCTTTCCACAAATGGGGCACGCCGAAGGCTCCTTCCTGTATTTGCTTCCCTCATCACCATTCGCTTCAAGCTCCTCTCGTTTCATGTTCTTCTGGCCTGTGGAAAAGCAATGGGTGGTGGAAGCCATTAGTGCACACACAGAGGAAGCGACATAATGGTTGATGATCTCTGCTTAAAGCGAAGGGCAAAGAAAGTTAATGAGGCCTAGGAACAGAGAACAGATGCACAAGAACCATCTGTTTAGTGCTTGTGCTTATTTACTGATTAGATCAACTTCAGACACTATCTGCCACTTTACACTTTTAAAAATACTTCATTGATATTTGAAATATGCATGGAGTCTTTGCTCGGCTTATTTGAAGAATTACATTCGAAGCAGCAATCTCAAAAACGTACCAACTACATGCCGCCTCTGGTGGTCTTGCATGACATCTTTGCGGTAGAACATCTTATTGCAGATTTCACACGCGTAGAGTTTCTCGCCATGTTTCTTTTTGTGCTTGGACAAATTACTGTTAGTGGAGAAAAACCTCGAGCATATTTCACACTGGAACGTTTTGTCATCTGCAATAGGAGGAGAACATATGCATGCTGTTGAATACATTTTCATTCATTTCTACAAAACATTTAGAAAATAGAACTCAAGCCACGACGACTGAATTGTAAAATGATTAGGATCTGTTCATTTAATTAAATACATAACACAATTGTTAATTAGTCATATCTGTTTTTTAATCAGATAATTAAATCAACAGCCCTAAAAAAAGTAAAATAATAAATAATTTCAAAAATGAAATATGCCATTTCATAAAATATGATAATTATTTAATATTTGCACACAAATATGTATGAATAGTTTGCAATCTTTTGCTAAAGTGATTTAATGGATATCATTCAAATGAAATGTCTTCTTTACCTGTCCTGCAGTTATGAAATCTTAAGGCATTTTCCACCCGGAAGGATTTGTCACAGGTTGAACACTTGTATCTATACTCTATGTCAGGCTAAGAAATACAAAAACGCAGATTCATGTTAAAATGAATGCATCTAGCCATCGTTAAATTCGCTCTTTTATTAAATCAGTAAAGAAAACGTTATTGGCTAAAAATGTGCCATACCTCATTCTTGCTGTGTTTGTATGATATATGCTGTTTAAGACTCTCTTTTCGACTGAACATCTTGTCACACTCATCACACTTAAAACATTTATCACCTGTAAATGAAGCAAACCGTTTAGATTAATAATGAGCATATTGCACCTCTAATAAGCTCATTTCTCAGGATGCTGGGAGAGTTACCGTGGGATCGGATGTGTCGGTTGAGGTTGCTGCTGTTCTGAAACACCTTACTGCAGAGGCAGCACTGGTAAACTCTTTTGTGATCGCCTCCCTGCCGCAGAGATCGCTTCCTCATACCAGGTCTAACAGACAAATAGGATACAGAATCAATCAATGAGTGAAACTGCACTATTGATCAAAAGCTTGATTTATTTAATTTATTTATTAATATTTTTGGCATTTATTTGATAAAAAATAAATAATTCTATGCTGATTTGCTGCTCTAGAAACATTTTATTATTATTATCAATGTTGAAAACAGTTGTGCTGCTTAATAAATTTGTGGAAACTGTGATATTTTTTCCCCAGGATTTTTTCCTTAAAGAATAGTGAGTCAAAAGTAAATTTATAAATGTCTTTGCTGTCACTTTTGATCATTTTAATGAATCCCTGCTGAATTTCTTAACAAAAAAGGAAATAACCCCAAATGTAAACAGCAGGGAATGTGCTTTAAAACATAAAGGAATTGTAAAGGGTCTCCTTACTTCCCAGTGGAGATGGGGGAGCGTGTCATCCGAGATGTTTTGAGTGGAGGGCCATCTCCGGCAACCACCTCTTGGACATCCAGTACAGACAGGGGAACATCAGGAGCCACAGTAGTGAGCGTCCGCTCACCTGATGTAGGAACAGAGGCTTCTACTAGATGGGAGATGGAAAAATAATCCTCATTCAAACAACTTTTCAAGTGTTACTTTTCAGAAAAATGCTACTTTGTAAGTCATACCCCTAAAATTCCCACCACACCTTGACTAGAATCAGCTGTTCCAGGTTTCTGTGTTTTTGTTCGCCGTGGCCTGCCTTGTTTTCTGGTTGGCTCTGGTGGGGCGGGGGCAATGTTGGCTGTGTTGTTTTGGGATACCGCCTCTGTAACCTCCTGGACAGATGGGTCTACAGCAGCCGCGGGGGTTTGGCAAAGCAGCTGGTCCGGGACAGGAAGGGTCCATGTTGTTGGCCCCTTTGTCAGAGGGACTCCAGGTTTGTTGGACACCATTTCTAAAGACACAAAGGATGAATAACGTCATCCAACAGAGCTATACTTCACATTGTACAGACTTTAAAGCACACATACCTGGTGGAGGTGGAAGTACAGGTGGCCTAAGAATAAGCCGATCCATTTTTTTGGCATAAAAAGCTCCATACCAGACTCGAAGCTCTGTTCCTGGCAGGACATCCTGAGATGGAGCAAATGAGAATAACCAAAGTAAATGAGCATTTGAAATTTAATAACAGCCTGACATTAAACTAAGCTGTGTATTATTTATCTGTAACTGTCCCTAACTATATAATCACAGTGCTATGAATTGCACAGAAGTGAGGCATCAATTCACCTGTGATGTATTGAAGTAAACATCATCATCTTGCTGGTATGCCGTCAGATTCTGGTGTTTGTGGTCTGTGGCGGGCCGAACCAACATCATCCAGTTACAGTCGTCTTCATTGGACGTGTCAAAGCACACCACTGAGCCATCCTTTTGAAATATCTAAGATAAACGATGGAGAAAACATCAATTATAGGCCCATTTGGATAGAAGTGACATATTGACGGTCTGTTGTTTACCTTTAAAGGAAATGCCCCCTCAATTTGAAGGCTTGGAACCCTCTTGGCCTCAAACGGGCCAAAACGAGTCCTCTTAACCAGCCGACTTATTACAAATACACCTTCTTTGCCCTCCTCAGCCGACCTGATCTCCAAACTGTCTGGTAAAGACGACCTGGAACATGGACAATGATGATGTTTAAAATTTCTAATTAAAAGTTAATATATAATATTAAGTTAATATCTAATATATATCTATAAAAAAAAACTCTTATTCAGCGAGGAAGCATTAAATTGACCAAAAGTGACAACAAAAATGTATATTCTGTTACAAAGATATTCTATTTTAAATAAATACTGTTCCTTTCAAAAAAAAAATCCTGAAAAAATGAAAAAAAGTTTCATGGTTCCCGCAAAAATATTAAGCAGCCACAACTTTTTAAAATGTAAAAAAAAATGTTGATGATTTCTAAAGGATCATGTGACACTGAAGACTGGAATAATGCTGAAAAAATGTATAATAATGTAATATATAGGAATAAAATACATTTTAAAAAACAGAAAACAGTTATTTTAAATAATCAATATCAATAATATTTCACAATATTACAATAAAAACGTGCTTTATATACTGTATTTGTCATAATAAAACACTTGTAATAAACACAAGACAGAGTGAATATCTGGCACATATGGTCATCTAATTGCGGTCAGTCTGCTCAAGGAGTGCCAAGAGCCTCTCTGATGGTATCTGGCCAAAAGCCACTCATGTCCGCTCACCGTGCTCGACTCAGAACAAATGAGTCCTTCACCGTGATGACAGGCCCCAGCTCAGGACACTCAGAGTCATGGTACTGCCCGCAGTCCTCACACCCTGCAGGAAGAACAGTCACATGCACATAAGACAAGGACACCGCAAAAAAAACCCTCACAGTGGCAATGAGGATACAATATTATCATTCTTTTGCTTGGGTTGAACACATCATATTTGCTTGGTTGGAACAGTAAGCTACGCTAATTTAGTCTCTATTTGCTTCTCTGTTTCTGCCATGGGACTTGCATCCCAAGGCAACTAGGAATTACACAAGCTTCAGTCTGGATCCAACCTTATGAAGATCTGAGATGACTAAACACCTGAGAAGAGATGATGCCCACCCACAGAAGACCTCAGATGATGATAACCCTGGAACAACATAAAACTACCAAATTTGGCTTAATCGCAACGTTTAATTGCCATCGTAGAGTTAATCGCAAAATATAATCATTGCAGTAAATAGTATCCACCGTCTGTTTGATTACATGTATTTTGTAACATATTGCATGATTCTTACTGTACATTCCTGCCATAGTCACAATTTATAACCTACTCCTAAATATAATTTAGAAACTTAAAATTTTCTGTAAAGCTGCTTTCCAACGATTTGTATCGTAAAAAAGTGCTATACATATAAAACTTGAATTGGATATGGCACTATTACTATAATGCTGCATGCATATTCATAAACACATGTGAGATTATAGTTGCTACTTACAAATAAACTCATCTGGTGTCTGCGCTGCCATTCTTACACCCTAGAGATGATGCATAAAATATGTACATTAGTTTTAACACCTGTGACAACTTTATCATTTCATTAATTTGTGTTATGATGTCCTTATGAATCTTTTGCTAATTACAGAAAACCATTTAATATTTTTTGTATACATTAACCATTAAATGTAGATTAATACAATAATTACATTACTGTAAAACATTACATATTTAAATAACAAAGACACAGAAATAACACATGAGAAAACCATTTTCTAGAAAAATTTGTGTTGACTATCTTGTGACTTAAAAAAAATACCCATTCAGTAATTAATAAATTACTTCTTAAATACATATAGAAATAATAAAAGACTACGTCAAACAACTTATGCTAACATTTATGTCTAAAGGAACAAGACTTTTAAAACATTTTTACTTTCAGTATTAAAATTACACCATATAAGGTTTATTGAAGTCATTTTTGGTATGACATTTATTTCTTTTTTTATGTATCTTTGAATATAATTACATAAATATGGACTAATATGCAGATGTCCAGTAAGAGACAGAGTAAGAGAAGATTATATCATCAGTATACGTTATAAAATTGTAAGTCTTTAAGGTCTTAATGCAAACATGCAGTAATAACACATAAATTCAGCTCCCCATCATAACTTTGTATTCATTGCATTGCTGTCAGTCAGCAGAGCCCAACATATTTTGTTGATGCTCCGAAGATCAACAAAAGTAACAAATTACGCTCTTTAGCAACGCAGAACAGGTAGCAGTCCGCACATGAAACGCCTGTTAGCAGCCAGGAAAATACTAAAATACGGACAGAATCCGTGATTTGGGAAGATTTCAAACTGTAGCCGGGTTTTAACTCCGATCTCAGACTGCGCTCGCTCTTTTCAGCAATTGCAAATGTAACAAAGAACAATCGGCATGGCGGATGGAATGGAGACGCAGCGCTCATCTGGAGCCAGAGCGTTTGAAAGCGCAAAGCTCGAGGAACTGGCTTCGCTAACACTTTTAATTGCTACTGCATCTGTGAATGAGGAGCAGTCGGGCATTTTCGTTCAATACGTTTGCATATAAACGCCTCACAAGTTTAGCATAAAGTCGTTACCTGTTTCCCAACGTCTACACATTCAGTGAATCCTGACTCCGGGTTCCAATCCGCTCCAGAAACCGCGCAGGACGGAAATAAGACCATCGAATGGCATTATGGGAAGTGTAGTTTTCCCCCCACAAACGCGTACCCTGTGAGATTTTTAGTAAATATTCAGTTGATTATTCGAGGATTCAAATGCATTCATGCAAACACGAAACGTCTTAATTTTGAAAAGCCAAAAATCTGTAATAAGTTCAATACGTTTGCATAAAACGCTCACAAGTTTAGCATAAAGTCTTACCTTTTCCAAACGTCTACACATTCAGTGAATCCTGACTCCGGGTTCCAATTCCGCTCCAGAAACCGCGCAGGGACCGGAAATAAGACCATCGAATGGCATTATGGGAAGTGTAGTTTTTCCCCCCACAAACGCGTACCCTGTGAGATTTTTAGTAAATATTCCAGTTATTAATTCGAGGATTCAAATTGCATTCATGCAAACACGAAACGTGTCTTAATTTTGAAAGCCAAAAATCTGTAATAAGCTATCACAGCAATGCTCAGTCAGTGTTTATTGCTCGAACTATTAAAGATATACACAATTCCTGCAAAGCAAAGGCTGACATTCATTAAGCACAGACATATAAGTCTTTTGTCACTTTCTCATAATAGAGTTGCTCAGACACGGAATCAATCTGTAGACTAACTGGGAAGGTAATTATTGGGTTTGAAGAGTGCTTCATAAACTAACATCCTTGTGGTAGTTGTAGTTCTTATTTAGCTACACACTCGCCATGTATGTTTTGCACAATAGTATGTCAATCTGTACTTTATGTTTTATAATATAAGTAACGACAGACTTTATTTTACTCATGAATCACAAACCACCAGTTTTTAAACTGAGAGAATTCTAGAGGTTTCTTCAAATGTGTTTTCTTTTAAGTCTTCAAACTGAACAGCTAGGTAAGTTCTTTCTTCACAGGCCATAAATAGGTATCTGTTTTATAAATGTGTTTTGGTGTGCATACAAATATAATTTCTAAGATCCTTCTGGTTAAGGAGGCCAACAAGAATTCAAGAGAAAGCATAGAAGAGTTAAGTTAATGAGAGGAGTTCTTTAATGCGCATGGATATATTATGATGATATGCATATTACAGAGGACTGATGTGTTAGATTTCATTTAACGCCTGGATGACCTCTGGCCGGCCATCAAGCATGACAAAAATAAAATCTTCATGTGCCTCCTTCCATTTCACTGGAAAATACATCTTTCATTTTGTGAGGCCAGGATTCACATAGCAACATAGACAAAAATGAAAAAACAAACAAAAAAAAACAAACAAAGAACAGTAGTCCTCCCAAGATACACATTTAACAGCCAGACTGCTGAGGTTTCTTTCTGGCAACATTCAGTATGGACAGGCATTCAGGTTTCTTCTACATATGCAATTTGAGGTCAAGTAAATGTCAAGCAGAGCCTTTGAATCTCTCATCACAAAATCCACTGCAGTTCTCCGCACAGGGTCAACAGATGATGTCCAAAATACAAACTTATTATCATTCACAGCCATTTCAGCTGGCTTAAGAGTACAGGTAAAAAAAGACTGCACACTTCGGAAAATCTCATAAATCATGAACTTATTGATTACATAAATTCTCATTCACTCAGGTCTTTCTCTATGGGAAAATGCCCATGGCTTAGTGTTAAAAACCTCTGGTACAATTAACACACTTTTTTATTTTTTTAATGTGAGGCATGATGGAATAACTGTGGAAAAAGTGAACAATCAATATGCTTACACATAATTACACTGAATGTGTACTTTAAAGGATAATATTTAGAAATGAAAAGATGAATTAAAAAAAAAAACAAATCTGTTTTATATCAGTGCCAAACCACAACATTTTAAATGTTACGCACTGTTTGAAAATGTTCGTTGAACATTAAAACTCACTATTCCCAGAATCAAATTTGGTGAAACGAACGATTTTTCTCCCGAACAAAATGAACACTCCCATTATCAATTCACATTAAGACCGAGGTCTTTCACATAATTTTAATAAACTAATTCAGAGCATTTCTTCAACACCAAACCTCACAGAATTCACTGCACATCCCTGCAAATGCATATAAACAAGTGCATATAAAAATCAATGTTATTCCCTTGTCTGAATATTCCAGGATCCATCAGGTCGCCAGAGGGTTTCCAGAAGGTTAAAGCTCAGATAGATGGCAAGAAAAAGTTGTCCTCAAAGCCCGCTTTGGTTAGAAGGCCACAAACGCAGAATATCTTTTGCATGACGATCAATATTTGGCATAAGGTAAAATGACACAAGTCATTTGGAGAGACGAAAAGAGTGAGTGTTCATTTTAATGCTGTTTTGTAAATTTTCTTGCATAAACACGCACACAAATGGATGGAGAGATTAATCTAGAGCCAGGCAGACGGTCTTCATGTATGGAGCCAGAATGATCTCAATAATAGTTCACGCAAAAGAGGCAATGCACACATGCGTAAACCCAATTCACATGCATGAGAAATATTTCACATTCACGAAAAAAATTAAAAATAATGAAATCGTCGTTTAGACACTCGATAATGAGAACAATGTAAGTCAGCGGCTGATTTGACGGTCGACTGACAGGCTCAAATCTGATTGGCTAAAAAGTATGAGTGTCCCGTGTGGGAGGAGTTCGCTACCAGAGAAGTCTTAAAAATACACACAATTCCAAGGCGATTCACATAAACTTGTGAATTTTTAAACATTCAAAAATGTTAAACACAGTTGTACATCTGCGAAGTGTGTTTTGCATTTGAGAAATGTATTTTATGAACATATACTCTTATTTGTGCAGGTGAATTGGTTTTTGTGAATATATATATATTTTTTTCCGTACACATGAATTATTTCTCATCTATGTGAACTGGGTTACGCATGTGTGCATCGCATCTTTTGCGTGAAGTATTATTGAGATCATTCTGGGCTCCATAAGCGGAGAGGTCTGAATAACGGAATAGGTTTTCAGGGAATCTGGATCATGGTGTTAATATGGAGTTGATGAGAGTGATTGTTGCTATGCAGAGGTTTTGGCAAATATGACCCAGAAACAAGCAACGACTTGCATAAAATTTATGAGATTGAATGTGAAAAGGAGGATGTTAGAAAGATTAGAGGTGCAAAAGCTATTAGCTTTGATGAAGGTGACCGAGTGGGCAGCTCATGTGGGCGGTTCTCTCACTGTGCCGTTGGTTTTGCTTTTACTCCTTGGCAGAAGCTTGCGGTTGATGATGCGCCTGAAGGTGGCCGTCCTCTTTTCCGGTCGCCCATCATGGCCGCCTCGGGATGCTCCAAGTACTGCAGGTCATTGTGGGATTGGCTCATCCCTGGCTCCTTTCGCTGATGTCGCCGTCTGAAG
Organism: Carassius auratus; assembly: GCF_003368295.1. Lineage (NCBI taxonomy): Eukaryota > Metazoa > Chordata > Actinopteri > Cypriniformes > Cyprinidae > Carassius > Carassius auratus. Next base: position 13,862,441 of record NC_039252.1, read on the forward strand.
AATAGCTTGGCACTCTTGTGCAGGAAGCTGCCTACAGGTGGCACCAAACAGAGACGAAAACAATCAGACAAGTTCCCCAACATACAGTGCTTCACTGAGCCAACCTGGAGGTCAAACTCCACACTCCGATCAACTGTGAAATAAGGAATCAAATATTCTTTCGATTTTGTTGACCTCCATGAAGACGCAGCAGATATTCTGTAGGAATTCTGACAGAAGCTGTGTCTTTCTCAGCTATGAAAGATGCTACTACAATACACTCGTTGCATCAAATGTAAATTAGCTGAAAGAACACAAGCACACTACTAAAATAAAAAACGCAAACATATTCGAAATTGCTTGGTTTTAGAATTAGAGAAGTATAAGCCAGTCCAAACCAACTTAGAGGTTCAGCATGGCTGAACTTCTGGATTTTTAAAGCTGTTTGGGCAAGTTATCAGCCAAACATCTCATCGGGCCAACAATGAAAAGGTTCAACAGCACAAAAGTAAAAGGGATGCCTCCAAAGATTTGAGATGCTAAATAACATGTCAAATCTTTCTCCATGACCAAAAGTTAAGTCCGAAACCACATTTCATTTAAATACAGGATAATAAAAGCTTAGTTATTATCGTGATGGAAGTGTGAATGAAATGCTTGAGCATGGACTGGCTTTTTACTAAAGGTTTGTTAACCATTTCACAGGGAAGTCTACATACTTTAACGATTATAGACTTCTCAAGAGGTCACTTACTCTTCCAGCAATAAAGTCTGGTTAGCACAGGTTTCCACTTTAAGATGGCAAAGAAAAAAAACACAAAGTGATAAGAGGTATAGAGAACAAAAAAAGAAAGTGGAATTTCATCAAAATGTCAGAAGTACAAACAAAAAGACTCTAGAATGTGCTGAAATGTTCATATTAGACACAAACAAAGATAAGGCAGAATTTAATAACTTTGTGTTAGCTGTGGCACCCCAATAAAAGACTAAATTTTGAGAGATTATCACTAAGAATTCCTTCGCTCTTCTCTCAAAGGTGGTTCACAAAGCATCTCAAGTGACAGAAACTACTTTTCATGTGAAGTTTGTAGAAATTAGTATTAAACTGATAAAAAAAGTGACAAAGACACTTTCCTGCTGTTCTTTTCACTGAATGTATCAATTTCCACAAAAATAATAATAAATGTTCCAAGAGCACATTAGAATGATTTCTGAAGGATCATGTGACACTGAAGACTGGAATAACGGCAAAACTGAATATTTAGCAGCAATCACATATTGAATTTTTGATCAAATGAATGCAGCCTTGGTGAACATAACATGTTTGTACGGTAATGTTAATGCAGGCAATTGACCTTCGTTTTCCACATGAAGTCCTGTGACCACATTTATTACTCCAGTAAAACGCTTTATGTAGTTTGAAGATGTAAAGAGGTTAAACACAAATTCAAAACTTTGCTCAGCATAATCTAAATGTTGCTGATCTTCATTCACAGAAATCTCAAAGTTCGTCCCCCTTTCCCCGCGCCTCACCTTTTCCTTTTTTGGAACCCGTTTCAGAGATACAGAGAGATGTTTTATCTGCATCTGGGTCCTCTCCAGTCTGGCTCTCCCAGTCCTCCACGTGGTCTGTGCCATTCGCACCACCAGAGACTCTGTGGGCTCAAGAACACTGGGTTCTACCACTGTTTCTGAGAGTAATGCTTCGCTGCTGGGTTCCTCAGATGCTCCAGACATCGAAGCATCCATCGCAGCTGCGTATCCTGCCATCAGAGTCATCTCCTCATCCTGTGTCAGAGGGGCCTAGAGAGGAGGTTAATAGTAAAGCCTTAATTAGAAACTGAAAAATTGAAGAACTTGTTTATGTTGCAACATTGTGATTATGAAAGGTACATCTAACTACCTGTAGATACAAGCTAAATTAATTCTGTTTGAGACCGATAATATCGGTTTGACAATTTTGTATGAATAAGTTACAAATGCAAAACTACAAACATTATTTTAAGCCATAGGAATGCTTGCTGATTTTTATTTTTGTGTGAATTCTTGGGTTGACAATCTTGATTAAGGTTTTTAAATTTCGAAAGTTTTACCAAAAAGCTATTAAGTTTTGTACATTTCGTATAAATAAATCTAAATCAGTTGTTGTTAATTCTAAGAGTGACAATGGGCATCACAAGATTATAATTTTAATTAAATCAATGCCTCACAGATTTTTTTATTTTGTTGGGTTGATAATCTTCAAAGTTTTGAAGTTTTCGAATTAAAAAATATAATAAAAAAATTAATCTGTCCGACACAAACAAGCAGATTAAAATGCTGCACTATTTTGTATAATTAATTTAAACTCCATTTTTTAAAATGAAAAAAAGTGAATGAATAGGTAAAAAAAATATAATAACTGAAATTTTGCAAGTATATCATTTAACAACTGTTATTAGTGTTTTAAAATTTACAAAGTAAAGGTAATCTAAATGTAAAAATGAAGGCAGTAAATACAATAGCTGATATGGTACCGATATGCTGTTCATGCCAACTAAATATACATGTCACAGAGTTGTCTTTTTCTCTACCTTGGCCACTCCTGAGATGATGATGGTGCTCTTTTGACAGGTGATTTGAGCTTTTGTTTTGCAGACTCATGGAGCTGTCTGATGGCAGCTTCGGCTACAGGGTCGGTGCCGTTTAACATCAATAACTCTGTGCAGGAAAACAAGTGAAAAGGAGTGTCAAAATGCTAAACGTAATCATTACTAATGTGGCATTTTGAATTTACACTCCAGGACTGCTGATGAGGACTTGCTGTATAGAAATTGGAAACAAAAGGAAATGCATTTAGCCATTTATACCAACAAGCTTAACTGGAAATCCCACCTGTATCTGACGATGACAGGGCTTTGCTAACTTTGGCTCCGTGTAGGGACGTCTGCTCTGACACCCTTCTCTCTGCCAGCTTGTTTTTAGAAGGCGATTTGGATTCTATAAGACCGAGTTTTAAACCAAACATGAAAATCATATGGGAGATTCTGATACTGTGGTTTAGGAAATTATATGACAACTGTAGCATCTTCATACTAAAGCTAGATTTCAAATACCCAAATAACTTTCAGATTGCCTTCTCAAAATCTACAACTGAATCAATGGTACCAGGTGCTAAAGGTCGTCCTGGCTTGCTCCTCACAGCAGTGACAGTGGTAACAACGGTGCCACAGGGCATCACAGTGCGGTCCATCTCCACTCTTTTAGTAGGGGCCGGCGTGGGCATCTGCCAGCTACGCACCTCGCTGGGCTCCAGGTAGGTGAACTACACACAGAAGTTAATTTAGGTTGGTACACAAATATTCAAATTGCATATTCAATTTGCCAATGGTTTATTAAACAAGTCTTTCTGCACATTAAGCTAACAAAAATGTATATTACATAACATATGTATTATGCAAATTAAGTTAAATCCATAAAGCATCTAATCTCTATGAGAAATCTATGAGAATTAATTCTGAAATGTGATAAACATCTAGTTGCACTGTATCATGATGAGCTATTTCACCTCAGTAGTTAGTGATCCGGTCACTTGATCTTTGGTCATGAGTGAAAACGTCTGTTGACCTTTGGGGTGTTTCTTCACTAGATCAAAAGGCACAGATACCTGCCCTAACAAACCATCTGGAAGGAAAACAGAGAGCGATGCCTGATCAAATCAAAGTAATGTAAATTATTTGATCAATGTGTTTGCAGAGGAAGGCAAAAGTGACACCAAGCACACAGACAAACACATTTCACACAAGCTGTTAGGAAATCAGGGTGAAAGGCCAATGGCATGAAGTAATATAAACTGTCACGTGTCTGTTAGAAGTGTTCAAGTCAAGATATTATCACAGTATCATTCTATTAGCTCAATAAATCTACCTCTTGCACAGGATTTTTGAGGCTTTTTCATTATTTAGAGAAACAGATGACCCAAAGTAGATTAAATTCACAGAAGACCAGATTAATGGATATCACTTCTCGGTTTTTATGCCGTTAAGCTGGTTTATTTTCAGTCATGTGGACTTACCCTCCAGAGTTCTGCCGTTATCCACAACCTGGATGTTCAGCTCTTTCGATCGGCCGCTAAGCTCACTGCAAAAACAGACAGACAATGACGAGAGATAAAATAAATCATGCAGCATTTCATCTTAAAAGATTAGATGATGCCCCAAAACTGTCAAACTACAAACATTTTATTGTTTAAATGCTGGCTGATTTTGTATTTTGTGATTTCTTGAGTTGACTATCTTGATCATGGTTTTGAATAATAAAAAAAATAATTAAAAAAAGTTAAAAACATACAAATAACTAATAATAAATGCATAAATAATATAAATATGTGTTTATTTATATGTAATGCTACTAGCATTACAAAACAGAAGAGTACGAAGAACTCCGATTGTTTTCAAACAGGTTTCCCAGCTGAACATGTAGTTCTGGCCCAACATTTGATCGATTCACGTTTTCTGCATCATGTCGCCCCTTCTCTCCTAATATTTTCCTGTCCTACCTCTACTGCACTTTTCTATGAAAGTAGCAAATGGGCAAAAAATGATAATAATAATTTAATGGTGATGAATTAAGTTTGCAGAAGCAGCTGGGGAGGGAGCAGATGAAAGTGGACCTGAACTCACAACATGAAGGGCTGGTCCCAGGCCGGAGTGGATGTGTTAGTCAAGACTGAACTGGTGACCTTCTGAGGAGGATCATCCAATTGAAGGATACACTGGGGATTCATGCCGCCTGAAACCAGAATAGAAACGGTTCATAACCAAGGACAAGCAATATCTTACCAATAGAAGGCCCATTTGCTAATCTAATACGTTGAAATAAACTAGGTATTTGCACAAAAAGAAGAGATCTAGGAGTGTTAGAGCTAAATAACTGACTAACTAAAATAACAGAAAACGCTCTTTGTCATAATGAATTATGCATAAAATGGATGGATGCTAGTTGTCTCTGTTAAGTGCTTGCTGGGCTGTAATAGTGACTTGGCTGGAGAGCAGTGGGACTATTAGACCACTTCCAGAATTGATTTCCGAACAGAAGGGACATCCTGATTGAGGGAAACATGGCCAGTTAAACTGAATAAGTTGCGGGGCGGTGCTTTTTGGGTAATGTAGCCTGCACTTTGTGCCCACAACAAAATTTCATTCTAATAATTGCCTTGGTTACTTCGATCCAAGCAATATGAAAACATTAGCTGAAGTCTGTGGTGTGTATGAGTTCCATCTAATATACGAGACATATGAGGTTTCAGAGAATGAGAATCATGTCATGTGACCATATATTTAGAAATGGCCCATCACAATTGGCTGACAGTGACTGAAAGTGCATAAGTGATATTAAAATGCTAAAAACATTTTCCAGTGCTGCAAATAAATCACCAATACATGTTTCATTTTCTTGCATATTGTATAAACCAGTCTAAATGATTCAGCTAAATATTAAAGAGAACTGGAAGGACAAGCGTTCCGCTGGAATATGAGTGTGTTTCAGTGACCTGCAGCACCATCCTCCTGTTTGCATGTGACCCGGATGTTCTTCACTAATAGTTTCCACTCATGAGCTCGTGGGGGCTTTGGGGGTGAGGTCACCTGCAAGGTCTTGTTCCTTACTTCCTGTTAAAGAGGACAGAGGAAATAAAACATCATCACTCATGACACCAACAGCAACATCCTTTTCTGTGTTTTTCTCTCCATTCTGAGCAAATTCCAAAGTTATGTAACATTCTGAATACTATGAAATTTACCAAATCATATAATCAAGGATAAACAAAAGAGGGTTATACACATTAATTAGCTTCTGTGGTTGATATGAAGTGTTTTACAGAGGATTAAACGCTATTTAACAGATTTGGTGCAGGGTAGTACCTTAACTTCTGCAGACTCTGCAGGCCGGCTGCTCAGAGTTACGGATGCTTGAGCTCGACTTAAGACCTGTCTGAGCTTGTCGTTCACAGCGGCCTCACTTAGATTCCCACAATTTCCCTGAAACACACAGAGAGAGTCATGAGGGTTCTGAAAAAATAAGCAGAAGTCACCCTCTAAAAACCTACTGAGATTTACAAACGACGGAGTGTGCAACCACACGATGGAGTCGAGCAATCTCGATGTGGTTCGATGTGTGGATGTACCTGTGTGAAACTTGGAGTAAGCTGCAAATCTGAGTCCAGGTGAAGCACCCCCCAGGAAATCTCCACCTCCTCGTTCACCTCTTTCATCTGTAGGGCCAGCTGTGCCAACAATACACACACAAACGTTACTGAAAACCATAGACACAAAACAAGGACTGATCAGAGCAGTAAGCCACCAGACACTATGTGCAAAACTGTAAAGCCTAAAACCTCTTTTAAAATGGTTTAACACAAGGTCTTAATTGTGTTGTTGCTTTTACCAATCATGAAACAGAAACCGAAAACAGAAATGTTAACTTGCTGCATACAAGTATCTGTATATCATCGATTTCAGAAAAAGGGTGCTTGAAAACCCAAATGAAATAAACAGCTGACAGATCTATGTTGACCTAATATCAGCCATAAATTAAACAACGAATGTTGCTGCTGCATATCAGCAAGGCAGAAACACACAGCGGCCAACAAGAGACTAACATAACACTGCCTACTTCAAACTCACAATAAACAAAGGGTCCAGAGCATTCACAGATTCACAACAGCTCATTGAGCCGCAGGCCCCACAGTACACAGAGGAATGGGCCGTCATGTCCAAGCACGACTGCTTTACATTTCTGAATTCTGAACTTGGGTGAAAAGTGGAAAGAGGAAAAAAAAAATCAGGACGCCAAATGCAAGTCCAATGCTCAGTGCTCAAGTTGATTTCTAAATCACATGAAATTCTGAAGAGGGTGGATGTCTGGATGAACTAGAAACAGCACTAATGACATACAGTGCAATACATACAGAAAATGCAATATATTTCATTCTGAGCTTGAAAAGATATTTGCTTACAGTACTTGTGACTCTGCTAAAGTTGGACCCTATGGAGTCACAATAAAAGTGTCATTCCACATCTTCATTTGTGGCTGTGGGCTCTAGAGTGCACTGACCTTTAGAACAGAAACAAAAGCTCTAAATATACTGTTGTTCAGCCTACGAAACCATTCTAACAACCACTGGGAGCTTTCCAGCAACCAGCCCTGATCAGCAGGAGAAACGGCTAGAAAATATGTAGTAACCACCTGGATTCCTCCAGAAAGAGGCTGGAATGACAAACAGAGAATGCAACTGCTTCTAAAGGCCAGTATTCCGTATGTACACTTGGCACATGTCTGGTATTCGGTTTACAATCTAGCACTTGACCTGATTTGTTTGAACAAAAACAGCCCACTATGACAGAACACCACAGATCCGGGGCGGATTCTGAAGGCATACAAGGAAACGAAAGATTTAACGACAGGTTAAACGCATTTAGCCACTCAACGCACTTATGGCTAAAATGGGATCAGCACGACAATGAGGAACCGCGCCAACTTATTAGTTTAAAAATAGCTGTAATGCAATTGAGTAAAGGCTGTGGGAACTTGTAAACACAATGCATAGTAAACGTCTGCAGAGCAGAAAAAGCTGCAGCTCTGAGGGCACACAAAGTCATTTTACAGCCATTTGTAGCGCAATATTAAATGAACTCTCTGTCCAAGAGGTAGAAGCTTTTACATGAATAATTCTAGGCAGGATGTACCAGCGAAATTGCATGTTTCTGAGACATATTAACAGTGATTAAAATAAAGGCAGGACATCGAGCCAGTACTCGCGGCACTTAATCTGATTCCCGTGGCAAATAAAACGGCAGAGTGAGTCACACCCCCTAAATCAAAAGCATTCGGGATGGGCCATGAAACGTTACATCTCTCGTGAGCACACGGGACATCTTATTCAAGAGCAAATGTGTTTATTCCTGATCCTTACAGGTATGTTTCTCTACACATATAAAACAGTGCTATTGTTAACCAAAACTATTACAAATCATTTTTATCTACTGAAATAAAGCTGAAATCAAACAAAATATAATGTTAGAAGAAAAACCTAATTTAATAAGAAAATTTAACTTGGCAGCTAACTGAAATACATTTACAAAAAAAAAAAAAAAAAAAAAACATTTAAAGCTATGTAGAAACATTAAACATCAAAATGACAAGTAGAGAAAATTCCTACAACTCAATCTAAAAATAAAAAAAGTGAATAAATAATAATAAATACTATAATAGTAAATAAATAATTCTAAAATAATTAAAACATTGGGGTCCAAATGACTGAGACCACTAATAAAAAACTGTGTATTACTTGACTTAAATATATATTTTTTATTTCAAGTACAATTTGAAAACTGGCAAAATCTGACCTTTTGTACGAGAGTTCACATGGTCAAGAATTTACTTATATTTGACTTAGAAATGGTGAAGAATCTGAAATACAGGTTTCAAAATCACAAACCTTTGTTTATTCCCCATTTTAGATAAGATTTCATTTCCTCACAAGGCTCATTTCCCTCTTCACTAAAACTGAATGTACAGCCCAAATGAGCACGGTGTTGATTTATCCCAATGTGACTAATATGACTATTTACTTTGATAGCAAAACATCTGACATACTTTCCTAGAATCACAAAGAAAGAGATACTTGTCTACTACTCCAAGAGAATGTTTAAAAAAACTAAAACTGGATTATCTGCCTCACCATCGCCAATATTCCTGGAAGCATTTCAAGAATGACTGTCTTATGACAATTTGTTATACATATGCCAAAGCGCTTGTGTTTACCCAACCATCCTCTAGTGACAATAAGAGCAGAATAAACACTCATGTTTACCTGCAGACGAAGTGGAGATATCGTCACACTGTATCTCATGGGGGTTTCTGAAGACAAAGAGCTTGGTAAAGCACTGAGAGAAAACTGCAGCTTGTTTCCAACCACCTGACACAGGACATTCTGCAAAAAGAATACAATTATGACTAAGACTAGTATGTCACTTTAAATATCCTCATGCTTCACCGGTCATAAAATAGCTAATAATTTTTCTGAATCATCAAACAGGGTGCATGTCAAAACGAGAAGTCTTTTGACCCTGTTTTTATTCAAAACATCCAAACCCTTCTCAGTGTAAAGAAAGCAGGGTGATATAATGAAGAAGTATGGCAACAATTACTTTACTCATATAGGTTAGCGTGGCCTTACTTTCTGACCGGGTGTTTTTGTAAAGCTCGAAATCTGGTCCACGGCCAGTTCTGATGATTGAACACCATCTTCTTCAAATGTCAACTGAATCCCGCTCTAATAAGAACAACAAAACACCAAAGGAAAACAATTGTTAGGAGCCCATAAGTGCCATTTTAAAAAATGAAGATTATACATAGATATAACTGAATGAAGACAACAAGAACAACAAACCCACCTGTGATCTACAAACTTCTTCATTGAGGCTCCTGAACCAGGCTCTTCTCCACTGACACTTCCAGCTTTTCAGAGACAGCACCCAGCATAAAATCCCATCGGCTTCCTTCGAATCCACATGACTAAGAGGTGTTTCCCAAGAGGTGGTTCGTTGGAAAAATACAGCACCAAGTATATAATCAAGGTGACAACAGAGGCCAGAAAGAGAGTGACCATGCAGAGCCACTGCCAGTCACCCACCCAGGAGAAAACACCCTCCATGGACGACATGATCACTGAACCACTCACTTTAAACCCTTAACATGTTTACCATCAGCCCTACTCCTCTTTCTTCCGCATCCCAGCACAATAACGACACTTTCCCTTCCTAGTCCTGACTAATAAAACTCCTTCACAAACAGCAAAAATGAAAGTTCACGGAGGGTGGGTGGAAACACGCGAACGGTGGGTTGAGGCTCGTAAATCTCTCTCCAACCAACACGACAGCGACAGACAGATGTGTTTTAACACAAAATACAATTATTAAATCAGGTGTTTAAAAGATTACAGCATCTGCACATCTACTGACACTATACGTAGCATTTTAACGCGCCAGTTCACAGTAAACCGCCCGTGAATGAATCTGCGAGATTCTAACCGGATAAATCGACTAAATTAAATGTTTTTTAAAATATATATACTTGATAACATAAATTGAAGATCAATTTTAGACGGTTATCGGAGATTTAAAGGCAACTCTAAATAGTAAAAGCATTAGATCCGGAGCATCCGAGGTGAAAAAAGTTCCTGAAAATCCCCCGGGGTTGATGAGCCACGTTACCATCACATTAGCCGAAAAAAGAGTTTAAAAAGTGACATTAAGTGCAGCTCTCATCCTCTATAGCGGGTTTGTTCATCCTCCTGGGCGTGTATAATGAAGAGAGGCAGAAACAGAGTGGATGAGTGTGTCACACACACCGCCGATTTCTAGGATTATTAGCTTTGCACTGAGGTTCGGAGTCCTAGAACACCGTCACCAGACGAGACAAAATAAAAGTCCCCACTGCTGTTTCCAAAATAATACAAATCGACGTGTTTAAATTACATTAATTAATAAAATTAAATAACAGTAAATTGAAATATATAGAAAAAATTGATCAATAAAAAAATACTTGTAGTATTTTTTATTACGGGGAAATTATGCTAGCAGAAAAAAAGACAAAGGTCTTGTCTCTTCATTTGAACAATGGGCGTTATTTGTTTTTATGAAAATGTGCGTGTGTGGATTACTTGCTAAAACAAATGTAGTGTTTGCAAACGTTTTTCTCAATGTAGTATGTTTAACGTTACAGTTTACCTTCCTACATGTTTTTAGAATTCAAATAAAAAAACTATTTCGCTATTTACTCATTGATAACATTATTCACATTATTTACTCATTGCTTGGTTTATACATTGCTAACATTAAACAAACTGTTTTGTCGATCAATACTTAATAACAGAGCACATTACATACATTACATTTAAAACAGGGTTGCCAATGCTTTACATTTAGCAAACGCTTTTATCCAAAGCAACTTACAAATAAGGACAATGGAAGAAATCAAAAACAACAAAAGAGCAGTGAAATATAAGTGCTATAACAAATCTGTTAGCTTAAACGAAGTACAAGTAGCAAGGGCTTTTAGATAGGCCTTAGATAACTTACAAAAACCGATTATAACAACAACCTGATTATCTTACACGAGCTACTACGTCATTAATTTAGTTTCAAGGAACAACGTTTGATCCTTGAAGTAAATCTGCGCGGAGGAAGAAAACAGAAGGAAAAATAGTGCGCATCATACAATATTTTTTGCAAAAATTATTTTCTCACTTTAAAATGTATAAAAACTGTAATTTACACGTTAAAATATTAAAATCAGTAGTTAAAACACTGTAGTATCGATTCTAGATAACATTTGAAATGTCGATATTTCAAGATCCACCTAATAGTATTCATCCGCCGATTCCCAATGCACATCGGAATTATGAGAGCGTGAAGCTTAAAAAAGCATAATATCGAAGAACTTATTTGAATCTTTGTTTATTATAAAAACCCATTTATATTTCAATCGCAAATTTTAATTAGCGAAGGTGAACCGAACTTTACCTGAACGGGTAAATTATAATTCGATAAATAGGAATAGGCCTATTCATATTAAATGAGCTTGAGCTAATGGTGCCCGCTTCCTAGCATAGATACAGTTAAGTTGTTTACATTTAAATTTATGTTTGAGTGTGACAGAAGTCAGTAAGGTTATGTTTTCGCTGGTTAGTTTTCTTGTTAAACTTGTTTCTTTTTTCAACTTTATGCCTGAAGCCAATTTAACTATAAAAGCAGTAACAAGTAAGTATTTACTTAGTAAGTAAACATTTATGGCTCGGCTTGCTATGCTAAAATTATTTAACCAAGCATATTTCAGTTTTCAGGTGAGGAAGAAATCTTTGCTTTTCTAATTAGATCCATGAGACATCTGCATCATGACAGGGGTTCAGCCAATGCCCTGTCCAGTGCTCCTAGGCACAGTAAAAGGAGGAGGTTTATCAGCTCTTCTGCACAGATACACAATTGAGAAAAAAGTAGCAAAAGTGGAGAATGTGCTCAAAAAAGGTTAGCATACATCAGAGGCATTTCCAATTTATAATATATATATATATATATATATATATATATATATATATATATATATATATATATATATATATATATATATATATATATATAATAATGATTGTACATGTTTTATTAATACTTTTTAAATGGCATTTTCCATAGGTGTGGGAGTTGACAGCATGAATCACCTTGGACAGACACCACTCTTTTGTGCGTCTCTCCTTGGCTTTGCCAGTGTAGCAGAGAAACTTCTACAGTATGGGGCAAACCCAAATCAGTAAGGTCAAACCTTCACTTAATAAGCCCACGAAGCTTGTTTGAATATGAAAATAGCATATTATCTCATGTGTGATGTTTATGTTCACCAGCCGCTGTAATGATGGAAGTACCCCCGTTCATGCTGCAGTTTTCTCTTGTAATCCCTGGCTGCTGAGTTCACTGCTGGATTCTGGCGGTGACCTGCGTCTCCATGATGACCAGGGCCGGATGCCAAAGGACTGGGCTAAGGCAGGTGCTCAGGAGAACAGTCCGAAGGTGTGTGCTAATTGTTTTGATGCTGCTTTGGTTCTGTACCTATAACATACAGCACCAGTGCAGCCTTAAACTTTGTCTTTATTATGACATAGTATTTCATAATGTAATCATCACATTTTAATTACAATTTTAATAGTTTCAACACATATAAGTATGTTTTTAATTAAAACTAGTGCTGTCAAATGATTCATCATGATTAATTAGATCCAAATCAAAGTTTTTGTTTACATAATATATGTATGTGTGCCGTGTATATAAATAAACACAAATGAAAAATAAGTTATGTTTTATATTTATTTATAATATTAATTATATGAATATAAATATAGATATATTAATACATGTAAATATTTTCAAATTATACTGTATTTGTGTATTTATATATCCGTAATAAATATACAAAGAAAAAATATATTATGCAAACAAAAACTTTGATTTTGGATGTGACTAATCAATTGACAGCACTTATTAAAACACATTTATAATATTTTTTCAGTATAGTAGTAATTTCTTTGTATTTGCACCGCTGTGTAAAGGCATCATAAGACCATGTATTCTTTTTTTATCTACAGATGCTTGCTTTTCTGAAGAGATGTGAGTCTCAAATGCAGAGCTTGCTGCAAACCCATTCGTCCAGGGATGCGCGTACCACCCCAACCTCCTCAAAGACACTGCTCAGCTCTCCATCCCTGCTTAAGCTTTTGCGACCTTGGTAAGATCTGCAGCTCTTCCCCATACAGCAAGCAGTGTCAGCCCAGATCCGGCCCGAATGGATTTCACGCATGCCAGATGTGGGCCGGATCTGGGCCAACACTATATTGCTGTCTGGGTCTCTGGCCATTCATCTTTAGTAGTTAACACTTTCTGTGTTTTAAGGCTTGAATATGCAACTTTCAAAACCTTAACAGATTTTGGAACACTGGGAATAAAACACTTGACGACAGAGAACCAGAATGCAAATTAAAGGAAAATATGTACAAACATTGTTTAATGTTCTCCAGCCTTTAGTTATAGTGTCATTTAGAAAAAGAGAACAGTGATTCAAGATTCTGATTGATTCTGATACAAAAAAGTAAAAGTAAAGGTTTACATATATTTGTTTTTCTCTATAGGGCATCTGGACTCACTCATGAAGATAAAATAAATCATAAGATGTCTGCCTGTGATATGACGATGCAGTGTTTTGGCTATGGAAAGGTATGCCTAAACATTTTTTCTCTCTCTTGCAAATATTTTGAGAAGATTAAACCTGAACACACATCACATTTTTAGTAATATGCATAAATGTTTCCACATTTATTAACAAACATGTTCTAAATCCTAGACTATGATTATAAGGATAATAAAATGAACGTTCCCCGTTCCATTAGCATACAAAATCTACTAAAAACAATGTACTTTCATGTTGACAGCTATTAATCACATTAAGCTGTTAAAATGTTGTTCTGTAATCATTACAGTTATACTCTGAGAGGCCAGAGTTGGGTCTGGGACTGGCTGCTTCTGTGCCCTTGATAAGTGAAAGTGATTTAACTCAAGCTAATGATGAGCTTCTTAATTCCTTTATGTGTGGATCTTTCATACGTATGACCAAGTAAGACATTGTAATCAAGCCATGACCTTTATTGAATATGCATGAAGTCAGAGGAAAGATTGAAATGGATTTACAGCATTTCCTTACAGCAAACGCAATCATCTTTTTAAAAATGTGCCTTAGTTGCAGTTGGAAAGGATGTCGTGTCACTGTTAAAGAGCTGCATGATCAGATTGTGCAACAATATGAAGAACGTGATGGTCTCCTGGATCTGCTCATTTCTGAGCAGGAGTATTGCTGGTAGGACAATGAACAATCTTAAAAAGCTACAAAAGAGTTTGACATTAGACATGTAAAGGGCTGTTATTAATAAAACTTGATTTAGATGATAAATCTTTCTGTATCATTTCATAGACAATATGAATTTTTGTTTTGCTGTGCTGTAATGTTCTGTGTTTCTGAGTGAAACTGAATGAAAATTTTTCCAATTAGATTTGATGAAACATGTTGGGCTGTGATGTGATTGGTTAATATTATATTGGTTATTATTATTTTCCCGGGCCACACAGCTGTTCATCAAAAAAAATAAAAATAAAATACAAATAAAGATATCACCTTGATAAAGGACTATTAAACCTTAATTATTATTTTTTGAGTTATGGACATAATGCAATCTATGTTATTTTAGTGATACTTAGATCCTATTGTAGTTTTATTTTATTTTAGGTTTGCATTTAAAATGTAATATTTATGTTGTACTAATTTTGTTGTTTTTAGTTTTATAAATATATATATGTCTATACATTTTTTTATTCATTTGTATTTCAGTTTTAGTTTTTCAGTACATCAACGAAATTAAAAAGAAACATTTTATAACATTTATATCAATATAAATCTTTTATATTTATAAATATAAATCTTTTTTTTGTTTGTTTTAGTTTTAGCTGTAGTTTTAGTTACCTATTACAATAACCCTGTTTAGAATCATGCACAATTAAACCAGTGACGTTTTTCAACAGATTTATTAAGATTCATTTTAATTTAATGTTGACAGAAATGGAATACTTTAATTATGGAATACGTCAGCTTAAAATGAAAGTTGTATCATCATTTGTTGAAGTAATTCAAAACCTGTATTATTTTTTTCTACATTGTCATGTGTTATCTAAATACACTGTGCAGTAGCAATGGTTGCTATTATATCCTGTGTAGTCAGCTATCTCACCCGCACCTGCTGCTGCTGATGGCTGTGAGTGTGTCCATTGACCTGGACAGCACAAAGCTGGTCTATGAGAGAGTAAATGTGGGGTCCCTGTACAGTCTGCTGCACCAAAAGGTAATATTTGAAATTTCAAAAAGATTTATAAATGGCTGAGAAGTGGTTTTATCTTAAAATGTGTTCCTTGTTTACAATCTGCAGCGGGATGAGTATCCTCTCCTACAGCTGGTTGACCTGTTATCAGTGGTGCTACAGGTGTGTGAGGTGTTAATGTACCTGCATGGCCGGTCTCTGGTGCTCCGGGCCCTTTCCTCACACACTGTACTCATTGTGCACCCTGGAATTGCCAAGGTTACAGGCCTCGGGTTTATTGTGCCCAGGTACACTATTCTCACTAAAGTCATATATTAAAGGGATCATGACATGAGAAATCATATTTGCCTTGATCTTTTGGCATATAAGAGGTCTTTGTATTATTACAACATCCTGCGAGCTTCATAGATTAAAACGTCCTCCTCATTGTAAACAAAGCATTTATTTTATCAAGCTCCAAAAACAGCTTGTTTTGGATCTGAGGTGCAAGATGACGTCACCTGGGCACAAACGTTTGCATAAACACTGTATCCAGAGCAAGACATTGACGAATAGTCATCCTCTGTCCATTGGCCCCGCCCACTGGCATTCAGTCGCTTAACAGCTGACACTTGATTACACTGAATATGAGTATCACGTCGCGTGATTACTGATTCCTGACAAGCCTTAAAGGACCCGCCCCTTAAAAACAGGTCATTTCAGACAGAGAATCAGAATAGGGGTTAGAAATAAAATAATTTTCCCACATATTTCCTTATTTTTGTGGGCAAAAAACTTTTTTAACACTACAAGTAAACCGCAAGGAACAAATGAAAATAATAAAAATCCATGTCATGGCCCCTTTAAATTAAATCAAGACTCTATATATTTAAAATAACCTGAATTTAGGAAATGAGTCAATTAAATGGCTTACATTCATAATGGACACAGTCTTTTAGCTGTTTAACTTACCTTTACCCTCTTTTCCAATTGCAGTGAGGGAACGAGCACCTACACCCCACCTCTCGTTCCTCTACCTCTCAGCCTTATCAACTGGGCAGCTCCAGAAGTGATCAGATGTAGAGCATGTACAGGAAAAGCCGATCTCTATAGTGTGTGCACCCTTATACAGGAGATCTACACAGGTACCTTCATGCATGCGATGCAAACTGTAGAGCTTGTGTAATGGATATTGTTTTGTGTTGCCAGCTTGCAACTTGTAAAGCAGTTATATTGACTTGTACAGATGCTTTGCCATGGGGCTCCACAGACCCACGCTGGATAAAACGGTCGGTTGAAGCTGGACAGGCTCTGATAGCAAACCCTGCCGTGCCTGAGCCTTATTACCAGTTCCTGCAGGAGGGCCTGCAACACAGAGCCCAGCACAGGACCAGCAACCTGCACGACTTGTGCTTTAATTTACGCTGTTATATAAGGGTTTGTACAATGGTCTAGCTCTGATACTGTATCATTTCAGTATGTATCAGTGCACATGTAACAAGCTTTTTTTTCTGGATGTGCACTACTGTTCAAACGTCTTTTACGAAAACTTAAAATCAGTAAATAAAATGATTTAGGATATTATATACAAGGTTTTTCGAGATATAGAGAGTAATATACAGTATATCAGCATGAGAGTAAATGGTGCAATCTGATCTACAACAGGAGATAAGAAGCGAGAATAAGAGAAGTGGATGGAACTCATGGTCAGCTCTTCAGAGCATCCCTAGATGGAACACTGACATCAATCAGACGAGAGAGCAGGACAAATCTGGTGAGATTTCCATTCAGTCATTATTAGAGAAAGTTTTAGAGCATAGAAAATGATCGCGTTTGTGAGAAAGTGTCTGGTAAACACATTAAGTGAATGTAATATATTAATATAGTTTGTCCTATTCTTTCCTCTTAGTATATCAGGACAGCAGGACTGCAGTTCATAAGGAGACCCAAGAAAATCACCTGGAAGGAATCTACAAAGAAGAAGAGGAGTCCACCACAGACACTGATTACCTCCACTGGGATATTTCGCATAGTGACGTCACTGCTTTGCATGAATGGCCAACTACCCATCATATTCCACTTTCTGAGCCACCTTGTTCTAACTGTAGTGATACAGACAAGGATCTGGCAATTAGCCGCTCCATCTCAAAGCATACTGGCTCCATTGTTCTCAACCTTAAAGTGTCTCAGGTTCTTCTACAGCAGGCTGAACAGAGTCTGGATAATGTAGAGGCCACCCAATTGGACGCTCCATGCTTTGATGAGGTGGATGCTGTGATGAAGAGGGTGAACATGGCAAAAGAGTGCAGTGATGGTGTTGGGAAGGCTGTGGGACCACCGTTTAAAAATTATATTCCCAACTGGACCATTAATGGAGATGAGGAGGACAGTCAGTACAGCTCGGCTCAAGATGAGAGCTTCGACAGCACATCCCTTCCTAGGAGTGTAAAGGTATGTGTCATGTTTGATCAGTTTAATATGCCCTTGCTGAATAAAAGTTACGGAGCCCCGCACATGACATGCAGGATAAAATATTAGGCTAAATCGTGTGCACGATTTACTAATTCATTCCCTCAATGTACTAAAATGTGCACACGATTACTATTGCGTTCCCTCGATTTACTATTTTGTTCACTCGATTTATAAATTGTGCGCACGATTTACTAATTCGTTGCCTCGATTTGCTAAATCGTGCGCACAATTTAGCAAATCAAGGGAACGCAATAGTAAATCGAGGGAACGCAATAGTAATCGTGTGCACGTTTTAGTATATTGAGGGAACAAATTAGTAAATCATGTGCACAATTTATTTATTTTTTCTTGCATGTCATGTGCGGGGCTCCGTAAAAAGTATTAATTTCTTGAAGAAAGAAAAAAAACTAAATGAGTGAAGCATACCCCAACAGAGATCACCTACAAACAAAAAAGGAATAGAAATCAGTAAAGCTTAATGATTGAAATAAATTATTGAAGAAATATGAGGAAAAAGCTTTACTTACAGGAAGAGAACAGGGACTTGAAGAGAGTTGAAACAACAAAAAGAGGACAGCAACAGACAGGACGTCAAAAGTCAGAGAGGTACAACAGTATGAGAGCATTAGCAGAAAAAGACTGATATAAGTCAAAAGGAGAATGATAGATGGATAGCAACAACAGGAAGGATATATATGAACAAATAGGCAAGAACATGACAAAAAAATAAGCAAATACATTTCTTTGTTTCAGGTTACATGTGCGGTTTGGGTTGTCTGAGACTCAGAAAGATGACACACACCAATCTCTTAAAAATCACGTCCAAACAAAACCCTCATGGACCAGTGAGAAACAACAGCCACACCATTCACTATCTTCATGCGTAATTTATCCAGTTCAAAGACATGTGACCTGTTGTGTGTGTACTCATTGTAGGTGAGGTTAGTGAAATGGTGGCCCTAATGACACATGGGTGGTTGGGGTCACCCTTGAGTGCTTTTGGCAGCAGTGACAGTGAGGATGTAGGAGAGCAACAGCTCCACCTACAGGACAGCCATAGTGTGAAAGGCTACCAGGAATATGAGAACCAGGAAAGCACTGATCTGGAGCATCTATTCAAGAGTTTTGCTGGTAATGAAATTACTGTTAAAGGGATAGTTCACCTAAAAATGACAATTTTGTCATCATTTACTGACCCTCATTCTGTTAACC
The DNA here is from genome assembly GCF_003368295.1 of Carassius auratus. Classification (NCBI taxonomy): domain Eukaryota; kingdom Metazoa; phylum Chordata; class Actinopteri; order Cypriniformes; family Cyprinidae; genus Carassius; species Carassius auratus. The sequence goes on from NC_039252.1 coordinate 13,881,531, forward strand.
CTCTGACAATTTTCATTTTTGGATGAACTGTTCCTTTAAGATATTTCATTTAGTGTTTTATTTGGGCTCAATTCTATATTACATTCCTTTTTTTAAATAATTAAATATTAAAAAATATGTTTAAATGCTATTTAATGCCAGGTATTCAGAGTGATAGTGAGGAGAGCACAAATGACCGCACGATCTATCACACTTTTGATGTGACCAACGGAGTGCTGGAGGTGACAAGCCAAACTGAGGTGATAAACTATGATTTTATATATATATATATATATATATATATATATATATATATATATATATATATATATTATTATTATTATTTTTTTTTTTTGTATAAAAGTTTGTCTGATAAAGCCAGTGTGAGTTTAATAAATCGTCATTTAAAACTATATCGAGATTGTTGTATGACTTTTACAGTACAGGTGGACTTCTACAACAAAATGCTATCAAACTTCTAAATGTGTTCCCTTTAATGTATGTTATGTCTGAAGGATGAGGGAAGTTCAGATTGTTTGGACTGTACACAGACACAGCAGTCTAGCATGTTCTACACACCCAAACATCACCTGTCCAACCACACATCATCTGGTGAAGAGCGTTCTCAGGTAAAAATACAAAATGCAATTTTATATATTAAAAATTTAATATATCAAAATCAGATTAGGCACATGCCTTGAAGAATAAAAGAGATAGATTTCCTCTTCCCTTGTTATGTCTTTCAGTCACTGAGCTCAGAGGACGAGTTGGACGTCACAGTGGAGGTGTGTCGTCCCAGCACATCTCCAGCAGAGGGAAAGCAGGCTGGTGAAAACAGTCTGAGTGGTATGTAGATCAAAACTGCCTGCATTAATTTCATTGCCTGCTTTGTGGGTAACGTCTGTCTTTTTTTATAACCGTTTTGTCACCCTTGTTTATCTAGAATACCAGCTTGCTCAAGAGGACTCAACAGAATCTGAATCCATTACTCCAGTGCACAGGTGTATTCCTACCATCAGGTACAAGAAATAAATCATCTCACACAAAGCTCAGTAACAGATGATATAATTCAGTTTATTGTAATATAAATGTTCTTTTTTATTAACTGTTAAGGTTTTTTACTTTTTTAAATATTAACATTATATAACTTTTCTTAAGTGCATTTGTATGTATAAGTCTTTTGTCATTATAAATGGAACCTTCTTTTGTTGAGTCTGTGCTCCACATTTTGATAATTTTGTTCGATCAGTTGTTTGCCAGACCTGGCTGAGATTGCAGACCTCTCCAGCATATCCTGTTCACCAGCCAGTCACCTAGAATGGGTGGAGTCAGCCGAAGCCCCGCCCATCCCTCTCAGCAGAGGACATCCACCCTGTAACAGCACCCCACGCAGCCCAAAAGGTAAACTGGGAATCAGAAGAATGCAACATGAATCAAGATTCAGAATATGTTGTGTGGGTCAGTTTCGTCTAATTGTGAACTCCGTTTAATTACAGGCCATAGGACACACCTTAGAGATGTGCAGGGTAGCAATGAGCCCCTCCCTCACCTCCAGAGCTTGTTGGACACGTCACCATGGGGCAGTGCTCCATCCAATACTGTCTGCACAGAGAGTTTCGCCACAGTCAGCGCAGGAGACAGCAGCACTGTCCGTCAATGAATCATGATATTTGAATTATTACATTTCTGACAACAATCATATCAGTATCAGGCAATAAATGTGACTTTTTATGTTTTTCCATATCAGTCCAATAAGTAAAATGGACTGATATACAGCTGACAATTTATACTCTGAAAAACACCCCAGATTGTTTACACTAATTGGCCTAAATAATGTTAAATCTAAAATGTCTACATAGAGCCTGTTTTTTATTTTATTAAAATTTTTAACACGCATAGTGTAAAAGAATGTTGGCTATGTATTAAAAATAAGAATTAAAAAATAAGTTAAAAAGAAAAAAAATATAGTTACAAATAAATACAGAAAATAATAAATAAAAGGTGATGCAAAAATTTAGCAATAATTAATTGATTTTATCATGTAATTTATTACTTTACTTTCCATTTTTTTATAAATATTTATTTGATTAATAATTATCTATCTATCTGTCTGTCTTTTAAGGTGGGTGTTTTTTAATTTTTTTTAATTTTTTGATCTAGATTTCATAAGTATTAATCATTTCAGTTATTGCCCAAAATGTCAGTATCAGTGCATCTCTGATTTCTAATACGTGACCCTGGACCACAAAACCACCTTTTTAAAAAAATAATAATAAAAAGCTGAATAAATCAGCTATACATTGATGTCCTATCCTAACAAACTGTTGAAAACTATTTGAAAATCTGGAATCTGAGGGGGCAGACAAATCCAAATATTGAGAAAATTGTCTTTAAAGTTGTCCAAATTAAGTCCTTATCATTGCATATTACTAATCAAAAATGAAAAGTTTATATATATTCACAGTAGGAAATTTACTAAATATCTTTATGGAACATTATCTTTAATATACTAATGATTTTTGGCCAATACAATGTTCCTATAAATATACCTACTTAAGACTTGTTTTGTGGTCCAGGGTCATCTTCAATGTAATCTATTAAATGTAGTCTTTACTGGCATAAATTATGGTACACTCTAGTCATCAGATATCTTCAGTATTATTATTAGTTTTATGCTATTGACATCTTTTCTGTGTTTTTGCAACTTGAATTCACTCAACTTGAGCATTTTCAGTAAAGACAACTTCTTTATATTATAAACAAAAGCTTGTTTGTTGTTTTGTTGAAGAAGCTTGCATCTGATAAATCTAAATGTACCATTATCTTATTTTTGCCTCAGTATAGTCACAGCTGCAGCATTTATACTGATATCCTTCTATACTGCTTCTCTTTTCAGACAAATGCCTCTGTGTCCAGCATCCTGCAGTCTCCAGTAAAAATCAACATCTCTAAGGATGGAAGGGAGGAAATAGACTCTGCCTCCAGCGGTAATGTAGAGTTCATCACTGCCAGCTCTGGAGCCAGACAGACCACTGAGACCATCCAGGGGCCCAGTGAAGAGACAGAGCATCCTGCTGGTTCGACAGTTTGTTGTTCATTGCAACCGTATTTAAAAATGTAATAATGTATTTGCCATGAGAAGGGAAAACTGTTCGTTTGTGCTTCCTGCAGAGAATAATAATGTGGGTGAGGAGGGAGCGGAGGTAGGTGAAGATGACCCGTCAGACTCTGAACGTCAATGTGAGCAAGAGTCCTCTGATGAAAAGGTGTTTGATGATGAAAACATTGCAGAGAAGATGGAAGGATGTGAGGGTGAAAACCCATGTCAGATACATGGTAAGACAGATCTACAGTAGGACTGTGGTTTTAATAACTTAAATGAGGAATTGAAGAAATGTGCTTCTGTTTTTTTTTTTTCAGACCTTCATCCAGATCACAACCCTGCTGAAAATGCAAACTGTCAGAAAAGAGAGAAGAGACACAGCCTTGATGAAACTGAGAGGTAAAACCCCCAATAGTTTGCAGTAGTAAAAGGCTTTACTTTATGACACGGTGATGACAAAAAAAAGACAAAGTGAGATATATCAGTGAAATGGCATCTATTAAAATTGTCAGGAGGTTCTGTTATTTGTATTTTCCTCTCTTAAAACTAAAATTAAGTTGCTTCTACTTTGAAATGGCAAATGAAATCTTGCAGGGCAAGCTCCACCCTTGATGAGGATCTACAGAGAATGTTTTTGGAAAGAGCCACAGAACAGAGAAACCCTAGAGACCCAGGGTCCCTGTGAGTGCTGAAGCTCTATGTTTTTCTTTGCACACACAAAAACTGTCTCAAAAACCAGCCTTTGGATTTTTATAAATAGGATTAAATGTCTTCTGAATGATATTTTACTGTCAAACATTAATCTGTACTTGGTCTAGCGTGTCTGACATAAAAGGAGAGGGGGATGTGAGAGAGGACTTGGGTTGTCCAGAAGGGCACTACATAGAGACAGCAACAGGTGCGTGGATAGAAGTCTTTTTCTAGTCTCCTTTCAAGGCCTAATATAGACCCCTTTTCAGCAAACATTGTGATGTTTTTTGTGGGCGGAGCTTAGGTGGAGGCAGAAAGATTCCCCGGACTGCTTCTCCATCACTAGCTATCAAGATTTGTTTGCTTGTTTTTAACAATGACCGGAGAAACATGATTTACCTGAATAGATAAGGCCACTCACTGTCTGGGGCCGCAGTTGTTATTTCAAAAACAAAACCAGATTGGCCGACACATATCCTCACTCAGTGAATGCATAATCAAACCCACATAAATTACTAAATGGATTAGTAGGGCTATTTATGTTATAAATATAGGGCTTATTATGAATTATATGGGTTCCTAGCACTACAGGTAGTTTTTTTTTAACAGAGTTGGAACTAAACTTTGCATGACATCGGCACTCCAGGACTGGCGTTGCCTATCCCTGGTTTAACTGATTAAAGCCCCATTTGTTTTCTTCTTGTAGAATGTATAAACAAGCTAGGAGAGAAGATTGAGGCAGCTGATCAGGAGAACCATCCTAACAGGTATACAAGATGCTTAAAATGAAACATATTTGACCCTTATGCTTATATATTAGAAAAATCCTGCTGGATTTCCTGGTTGAAAATGCTCCAGAATTAATTTTTGTAATTACGTTGTTTAATTATTAGCGGAGGTCTTGAGCAGACACTTCCAGAGTCAGTCAAACTGCACTGTTGAAGAGAAGCTGTTCCCGATGTTTTGCATCTGCATTGTTTCCATTTTAGATGCTTAAGGCATGTTGTTTGTGTTCTTTAAGTTGAAGTTACTGTTTAATGAAGAAAATGTTCCAAATATTTAGCTTCCAGACTTGTTTTTTTATGTACATCAACAGTTTGAGCTTTGATGTTACTATGGAATACATTTTTAAATGTTTTCACATGTATTTAAATGTTCTGATGTTGTTGTTACAGAAATGTACTGCCAGTGCCTTGTTGCATTCAGTAGCTTTCAAATAAAGGAAACATAAGAAAAGACATTTTATTGCATACTCAAAATATTTATAACCGTACCCTATCTAAAAATCTTACCATTCAAATAGTCTCCCTTGCTTCACTAAGATCTGAAATTTCATAAACACCTGCTTCACTTTACAAAAAATATAAACTCTTATGCGAACAGTTTCTTTCTTATACAAACCTAATGATGCCACAGCAGGTCATGATCTAATTTAATAATGGCTGCATACGTAAATAACAGCCAAAAATAAGTTTAGTGCTTAAAATTATTTTCTTTTAAAATGTATGCAATTCTGATTAATGGATATACTTTAACTTTATGGATGCAATGTTTATTAAGTGTTTTGAAGTCGCCATTATTCTTGTTCTAAATGGTTGATCCAATCAAAGTGCAAGAAGGGATATACTTCAGCACAGAGGTGGAAGGAACTGGATGATTTATATGTTTTGATGTCTATTTTGTTCCTGTTTTTGCCAGCAATGACACAAGTCCTTTTTTATCCAGTTCAATGATTTTGAGATGCTGTAAGGTCTTCAATGCAGAATCACTGACTTTCATGTTCAGCTTCTTCATCCTCTGAGTGCTTATTGGCCCCCTGAAAAGTCAAGAATGAAAATATTGAAATAAAATTTATTATATAATACTTTTATAGTACAAGTAAAAAGTCACTTAGTTGTCTTAAGTTACAGGACGTGATCGATCATGTTAGGGCTCAGGGTTAAAGGTAATGTGTTATGTTTGCACAAATATGACCAGACAAACCTGTCCTTATCGGAGAAGTACTCGGATAACTGCTTATAGAGCATGTTGAGGTCATTCAGCTTCAAGTTACCACGTACACTCCGTGGGATGGTCTCAAAAGTCCCCTCAGAAACCTCGTCACACACGTTCTGTGCTGCAAGAGTGAAAAAAAAAGCACCGTAAATTTCATAATTATTCATATTGACACTGATTCTGATGACCCTTGACACTGTGCCAGTGATGCAAATGCTTAATGTTGACAGTCCTCTTCTGTCCTTACATTCAGACTGTGCTTGAGTTTGAGGTTCTCCTGTAGGCACATCCTAAAGAAACAGAAACACATTCACCAACTCAAAGTAAAACGTCACAAATATTTATTTTAATGAGTACATGCAACTGCTGTTCAAAAATTAGAGGGAGTATGATTTTGTTTAATTTTATTAAGTTAAAATTAAGACTTCTATTTATTTAGGATGCATTAAACTGATCAAAAGTGACAGCGGAAACATTTAAAATGTAAAAAAAAAAATATATATTTAAACGAAATTCTTTGTGTTCTTCAAAGAATTCTGAAAAAAATTATGAAAACAAGAAATAATTTATTAAATCAGATAAGTTATTTTAAATTGTAATAATATTTTTTTGTTAAATGTTTATATAGTATTTGATCAAATTGATGTAGAAACTTCTTACAATACCAACCCCAAATTTTTTAACCGTAGTGTAGTTGTGTAATCATGGTAATAAAAAGCTTTACAAAATGCCTAACCTCTACATTTAATGCGGCGATGGATGAGCAGAGAAAATCTCTCGCTTCTTGTTCTTCTTTTGTCAGCGGTGGAACCTTGAACAAGATTTTCCATTAGCATAGTCCAAACCCAAAAACCTGTAAAGACTAATCCTTAACTATAGTGAAATCACTGCGTATGGCCTCTAGTGTAGTTACATTACCATGGACTGTTTTTGGTTTAAGATTTTGGCCATTGTTGCACAACCCAACAAATACCTGCACATCTGCTGTGTTCTGCAGCTGTTGAACCAGCTGCACAGTGGTGTCCAGGTGAGCTCGTATTGAATCCATTGATCGTTTCTGTTCAGCCGTAATCTCCTCCACCTGCGTGCACAGGGCCGCATGCCGTGCTTTGATCGCCGACAGGTTCTCCAGCAGCTGAACAGGGTTTCCCTGAAATCCACAACCACAGATTTAGAAACACTGACTCGGTCTGTATTTAAAATAAAAAAATGAATACGAACATACCTCAAACGTGCCCGCTTCTCGCGCATTGGCCATGAAGTCAAATTTCAGCCGCTTTTCCACATATTCTATATCAGCTTCTGCTTTCTGGAACTACAAGGACACAGATCTAAACATCAAAATTCAGTAAGCATTCACAAGATTTGAATCGGGGTCGACTGCTGTTTGTATGATTTAGTGGCCCATTCGAATGAGGGAACAACCTAAAACCTGAAACCCTATTAGCAATATTGCACTACTCTGAACACAGTGGACAGCAGAGGCAATACTGATAGGGTCCCAAGAATTAGGATTAGACATGACCTGTAAAACAGAGAGGACAAACCACAATATGCCAGATGAGACGGTGGGCGCACATCTTTGAAAACATTCAAACATTGTGCAAAGCTGCTCTCAGATGCTTTGACAATACTATTGCACTGCTAGCTGTCCAGTACAGTAGTGCAATGAAGTCAGAGCACCTGTTAACAGCACTTGATGCAGCTGGCTACGCTGTTGACCCTATCTTTGAGAAAAATCCCTGGCCAATGCCCTTTTAACATTGCACTGCTTTAATAACTGGGTTATCAGTAGTACAATATAAAAGGGGCACTGGACAGACGGTACACATTCAGGGCGGTCCATTTGCATGCTGAAATATCCAATCATGTAAATAATGTCAACAAAAAGCCTGGGAAGAAAAAACTGTTGTCACATAAACATTAAAACATTATAAGGTTGAGATACAGTAATGTAGACATGTCATAATGTGACATAATACAGGCAATAATTTTTTTAAGTGAGTGTTTATTGTTATGGTATTTTATTATAGATATTTTGCATTTATCTAATTTAATAGGCAACATCCGTAATTGTTCAGATAGATCATTTAAATTTTTACTTAAAATACCTAAATATATATATATATATATATATATATATATATATATATATATATATATATATATATATATATATATATATATATATATATATATATATATATATATCATAATTATTACTAGGCATTTCTAACTGGCAGTGTAGTAAAGTTACTAATGCTAGTGTGCTACAAAGAGCAACTGCGCCCCCTATCGTCTCCACTTCCTAACGATATTTGAACTCATTAAAAAATATATTATTGCATGTTATTACGGTTTTACTTAAACAGAATACCAACATAGCTTTTATGAGATTTTGCAGGCATGCAAATAATCAGTATTAAAAAGCTAAACTTTTAATGAGGTCTGTGAATCCAGAAACAATGCACACATTTTATAGAATATCAGTCTATAACAATTGCTACGATAACTGGTGTTTATATAAACTTATAATGTTTACACATATTTATAGATCTTATCGAATAAGGTCTAAGGAGTAAGTGCGGGATGAAGCGCGAGGACTCGAACACAGGCCCTCATGCACCCGCAGCCCCTCACCGCGCTCAGCGCTTCACACAGCAGCCATCGTGCCAAATTAACACTTTTCGGAGTGAATGCCATGGTTTCGATTCAAATTATGCACATTACAGTAAATTAATCATATTCGGGCTGATTTTTGCTGTAAATAGAACTGAAAAAAGACATTAGCAGAGGCACTAGTTAGCCATCCAGCTACATGTTTTCGTAATTTTTCAACCTGAGGGAAAGTCAGAGGCATTTACAGAACATGTAATTCTTCGTGTTTGTTCTACGTTGTCTATCGCAAAGGCACCTGTGTCACAAACCAATAAACACGTACGGTCGGTTTACACTTGAAAACATCTGATGTAAACGTTTGGCTGGGGAAAAATCAGCTTACCATCGCCTCCAGCTTATCAACTGTCTCCATGTTGAATAGTTTACATTCCTGAAGCAGCCCCGGAAATATAAAGCTCGCAGCAGAACGCAAGACCTTCTCTGATTGGTCGTCTGTCAGAGAGCGTGGAAGATGATTGGTCAGTTTGGACTCAGAGGGAGAACGAGAGGAAAAGGGGCGGTATGTTCTGGATGGAATTCAACGTCCTTGTACCAAATTTATTTTACTGTCTATGCAAATACTATACGAGACTTTTCTTGTACGTACTGCACAGTCTATGTATAATGCATAGTATTTAAAATTTAGTATTACATATGTATGCAGAATTCAGTGAATTTAGTGTTTTTTTGTTTTTTGTTTTGTTTTGTTTTTTACTTTTGGCAGTCTATGGTTAATGCATGCATGCATGGAAAAAAACTGCACACTGTGCATACTCTATATTACATGATATGTGTAGTACTCAAATGTGTAGTCCAAGGCCTTGATGAATACAGGAAGAGACCTATTTTAATCTCCAAGATGTAATGTTCATGTAACGGTAACTTTAGAATCATGCTAAACAAATTCAGTACTAAAACTGATGTCTTGATTACAGTTAATATTGTAATATAAAAAAAAGGAAGAAAGAAATGTTTACCACACTACATTAACCTTTCCATATAAACTGGAATAAATACAAAACTAGAGCCAAACTAAAACTGAAATCAGACACTGTAATAAATCGTATAGTGAATAAATGAAATAATCATTACTAAAGGACACATGAAAGCACAAATATTTGTACATTTCGAAATAAGGTGCATTAAAAGTAAATAAATCCTTTATTAATAAGAATATTAAATAAAAAAAATGTATCCACATACTATTCAATAAAGTTAGAGTGCATTTAATCTATTAAATAACAGAGAAGTGAGTTTTTTTGGAAATTGTGAGATTAAATTGATTTTTAACCGATTCAAAGTTGGTTTGATGTTAGATATTAGGCAGATATTCAACCAAGAAAAACTTAAATAAATTCTTAGTGGATGAGCATAATTGTATAAAAAAAATGGCTCATCTGAAAAGCATTAGATAGAAGAACTGAACACACAAAACAGTTTATTTGTTTTAATCTTCCTCGATGTTGCATATAGTCTATGGTTGCAACCTGGTTGCAACACATAATACCAGCTAGGGGCCGTTACAACTACATGTGGAAGGACAACCAGAATTTGTTTTTTTACAGTTAAAAAAACAAGAGCAAATTGTGCACCAAGCTCTTTGAAAGATACAAAGACAAACACTTATAAGATATATTGTAAACTAGATGTGTGATAGTGGTTATTATTATATTATTACTACACTCTAAAAATTACTGGGTTAAAAACAACCCAACTTGGGTTATTTGGCAACCCCGTGCTAGGTAAATATTGGACAGAACACATGCTGGGTTATTTTGACCCAGCTGGTTGGCCCACATAGCAACTCTCATCCGGGCTCTCAATCTCAATTTTTTTTAATATATATATATATATATATATATATATATATATATATATATATATATATATATATATATATATATATATATATATATATACCAGATCTGAAGAAAAGACTTCCTGGCTCAGCTAGGACTCAAACCAGAGATCTTCTTACAATGAGAAGACAGCATTTCCCAGTGAGCCACTTTAGCCACAAACATAAAATATAGACACTTGTGGAATAATAATAAGAAACAAAAATTCCTAAATTGTTTTCATGATTGACTGTATTTTAAATAAAATAATAATAATAATAAATAAAACATTTACAGGTACACAACTCTGTTCGGATAGATGCTGAAATGTACATACAAACATACACAGCTTTATCAAAAGGGAAATTATTTTTAAAGTCTGAAATCCACGTCGTTATAGTAGGACTTTTTGGACCCATGCAAGTCAGAGAATGAGCAAGCTCTGCTGGCCATTTAAAAATAGCAACCAAGATAGTTTTTCACAACAGTCTCTCATCCACTTATGGACCAGGCTCTGGCCTGTTTAGCATAAGTGATGAATCAGATCAATCCAAACATGGGCAAATGCAATAATATGAGTCCCAAGGCCAGAGGTTCCATTTCCATTTCTAATTTTCCATTTTCCAACACGATTCCATTTCTCAATACGTTACCTTGAGTTGATGTCTTCCTTGCAGAGATTTTGCTTATTGTTAAATCTCTTAAGCACATTGATAATAATAAGAATAACGAGTTTACTAAGGCTTATGATGATATTATACTTAAAGAATGATTTTCCTGTCTCTTTTTTTCCATTGTATGTCAATGCAGTGCTATTTTGTATTTGTATTTATTTTGTCTTGGAATAAAAAATAAAAAAAGGAAACACGATTCCTCGCTGCATCTTTGGTAAGTTGTGAGGAACACTTATAGTTGAAACTGATTATTTATTATAGGTGGATTTTATTATTATTATTATTATTATTATTATGTAACAAATTCAAAGACAGAAAAGACAACAATGATGGTTACATACATTACTCCAAAGCATGGATAATGTGGATGGATGAACTCTCAGAGAAAAATTTCAATGACGTTTCACCCAAACGGACCAATCGACCGCCAGAATGTGAAAGAGTAGGCGGTGATTAACTCCGCCCCTTTGAATGTGACTGACAAAAATTATATTCAATCATAGCACTGCATACACATTGCTACACCAATCAGAGACGGCCAGTTGCTCACAGCGTCAATCAAGTTTGGCTGCGCCGGAGGCTCGCTCTCGCCCCGCTGTCTTGATAGAGGACGTTGGAGTCACAGTCAGGAGGGGTTCTATATCAAATATTAATTTTAAAACAGCAAGCACTTACAGAAAATCCAGCCAGCATGTTCTCCCGCATCGCTAGACCAACCGCCACCCTCGTCCGGAGCTTGTCCACGTCCTCCCAGGTAAAATCTCATATCTGTGAACATGCGATTGCGCTAACAGTAGCCTCCATGATTTGTATGACTGTGATGACGTTAATGTGTCAAACTGAAATTAATACAGTGTACCCCCGCCCCATACTAATTCTTATTTCTTAATTAGCCATAGACTACAATAGTATAATTGAAACTAAGTAAACCTGCAACGTAATTTGGAGGTTACCTTGCTTGGCATTTAGCTATCACAGTGACAGTGTAGGTGTTGCAACATAACTAATTTCTTAGTCATATGGTCTACATGTTTATGGAAGTTGGAAGGATCATTAAGTATTCCTTATGAGACTGTTCAAATTATGTTATCTTGAATGAGAAGTTTTTCTTTCAGTCGACCTTGCCATCTCATTTAGATCAACCTGTTAAGAGGAAGTATCACTTTGACTCACGTACACCTTTGAAAGGTCATTACTGTAATCAGCTACTTGGCTCACTGTTGCATAGTAAATAAAACAAAGTGTCTTAATCTGTAATGAGAGATCAAGCTTAATGCAGTTTTAGTGTTGTGAACAGCAAGGCCATGGGAAAAAGCAAAAGTGCTACAGAGATGCTGTCAGTTGTGCCATCTGATGCGTATTATAAGGCTTATACAGGAGGTTTTGGGAACACAAAATAAAATTAAAACAGTGAAAATAAATATTATTAAATAAGATTGGTTTAAATAAATGCATGTAAAATGTTTAGTTAGTGAACAAATAGTAAAATAGTTGCTTATTATGCAAAATATATATGAAGAAACAATAAGTCTTAATAGTACAGTACTATAGTGAGTAGAATTTAAAAAATGAATGTAACAAACTAGATATTTTGCAAGTAATATTTATACATTAACAATAAAATTTCGTTGAATCTATATACATTAAAATTTAGAGGGTCCTTCTCATGAGTATGATAATATTTGTGAGTCTGTGGCATTAAAAATTTATATATATTTTTTTTATATAAAAGTCTTTGACATTCTTTTTTTTAACATGATGCAAAATAAAGCATAAGCATAATGTAAAACTAATTAGTTTGTTTGCTTCTCTAAACACATCCATATTCCATACAAACTTCCTTTGCACTGTCTAAACAATAAACAGAATCCTTAATCACTTGGTTTAAACCTTGTGTTAGAAAAAAATTACACTGGCTTTTTTCCAGACTAAAAAGGTAAAGATAAAAAAATATGTTGTGAGTGCTACCTACATGTGTAAATGCTTATAGATGCGCACAGTTTTTACATTTTGCATTCAGTGGTTGTTCTATATTTTTATTTAATCCCTTTTTAACAGTCAGATTATGATTAATGATCCATCTTTAATGTATTTAATGCACACAACAATACAAAGCAGTACATTTGTTGGCCTGTGGAATCAAAGGGCACTTTAATGATAAGAGTAAGGTGGATCTTCATATATTGTGACACATTGCAATTTTTTCTCCTTGCAGCACAATGCGAAAGTAGCTGTCCTGGGTGCCTCAGGTGGCATCGGGCAGCCCCTGTCCCTCCTGCTGAAGAACAGCCCTTTAGTGAGCGAGCTTTCGCTCTATGATATTGCTCACACTCCAGGAGTGGCTGCTGACCTCAGTCACATTGAGACCAGAGCCACTGTCACAGGTACAGAGATGGCTTCAGATCCTCAAACCCCTTAGGTTGGGCTTAGTCATTTTTTGAGTTTTGATTAGTTGCAGAGAAATCATATTTGCAACCTTAAAGTTGAAACACAGTGAAAATTCACCCCATCTATTTTCTTAATACATCTTTTTGATTTTCTAAAAGATTCATCCATGTAATTTTTGTAGCCTGTAGTTTGTTAGTAAAATTTTAACTGTGAAACAACAGACTGGTCATGTATGCCAGACTTCAATCATTTAGATCACTTAAAGCTTGCCAGTTTCTTAAAAGATCTGAAAAGATCTTCTGCTGCTTTCAAGTCATTGTGACTTTGAATATGTCTGCTATAGTGTTCACGGTCTTGCATTGCAGGATACATGGGAGCAGATCAGCTGGGTGCTGCACTGAAAGGTTGTGAAGTTGTTGTCATCCCTGCTGGTGTCCCAAGGAAGCCTGGTGGGTATATATTACCTCTGCTTTATTTATTAAGTGCATTAAAGTCAGCATGGAATGGCATTTGTAACCCATTTTATTTATGCATATATGCAATATATGAATTCAATATAAACTATTCATTGACTTAAACATACAAGGTCTTGGAGATGTAAATAGGCTCAATCATAAATCCAAAAATTGATAGAAAACCACCAGATTTTCTCAAGATTGTGCTTTTCGTCTTTTTTTTTTTTTTTTTAGGTATGACCCGTGATGATCTGTTTAACACCAATGCCACCATTGTGGCCACATTAACTGATGCTTGCGCCCGTCACTGTCCTCAGGCCATGATCTGCATCATTTCAAACCCAGTAAGTATAAGGCTGAGATCTTACTTTATACCTGCTCAAAGGTCACAAGGTTTTATAGCATTGTAAGATAATTATCTGTTTTCCATTACGATAATTGATAAATGTTCCTAAAGAAAAATAGATTTCATATTGAACTTTGATACTGTGAATTTCAGGTGAACTCCACCATCCCGATCACTGCAGAGGTGATGAAGAAACATGGCGTCTACAACCCCAACAGAGTCTTTGGTGTCACAACACTGGATATTGTCAGAGCAAACACTTTTGTTGCTGAGCTCAAAGTGAGTTCTAGAAATACAAGATTGATAGAAGAAGAATTGATTTTTAAGTGCAGATTTAATGTCATCATCAGAAAATATATTTGCACAGTCAGCCCATTGTCAGCATTGCTGTAATATTTCCAGGGCCTTGATCCCGCCAGAGTCAATGTGCCCGTTGTTGGAGGACATGCAGGAAAGACCATAATTCCTCTCATTTCACGGGTAAGGAAACCTTTTAGTACCTAAATTCAAATTTATTTCATAAGCATATGAACAATATTATATCACAAAAACTAGCAAGACAAGCTGTGACAGGATATTTTGTTGGTTGTTGTTTTGTTTTGTTTTTTTCCTGCGACATTGCACTGCATAACCCCGCCCACTGTGATATCTAATTGGTTCAAAGTCCTATACCATGAACATCAAATAACTGATTGGCTGTGATTGCTTTTGGACAGATTTAAATTTAATTTTGTGTTGTTTTCAGTGTACTCCCAAGGTCGAGTTCCCTGCAGATCAGCTGTCTGCCCTGACAGGTAGGATCCAGGAAGCAGGAACTGAGGTTGTGAAGGCTAAAGCCGGTGCAGGTGAGAACTGAAGTTTTATGTGATGTATGGCTGCTTGTTTGTTTTTGATTAAGAACTCTGAAGTTTGGTTCCTTCATTGCCAGCATTTTAATTGTGCGGATGGTCACTTTGGTGAAGTAAAATACCATTTAGAAGATCTGGAATATGAATTTAAATGTGTAAACTGAATGTATATCTTTTTTTATAGGCTCTGCCACTCTCTCAATGGCCTATGCTGGAGCCAGGTTCACATTCTCCCTTCTCGATGCCATGAATGGAAAAGAGGGTGTTGTTGAATGTGCATTTGTGAGATCTGAGGAGACAGAATGCAAATACTTCTCTACACCTCTCCTCCTCGGGGTAAATCTAGCTAGACGCTCTTTAGATGTTACTTCACTTTATTTTCAGATCATAGAAGGTCAAAGTAACAACCAGTAAAATAGACTAGGTTTGTTAGTTTTTTGTTTTTGTTTTAATGAACTTAATAAAAATTTAATTAACTCCCTTTTCTTAGAAAAACGGCATTGAAAAGAACCTTGGTCTTGGCAAGCTCTCTGCGTTTGAGGAGAAGCTGGTAGCTGAAGCCATGGATGAACTGAAGGGCTCTATCAAGAAAGGAGAAGATTTTGTTGCAAACATGAAGTGATCTGTGCTTGTTGCACACTACCTTGTGAAATGTCATTTATTTAATAATCTGAAATCATTGTAGATCAACAAGGTTTCCCAAAAATGTATTTTCATCATGTTCAAAGACACTCAGTCTTTGTACGTTTAAAATGGTCAAATCCAACCATCAATAAAACAGTCTGTTTGCCAACTCTATACAACTTTGCATTTCAGTTGACTCAATATTAAATATTGCTATTTTGCTATGAGATCCTTTTATTGACTCATATTTTGTTGTTGTTGATAACTAGTTGCAATTTGAGTGACACATAAATCAGTGTGAATTAATTTTACATAAACAGAAATGGCTCTGAGTAATCCTGTTGTCAGAGTGTGTGTGTGTGTGTGTGTGTGTGTGTGTTTTTAACAAAGATCCATATTCTATTAATTCAAGTTTGTAGGATTTATTCATTAAAAAACGTATGATTACTGCAAATCTACCCCTTAGTTGTATCGTTTGAAAATGGGGTACTGGGTAAAAGAATTTGAAAGCATCTTATATATATTACTTTTGAAACTTTGGACCACGTCTCTGTCTACATGGCATCACTATGTTCTGTCATTCAGAAACATGGCTTTTCATACCACTGCAATGCTGATGACACTCTACCTCTTATTCCATCTTGATGATCCAATGGTAGCTACTTGCATCTCAGATTGTCTAACAGACATTTCTTGCTGGATGATGGACCATCACCTTCAACTCAACCTTGCTAAGACAGAACTGCTTGTGGTTCCAGGAAACCCATCGTTTCATCACAATTTCACCATCAAGTTAGTCACATCAATCATAACTCCTTTAGAAACAGCCAGAAACCTTAGAATTATGATTGATGATCAGCTGGCTTTCTCAGACCACATTGCTAAAACTGTCTGTTCCTGCACATTTTCTTCAATCAACATCAAGAAGTTCACGCCCTTTCTTTTGGAACATGCTTCATAACTCCTTGTTCAAGCTCTTGTTCTGTCCAGGCTGGAATATTGCAATGCTCTCTTGGCAGGTCTTCCAGCCAATTCTATCAAACCTTTACAATTAATCCAGAACGCGGCAGCAAAATTAAATTTTTA
Source organism: Carassius auratus (assembly GCF_003368295.1). Taxonomy (NCBI): domain Eukaryota; kingdom Metazoa; phylum Chordata; class Actinopteri; order Cypriniformes; family Cyprinidae; genus Carassius; species Carassius auratus. Next base: position 13,898,215 of record NC_039252.1, read on the forward strand.
ATGAGCCAAAAGGAATACGTCACACCTCTGTTTATCAATTTGGACTGACTACCAATGGCTGCTCGCATAAAATTCAAGGCATTGATGTTTGCCAACAAAACTACCACTGGCTCTGCACCCATTTACCTAAATTTATTACTTCAGACTTATGTGCCCTCTAGAAGCTTGCATCCTGCAAGTAAACGTCGCTTGATTGTGCAGTCCCAAAGAAGCACAAAGTCACTTTTACGGACTTTAAAATTAAATGTTCCCTCCTGTTGAATGACCTCCCCAACTCAATCCAAGCAGCGTAGGCCTTAGCCATCTTCAAGAATAGGCTTAAAACCTTCCATCTTTATTTGACCCTCTTTAACACTCACTATTCTAATTCTATTCTTAAAAAGAAAAATTCTAACTACCTTTCTAATCTTTATTTATTATATTACTTAAAAGCCCTTGCTACGTGTACTGTGTTATGCTAACTGAGACTTGTTATAGCACTTACATATTGCTTATACATTTTATTTTTGATTGCTTCCACTGTCCTCATTTGTAAGTCGCTTTGAGTAAAAGCGTCTGCAAAATGATTAAATGTAAATGTAAATGAAACATGCAGATTATAAAATATATAATTATCCAGTTTATTGTACTTAAAAAAAATTAAATGGGTTCGGTCACGTTATCCCAAATGACTCTCTATTTTACTGGCATAAAACATAAACCATGCCTTCATCAAGTTATATAAATCAAAACAGGATGATTTTTTTGTTGTGTATTCAGTACACAAAAATTGTAAACGCTGAAAAAATACGTTTTCTAAATTCTTGTCTCACGTTGGCTTATTTGCGTAAGGTTTGCTCATTTGCATACGTGCGGAACGTCCTGCGGCCAATCACTCACAGGAGGTTTGTGCGAAAACATCGTCTCCGCTTCCACCACCGTACTAATTAGTCACATTTTCCGTTTCTATGACTTTACTGTGCCAGTATATTAACAGATAATTACACAAAACATTCCGAATTTAGACTGAAAGGTATTTTGGTGTACAGACCGTAGAATAATGGCTGGTTTAACAGATGAGCGTTTGCGCGTGGTAGCGATTATTCACGCGCTCAAAGCTGTCGGTATCCGTGTGAAAAGCTGGAAGAACTTTCTAAACGGAGATTCAAACGGTGAACAAACTTTTACTGAGGTAAAGACAAAAAAAAGTATGAAACTCCATGCCTTTATTTGTAGCTTAAATCTATAGCATCGTTGTCATACGTTGAATCTGTCTCTCAGGAGAGCGTGTCTCAACGCTTTGCTTTTAGCCGTGACCTGCACTTGCTCCCTCAACATGAGCTGTCTGACATGGGTGGTACAGTACCTCAGTATGTGTAACTTACTTTATTTAAAAATGTAAACAATAAAGAATAATTATGATTTTCACGTGGGAATCATGACAATGGTTGACAGAAACCGAGGAACCTGTGTTTTGTGTTTGTCTGATGTGCTGGTTTTCAGGTTCCTGGTGGAGGCCTGTGGCTATCTGTCACAACATCTGGATACAGAGGGTCTTTTCAGGAAAACTGGTTCACTGAGTCGTATTCGGGCCCTAAGGGTAAATTCCTTCATTAATAAGACTTTTTCATAACGCTAAGTCATTTTGCATTTAAAAAATATATACAGTGATTTATTCTTTTAGAGGATTACCACCTTTTCATTCAGGTACATGTTTTGACCTTATGTTCATATGTACTTTTTTAGTTACGGAATTTTTACTCTGCTGTTCAAAGTATGGAATTATAAAGTCTCTTGTGTTTACCCTTGCTGCATTTATTTAAACAAAAATACAGTTAAAATTGTAATATTGTGATTGTTTTTTTTTAAAGAAAAAAATAAATGAACACACCTTTTTCCCCAGCAAGGTTGCATTAAGGTGATCAAAAGTGACAGGAAAGACATTTGAAATGTTACAAACATTGCATTTCTATTACAGATGAATGCTGTTGTTGAGGAAAGAATCCTGAAAAATTGTATCACAGTTTCCACAAAAATATTAAGCAGCAAAAACTGTTTTTAATATTGATAATAATAAGAATCATTATTAACTGAGAACATATAATAATTGTAATTTATCACTAAATAAGCATTAGAATGATTTCTGAAGGATCATGTGGCACTGAAGACTGAAGTAACGTATTTTCCGCACTATAAGGTGCCCTTAAAAGTCTTTAATTTTCTCAAAAAACGCCAGTGCGCCTTATATATGGATCAAGGTGCTCTGTCATAATGTTGACATTCCCTTTAGCACAGCTCCATCTAATGGATGCATAACACAAACCCAGTCAAACGTTTAAAATAGGCCATTCATTGAAGATGCGCTTTATAATCTGGTGCACCTTATAGTGCAGAAAACTGTTTTGCTATCACAGAAATTAATTCCATTTTAAAATGGAAAGCAGTTGTAATGCCAAGTGCTTCTATTTCATAGGCAGATCTGGAGCAGGGAAAGCCCGTATTCCTTCCCCCGCATGCATCCCTCCTGCAGCCCTCGGATGTTGCCTCTCTCATCAAGCAATTCTTACGTGAGCTGCCGTCTCCTCTCATCCCTGCGGACCTCCAGATCCCTCTGATTCAGGCCCAGGGACTTGAGATGATACATGACCAGGAGGGAGCAAGAAACAGAACAACTCTGCTCATAACAGCTCTGTTTCCTTCATCCCACGCTCGTGCTCTCAGATACCTCTGCACCTTTCTGCATCAAGTTGCAGAGAGGTTTTACATTTGATTAGAATTTGAAAATGCTTGTTTTTCTTTTTAAAGTCTTTTATACTTGTTGAATTTGTACATGTTAAAGGAATATTCTCTTATTTTTCTGTAATCTTTATGCTTTATTCAAATGTATTATTTTTGGTAATTGAGAGCATCCAACTGATGCTTTACATAGACATGCAGACAATGCACAAGCTCATTCTTAGAGGTCAGTAATGATTTAGTACTTTTTTTTTCTTCCTTATGTTCATGTCTTTGATCAGAGGCAGTGAAAATAGAATGGATGCTACCAGTCTGGCAGTTGTTATTGCTCCTAACCTGCTTCAGTCTCCAACACCACCTTGCAAACTCACTCTGGACACAGAGAAACATTTAGACCAGCAGACATCAGTGATCAAATCTCTTATTCTTCATGCAGATCGTATTGGTAAAGATGTATTAGATTTGTATAAATAATTGGTTATCTGGCCATTTGCTGGTTTAAGCATCATTTTACTTTGTGTAAACTGAACTTGTGAATGAACTTTGTATATCAGGTGTTGTTCCATTGTGTGTGCTGGAGGCATCAAAAGCAACATTGAGAACTGAGACGCCCTCTCCTGCAGGTGGCGCTATGTATAGTAAAAGGACCGGACTCAGTGTTTACAGAAGCCTGAGAAGACAACGGAGGCGAAGTGTTGGTGGTGAGATTTCCATGATAAATTCTTTTTAATCATTTTTTATATTTAATTACTAATTTATAAAATAATTTATATGAAAATTAAATTAATCAAACTATCCTGAACAAAGTATGAAAGAATATTAAGGAGCACAACTGTTTCCTACATTAAACTATGTAAAAATGTTGCCTCAGGCTATACATACATGCATATATACGTATATATCTATCTATCTCAAAATTCTGTTTCAGAAATATTCGTAGATGCTTTTTCTAAATTGAAGCCATGTCGTACCCTTACTGGACCACTGATAGTTTTAGATGTCACACCAGGTGAGCCACTATATTTTTGTATGGCAAGTGCATTCATATAAATTAGTATCTCCTTATCAAAAATACTTTGGATCTCTGCAGTGACTCCTCTCTCAAAAAGCCCCACTCCTCAATCACCAGTAACGGTCAAACGCAAAGCCACTGAGGAATCACTTCCTGAAATTGAAGGGTCTGCAAGGAAAAGGTGATTTGCGACTTACCTGATATCAGTGGTGTCTGATTGTAAGACGACTTCACAGATTACTTGCAGGTAATGTATTGTGTGTTTTTTTCTTTTTGTTCAGGCGGTCTCTGCATGACCTAAGAGAGGACGCAGTGACACCCATCTCCCAGCCAGAAGGTAAGTCTATTTATGTGTGGATTTTAACAGCTCATCTCGTTATTGTTTCAGAATAATAACACAACAAAGTTGCTTTGCATAAATCTGCTAGAATGTGCAAGCAGTCATAGTCCCCTGGAAGAAAAGTGTAGAAAAGAAGATCCCATTCCTACCACTTCTAAAAAGAGAAACCAATTAAAAGAACAGCGGAAATCACTTGGGTATCGTGACTGCACTCTACACTATACTAACATTATCAAACCATTTGTGCATGAATTCTAATGTACAAATAGTAGCAGTCAGGGTTATCTGTTTTGGGGTTTTCAGGCCTCCAGCACGAGAAGAAAAGGTGCATCGGAGAAGAAAATCTCTCAGATTTTTCACTGAGTCCAGTGGCAACAACAGTAACCCTGTGTGTTTTTTATTTTATTTTTTGTTTTTTAACTAACTAATTGCCATCTTTTTTTGCCTGTGATTTTAGTTTTTACTTTGTTTTAACTATAGTTTTTCCCCATTCTTCTGACATGGTTCAATACTTATAGCTTTCAGTGACCCCAACCCACAAAGACCCAGAAAACTGTTTAGAAGAACACCAAGAACAGCCTGACAGTAAAAGTGGTTCACCACTTACAAATGCTGATGTATCTCCAAAGATACCACTTATCCTCATTGATGGACCAGGAGGAGGTTTGGATCAGTCTTTATGTATTTACTTGAATTATTTTTGACTATTGGCTGAATCATGAATATTTTCATAATAACTGACATTAGTACATGCTATAAATCTTTTCCTGTTCTCTTTTGTTCTCTTGCAGTAGTCGTTGAGAATGAGGTGGATGATGACCCGGATCTTCTCAACTGCACTTTTGCTGAAAGCCCTAATGACTCTCAAGTATCTTGCATTCAAAGACAGAACAGTGAGCAACCCAGTGATGATGAATCCTGGACTGTACTTGAAACTGAGGACTTTGTGCAGTTAGGAAAATGTGAGGTAATACAATCTGTCACTCAAAACAAGGAGTCTCAGATAAATGCAAGCACAGAAGTAGAGAATGAACGAGAGGTGAAGCAGCCAGAAGCCCAGCCTCGTAAAAAGTCCAAAAAAGTGAAGAAGAGCTCTAAGAACCGATCCCGTCCTCGTAGATCCATAAGCCTACCTGAGGTGACATTGGAGTTGTGTACTGATGAGATTCCTGAGTTGGAAAAAGAAGTTGGTAGAGCGGAAACTGAGATGGATAATGCTGTCTGGCCAACGTTTGCAAGTCCCACCCTTTCAAATGAGCAGAAAAAGGTGTGTGTCAAAGAAATGCAAGAGCCCAAAGTTAAAACTTTCAAGAATTATAAGCAAGACAAAATGACAGATTCAACTGTTGGTTTCAAAAGACCCCATCTGCGTTTGTCCATGGCTGAGCGACTTCGAGGCTTTAGTGCTTTGACCTTGCTTCTCCGGACATCACGCACAGCACCTCAGTTTCAGGAGAAACCCCAGGAAGCCCTTCAGAGGGGACCCACGCGTCTCCGGAGACAAGGTGCTCGAAGGTTCAGTCGTTCTTTCAGTCATGAGGGAGTGCCAGAGAGACCACTAGAGCAGAGCCCTGTGGGATCTCCACCAGTAAATCAGGCTTTTATAGGTATACACAATGCTAGCCCTGATTCAGGTGTGGAGTCATTCGATCATGAGCCGATTATTGATTTTAAACATCAAGAGGTGTGCAACATGTCACAATATTACCCTAACGTTCCAATGACAAAAGATGTGGATGTGAATTCTCTGAGCTCGTTGGAGAATCCAAACCAAGATCCAGGTTTGCCCACAAGAGACAAAACTAAAAATCAGTTTCCCTGCAAGCAAACAGAGCAGGATGTCGAGCAACTTGACCTTCATAAACTATTGGCTCAGAAGTGCCACATTGGTGGTCATGGTAAAGACGGTCATCAAGATTCAAGTGTTCCTGAAGAAATTCTTAAACCTGATCTTGCGTCTCCAATGTCCTTCGAGCAGACGGTGCCGTTGAAACCCTTTGAAGACACAAGCTCAGTCGAAGACTTTAAAACGGATCAAGTCTCTCCTCTAAATGGAAGTGAAAAGGAAACTGCCTCATGGCTGAATGCCAGTCCTCCATTTGTGTTTCCAAATTTTGCTCCTTTGTCATATGTTGGTGTGATTTCTGAAAATGACACATGTAACCGGTCACCTTGCGATCTCTCCCCTCCAGCCTTTCAGTTCAGGCATGTGACCGCAAGGAGGCACTACAGAGACTCTCCCCGCTGGCCCTCACATGAGGTGCGAATGTCTGCTTGGAACCCGTTACCACTTTAAACGGTTCTTAAAATTTTTATTGGTTAAATATTAGTTCCCAATGACTGGGATCTGACATTGGATTGTATAATCATTTATTATTTATGGAACAATGCTTTTATTTGTGTTTTTATGTTTGTGAGCTGTCACAAATTTTCTTTGTTCTTAATAAAATCAATTTCAGTAGTTAAATTTTTTTGTTGTTTTTATAGAAGATCAGTTTATTAAATTTTCTCTTAGAAACTATATAACAAAATATTGAGTACTTTTTACAAGCTGAGGTACTTTTACTTTGTCATTTAATTTTTGTATCTCAAGCACCGATCAAGTTCAGAGAAGGCATTAAAAAGGAAGGTTCATTGTCACTCATTAAATAAAAGCTTCAGTCCCTGTTGTCATAAAAAGATATTAACAACAGTATAATTTATTACGAAGTAGCCAAACCAAACAAAGTGATATCTTCGTTTAATGAGGCTGGTGCTCCTCCCCTTTAATGCGGAGCAGTGAGGGGAAACTAAAGAAAGTGGAGCTCCCTGTCAATCTCTCTGAACCACCTTCATCAGAGCCGATGACTCCCAGTACTCCCACACAAACCGGCAATCTGTCGTCTTGAGTGGAAGAAGGAAAGAGAAGGGACCACCATCCTGACATCTGTACGGCTAGTAGATCTTCTGCACCATGGCAGAAGGAGCAGAGGGAGAGGAGGAAATCCAGTTCTTACGAACAGTGAGTTATTCTTGACAATGCCATACCATACCTCTGATTAATTTGCATAACTATACCTTATAGTAAGAATGTGATTATACATTTTATATAATACACAGTATATTACACTTTAGAAATATTGTGAATGAATGTAAATCATAAGAAATCCTTGTTTGAAGTGTGGAAATCTTGAACAAAACGCTTTTTATATTAAGTTGACCACATTTTGACAGCTTTTCTCATGCCATTTTTATGGATGTTTTTGGATGAATGTGGAGTGGCATGACCAGGTGTGAGTCTTTGTTGTCTGTTTATACAAGGTCCAGTGCAGAGGTTAGATTGTCACTCTTTGAAACAGGATTTTACACTGTTCACCGAAAGAATCAAGAAGGCAACATACTGCCAAGACTAAAATATAAATCTAGACTGTAGACTAAATACGCAGGGTGAATACTGTATATGAATTTAGGATGTAAGTATGCGGTCCGTTGCTGCTATAATATATGGTTGCACTCTACTGTATATTGTCACACTTCTGTGGAGAGAGGAGCCCATCCTTGACCTTAGTGTTGTACATGCCTGACCTGGTTGTGTTGGGGTTATGTCAACATGAGCATGTTATTAGTTGTTCTTGCCAGAGCTAAAACTATCCTGTCATTGATGCACTGAAAGATTTTAAAACAGTATGGAATTCATCATAGATCGAGATAACTAGTGCTGTTCTACTGTTGTTTGAAATGCTGCTGTCTGTGTGCACTATAGTCTATATACAGAGATGGCATTAGCAGCTTTCTGGGCTTGTCCTTAACCAACACCTGTTTGTTTCAGTCTATTTAAAAAGTCTGTTACATGTCCTTCTACTTTTATGACAGCCTCTAGAGCTTTTCGGTTCATATTTAGTGCTTTGTTTGATTAACCGGAACATTTCAAGAACATAATTTAACCGTTAAGTGGAGAAACTACACTACCAGTCAAAAGTTTGGAGACCATTTTTATTTGTTTGTCATGATCTGAAAGTCTTCTGAATTTGAAATTAAGTTTGTAGAAAAATATGACTTGTATGTGATTCTTTTGATAAAAAGTAAAATTTTTTAATCGTGTTAAAAACAGGTTGTAATTGATGGTGAAAGAAAAATAGTTATATGATTTTACTATTATTCTAAACTGTGCAGGTGTGTCCGAACTTTTGACTGGTATATGTATTTCAGGATTCAGAACATTTTTTCATTTAAAGTTTTATTCTGGAGTGATTGTTCAACAGGAGTCAGATGGCCATTCTCTCCTTTAGACTCTGTGCTAATGATCTTTTGACTGTCGTTAATGAACAGACATTTGTTCGTGGCTCAGTTTCCAGTCAGCACTGTCGGTTGATATGTCGTGATGTATTCTGGCTCGGGAAAATTGCATGTAGCAGGTGCTATAGCCTGAAATAGAGGGACCGGGAATGAGGAGGAGGCCAGGAGAGACAAGTAGAGGAGAAAGCTGATGGAAAAAGAATTTAATGTTTGTGTTAATGTAATTACATAGCATGGCTAATGTTTCAAAAAGTGACATGATGATAAAAAAAAAAAAAAGTGTTCTAAATCTTTTTCTTTATAGATGTAGATTTTTGTGACTTCATGTTAATTGACTACATTGAGTACTTTTAAGTAACTTTATAATATCTAAAAATTTACGAATTCACATAAATGTAAAAACCTAAATTAAATAAATACTGTTGTAAAAAATGTATGCAGTCTTCAGTGTCACATGAATCTTCAGAAATCATTCTAATATGCTAATTTCCTACTTAAGATGTTGAAAACGGCTTATTATTATTTATTTATTTTCCAGAAATCTTTGAATTTGAAAATTCAAAGGAATATTATTTATTTTAAAAGGAAATCTTTTGTGATCGTATAAAAGCCTTTATTGTCATTTTAAACTATTTAATACAACCTTGCTGAATTAAAGTATTAATAATTATTGAAAAAAACCTGACCCCAAATTTTTTAACCTTAATATATTTCCATCAACAGGTTTAAATAGGTTACATTTTAATTGGATGATGTAAATGAGATAAACTCTTATTCACTTGAAAATGCATTTCCCCTTTCACCCAGTATAAATACATATTCTGACCAATTTAATTCAAAATTCAAAAATCAATTCAAATAATTATTATTTTTTGTGTTCTCACAATGACCATATTGTGAAGTGCTGGGTCTCAGGTTGCTAGCAGCATGTGTCAGTGTGGACAGGGTTTTTCACGGCCCACTGGCTTACATTCCAGCCCTGGAATATCTCAGCAGATGACACACTTACATACATAATACACCGTCACTAATCTGTCAAGGACATGACCTGCCCCAATTTCTTTAAAAAGGCATTCTTACATTACATCTTTATAATGAAATGCTGACAATAGAAATTGCATAAACATGACATATTTGTACAACACATCATATAATTTGAACTGAATCAGTGGAGCAATTATGAGACTGTCTATCAAATCAAGACTTTTGAGGTCACCTTATATGGGAATAGAGTTACAGACGGCGGGTGCTGCACATAAAAATGAGTAGCACTACCACAGGCTTTATCACGATGTTCTACTAAGAACAATAATTTCACTTTCTCATAGAGCTTAAATATATTAAGGCAAAATTCTAACTTCGAATTTCAAACAGGCCTCATCTAGGCCTCCTCAAGTGTTTAGGCTGTAACCTGAGCCACATTCAGGATTAGATGCATGCTGCCCTGATCAAGGCTACAAATGTCATGTTATTTAGCAGCAGCATGTGCTATGAACATACTGTTACAAAGAAAACACTGATGACTCGTCTAAAGCAGTATTTCAGGAAGTGTTAACATCTTAACAGACATCAGATTGGATTCCAAATCAGCAATAGAATTGAGATATTTATTGCCAGTAGTTTTGATATCACAAAAAATGCATCAAAAAACAATATTGTCTAGAACACAAAGTTGAAAGTTCAATTTCTTTTGCTTTTTAAATATTCTAAAATATTTAGGCCTTATTTATTTATATATTTAATCCTAAGAATGATGTCTTTGACATCCATTTTCTTTGTAGGATGACCAGGTGGTTCTACAGTGCACTGCTACTATCTTAAAGGAGCAGATCAAACTCTGTCTGTCCTGTGAGGGTTTTGGGAATCGCCTGTGTTTTCTGGAAACTACATCCAATGCCCAGGTTTGCTTTCCATCGATCTCATTCAGAATTTATTAAATATTGTATAAGGCTTTGGATTGCCAGTTTCCTGTACACTTCTTTCTTGCCATTCTAGAATGTTCCTCCTGATCTGGCGATATGCTGCTTTATTCTGGAGCAGTCCTTATCTGTGCGGGCCCTACAGGAGATGCTGGCTAACACAACTGAGCTTAATGAGGTCGGTTCAGAGCACGTACTTCAGGTCTCAGTCACTTACAAAAAAAAGTTCATTTAAGTTTGAAACAGCATGAGGCTTCTCCATAAAAGTGTACATATTTGTAACCTTAAAATGTTTGAGTCCTCCTCTTCTTTTGCCTGTTTTAGGCAGTCGATTTGGATAAATGGGTAGGTTTCTCTTTGTACCTCGAAATGTTCCTTGAATTTAGCTTATTCTTATTGCTGTGTTTCTAATATAGCCGCATAGTCATTGTGATGCTAAACACTGTCAGAGTGTCCTTGTCTTTACTCACCTTAATGTTGTATTAATCTTTTGTTTATTAGTGTGTCCAAAAAACTGGTCTTGTTGGAGTTTGAAAAGTAACGACAGAGAGGCATATAGATGTTTATACATCTTTTGAATTGTATATAGTCATGTTTTTCCCCCTTCTTCCAAGTCTTCACAAGGAGGAGGCCACCGCACGCTGTTGTATGGCCACGCCATCCTGCTCCGACACACTCACTCTAGCATGGTGGGTCAATCTGAATACACATATACATTACTAGATCATCACTACAGTGAAAGAGTCATTCAGCCTGTCTGTTTTTACTGATTGACATCTCTTTGCATGACGCAGTACCTCAGCTGTTTGACGACATCAAGGTCCCTCACAGACAAGCTGGCCTTTGACGTGGGCTTGCGTGAGGAGTCGACAGGTGTCTGATTTCTGGTGGATCATTATCACAAACGTACTTGTAAATATACAAAAGGGAACTCTGATTAAAAGAGGTCCATATCTTCATTTAGGCGAGGCTTGTTGGTGGACCATTCACCCTGCATCCAAGCAGAGGTCAGAGGGTGAAAAGGTCAGGGTGGGCGATGATCTCATCCTGGTTAGCGTGTCTTCTGAAAGATATCTGGTAATGCTCATCTCCACTGTATGTAGTCAGCACAGTCTCACTTTTAGTTTACCTTTAAAAATTTGTCCCATCAACAGCACCTTTCCTATGCCAGTGGAGACCTCATGGTGGATGCTTCTTTTATGCAAACTCTTTGGAACATGAACCCAGTCTGTTCTGGCTGTGAGCTTGCAGAGGGTAAGCAACTAATATTGATATGCATTACGGAGATTACCAATTTCGTTGTATTTACAACAAATGTAATGCAGTATTTTGTGATGTTCCCTTTGTGCAGGGTATCTGACTGGAGGGCATGTTCTGCGTCTTTTCCACGGGCACATGGATGAATGTTTAACAATTCCTGCTGCTGACCAGGGCGATGACCAGAGACGGTGAGATATAAAACCATACGCTAATGTAATGTAAACAATTTAATGTATTTTTTTTCAGTGAAAACATGCATCACAGTCAATCGTTTCTTGTTTTTCATGATTTTTCAGAAATGCACACTATGAAGGTGGAGCCGTGTGCAGCCACGCCAGATCTCTGTGGAGGCTGGAGCCTCTTCGCATTGGGTTGGTGCTATTTGTATACATCAAGAGCCTTAACAAAAATATACTTTTTTTCTTTCTTTCTTTGAGCTGATGTTCAACCTGTACACAGGTGGAGTGGTAGCCACATGAAGTGGGGTCAATCCTTCAGAGTGCGTCACATCACCACAGGCAGGTATCTGTGTCTGGATGAAGAGAAAGGACTCCTGCTTGTGGATGCGGAAAAAGCCAATACAAAGAACTCCGCTTTCTGCTTTCGTGCTTCAAAGGTTTGTATACCGCTCTCAGCTTCATACATTAGTCTCTGGGAGGCTGGCCTTTTGAAAATATTTTCTATCAATCTTTGACGTCAAACATCATGTGAATGAGTAGGAGAAGACGGAGGTGGCTCAGAAACGTGATGTGGAGGGAATGGGGATCCCAGAGATCAAGTATGGAGAGTCCATGTGCTTTGTGCAGCATGTCTCTACCAGCTTATGGCTTACATATGCCTCGGTGGATGCCAAATCTGCTCGGCTGGGGCCATTGAAAAGGAAGGTACAAATATTAATCACATTATTGCTGTTTTACTGTATTAAATAAATGCATACTCGGAGATCATAAGAGACTCTTTTCCAAAAAAAGAAAAACAGCAATGTAAATTCACTCTAGTCAGGCCTAAGAATGCACAATTCAGAGATTTCACCAGTGCTAACATGTGTGCTTCTTTTTCTTAGGCTATACTTCATCAGGAGGGTCACATGGATGATGCTCTGACTGTGGCGCGTTCTCAAACAGCAGAATCCCAGGCTGCTAGAATGATCTATAGCACAACAGGACTTTTCACTCAGTTCATTAAGTAAGAAAAATCCTTTCTTAAACCAGCTTATAGTGGTTTAGTCTGGTCTTCTAGGATGAAAGAAAAAAAGTACCCAAACACCATCAAAACAGACCAGCTTAGCCAGACTTGGAGACCAGATAGATAGGCTTGTGCTGAAAAATTGTTTTTTTTTTAAATCAAGGCTAAATATAAATATGTATTTGTTAATTTGTGTTGTCTGACAGGGGTCTGGACTCTCTGAGAGGGAAGAGTAAATCTCCAGGCACATCACCTCCGTCTTTGCCTCTAGATGCCGTGGTTCTGTCCTTGCAGGATCTCATTTTCTATTTCCGACCTCCAGAGGAGGAGCTGGAACATGAAGAGAAGCAGACCAAACTGCGCTCCTTAAGGAACCGACAGAATCTATTCCAAGAGGAGGTTAGACATGCTGGCAAATATATACTGTATAATTTCATTTACACTAAATCCTATATTGTCTTTAACATTTACAAAAACATACGCACATAGTTACCAAGGTCTGCTTTGTTGCACAGGGCATGATCAGCCTTGTACTGGACTGTGTTGATCGGCTGAATGTCTACAACACTTCAGCCCACTTCTCAGAATTTGCCGGGGAGGAAGCAGCTGAGTACTGGAAAGAGATAGTCAACTTATTTTATGAGCTGTTGGGTATGGTTGCGTTTACTAATGATTATACCATGTAATGCATGTTTAGCCACACTGTTTTCAGTGTTTTTAGAAAAATGCAAAGCCCTTACATTTTTTTTTTCTCCTATAGCATCTCTGATCAGAGGAAACAGGTCAAACTGTGCTTTGTTTTGTGATAATCTTGACTGGTTGGTCAGCAAACTGGACCGTTTAGAGGCATCCTCAGGTAGGAAGCCATAATTGATTTAAAAACAGAGGCCGTTGAGATTTATTTAAAAGCTTTTTATTATTCTTTAATAAATAGAAAGTTCAAAAACCTTTATTTGATATAGAATGTCTGTACTTTAACACTGGATCAATATAATGTGTCCTTCCTGATTGAAAATATTTTTTTCTTAAAAATGTCTTTTAAACGGTTGTGTAAATGTGCATATTTTAACTGGCAGGCATTCTGGAGGTGCTGTATTGTATCCTTATTGAAAGCCCTGAGGTGCTCAACATCATCCAGGAGAACCACATCAAATCTATCATTGCACTTTTGGACAAACATGGACGCAATCACAAGGTTGATCTCTCTTCGTAATCAAGATTGAAACTTTTCTGGACTGCATCCTTCAGTCGTATCTGCTCTGTTGTGACTTTTCATTGTAGGTTCTAGATGTCCTCTGCTCTTTATGCGTGTGTAATGGTGTTGCCGTGAGGTCCAATCAGAATCTGATCACTGAGAATCTGCTTCCAGGGCGTGATCTCCTCCTGCAGACCAACATTATCAATTATGTCACCAGGTCTGACTACAAACCAAATAATACATCGTAAAAGAGCTATGTAGATTAGTTTGTTTGGCATCTGGAGCTCATGTTTGATGTTTTGCAGTATGAGACCCAACATTTTTCTGGGCACATGTGAAGGCTCTACACAATATAAGAAGTGGTACTACGAGTTAATTGTAGACCATGTGGAGTCATTCTTGACTGCTCAGCCATGTCACCTTCGTGTTGGCTGGGCTTTGACCGAGGGTTACAGCCCTTACCCTGGAGGAGGAGAGGGATGGGGAAGCAATGGAGTTGGAGATGATCTTTACTCATATGGCTTTGATGGGCTACATCTGTGGACAGGTGAGGATTACCCTCCTTCATCTGTTCCAGCACACTGATATCCCACTGCGGTCATCTAGAACATTATGCTCTCGTCAGGTCGCGTACTACGTCAGGTGGCCTCATCAAATCCACACATTCTCGCGGCTGGAGATGTGGTGAGCTGCTGTTTGGATCTGAGCGTTCCTAGCATCTCCTTCCGGATCAATGGACATCCCGTTCAAGGCATGTTCGAGAACTTTAACCTGGACGGTCTCTTTTTCCCTGCGGTCAGCTTCTCAGCTGGGATAAAGTAAGAGCCAAGCTTTTCATTTCAACACAACAATGTTAACTTTGAATCTCCAGTTCTGTTCTTGGAGGGCCGCTATCCAGAAGAGTTTAGCTCTAGCCTTTATTAAACACTGTTGAACCAGCTAATCAGAGTCGTTAGGATCACTAGAAACTTCCAGGCATGTGAGATGCTGCTAAACTCAGCAGGAAAGTGGACCTCAGAGAGCAGAATTAGACCTGACTTAATGGGACAAATTCAAAAATGCGTTCCACAGAGTTCGGTTTCTACTTGGTGGACGGCATGGAGACTTTAAATTCCTTCCTCCTCCTGGTTACGCCCCATGCTATGAGGCAGTTCTGCCCAGAGATAAACTGCATATTGAGCCCATTAAAGAGTACAAGCATGACTTCGATGGGGTCCGGAACCTTTTGGGTCCGACCCAGTCTCTTTCCCACACTGCCTTCACTCCTTGCCCGGTGGACACAGTGCAGGTAGGATTTCATAAAATGTAGCTAAATAAATATATTAATAAAGTGAGATCTACTGATTTTGCTATCTAAATTATTTCTGCAGATTGTGCTTCCTCCTCATCTAGAGCGGATTAGAGAGAGACTGGCTGAGAACAGCCATGAGCTATGGGCCGTCACTCGAATTGAGCAGGGCTGGACCTATGGACCGGTCAGTCTATGACTACATAAAATAAATATATCATTAAAATACTATGTGCACAATAAACATATTTAATATATAAATAATCTGTCTTTTTGTTGATTTGTCTCTGTATGAAGTCAATAACTCAATACTGTAATTCTGCTGTCTACACTCTTTTAGTTTCGTGATGACAACAAAAAGCTGCATCCATGTCTAGTGGATTTCCAGAGCCTCCCAGAGCCTGAGAAGAACTACAACTTGGCAATGTCCGGAGAGACACTGAAGTGAGTGAAATACTGAGATTTGACATGTTTGTTTCTGTCTGGTTAATTAATCCCTGTTTCTCTGTGTTGTATAGGACTCTTCTGGCTTTAGGATGTCACGTTGGAATGGGTGACGAAAAAGCAGAGGAGAACTTGAAGAAAATCAAACTTCCTAAAACGTCAGTACTATAGAATATTCTGATAACCACTAATCATGAATATGATTAATGAAGTCTCAATTGCTTTTGCTCAAAAATGTATAATTAAATACATTATTATTTTTTTGAAAGAAATAAATCCTTTAATATTACAGCAAGATTGTTAAATGTTATCAAAATCAAAAAGGTAGGACTATTACATTGTTTTAGAAAATTGTTTCAGTTAAATTATTTTATTATTCATCAAAGAATCCTGAAAAAAAATCTTTGTTTCTGCAAAGGTATTAAACAGTATGGCTGTTTTCAACATCAAATCAGCATATTAGAATGATTTCTGAAAGATCATGTGACACTGAAGAATTGAAAATTCAGCTTTGGAATCACAGGAATTAATTAAATGTAAGAATTTAAAAGTTATATTTAATTGTAATAATGTTTCACAGTAGTTTTTGATTGAAAAAAAAAAATCAGCCTCTATGAGCATAAGATACTTACCGAAATTCAAACTTTTGAACAGGATTAAACATGTAAAAAAAAAAAAAAATTAAAAGAAAGTCTAAATTTAAATTACTTTTTTTTTTTTTAATTCTTAGATATATGCAAAGTAATGGATACAAACCTGCTCCTCTGGACCTCAACCATGTAAAACTGACACCGAATCAGAACACACTTGTGGAAAGACTGGCTGAAAATGGACACAACGTCTGGGCTCGAGACCGTGTTCATCAAGGATGGACTTACAGCATTATTCAGGTAGGGCTGCACGCTTTTTTCAGGAGCAACAAAATATAACAAAAGATAAAAATAAGGAAAAGCACAAATGCATCTAGAGCATGGCTTATCCTTTACAAGTCTTTTTTTCAGATTTTCCATTTTTCAGATTTTTTTTTCTTGTTTTTGTTCTTCGGAACTCGTCTTTAACAATTTTCTGACAGAAATACTCTTTCCTAAAATCTTTTGAAAATGTTAAGATATACAATAATAATTATAAATCTAGATTTTTTTTTATGAGGTTAGCATTTTAATACCTGATCTTCACTGTAGGTCTTGCTGCATCTGTTTCTGATTTGTTTTAGGACATTGTGAACAAGCGCAACCCCCGTCTTGTGCCGTACAATCTACTGGATGAAAAGACGAAAAAGACCAATCGTGACAGTGTATGTGCCGCTGTACGCACTCTGATTGGCTATGGCTACAATATTGAGCCACCTGACCAGGAGAGCAGTGAGTCTGTCCATCTAGTCATTTACCAAATCAACCTCTTCAAAGGGAACTTAAAATCATACAATGAATTTTGTATTTGTAAACTATTAGTCTCTATTTTAGGTGGCCATGGGGCTGGCAGTGGTCGGAGTGATAAGATCCGTGTGTTCAGGGCAGAGAAATCCTACGCTGTAACCCAAGGCAAATGGTACTTTGAGTTTGAGGCGGTAACATTGGGAGAGATGAGAGTTGGGTGGGCAAGACCAAGCGTCCATGCTGACAGAGATTTGGGGTCAGATGACCTGGCCTATGTCTTCAATGGGTTCAAGGTACTTTAATGGAAAAATTTAGCATTCTTAGGGGCTTCTTTGTTTTAAGAACTTTCTACTGTTGTTAATTGCACCTAATGTTTTTACTGTCACTTTTGACCAATTTAATGTAGAGTAAAATATAAATATCTTTAAAAATGAAACTGAAGAGTACTGTATAATATAATATATCTGATTTTGAACCCTAGGCTCAGCGTTGGCATATAGGAAATGAGCCGTTTGGCCGGCAATGGCAGTCTGGTGACGTGGTGGGCTGCATGATTGACCTGACGGAGCAGATCATCATGTTTACTCTGAATGGAGAAATGCTTATCAGTGACTCTGGGTCTGAGATGGCCTTCAAAGACATTGAGATCGGAGAAGGTGAGAGTCATGAAGAGGAATAAGATTGAGACATTAGTTGCTGTGACATTTAATAATATGTCCGTTGTTCTCCTGAGCAGGCTTCATCCCTGTGTGCAGTCTGGGGCTGTCTCAGGTTGGCCGTATTAACCTTGGGCAGAATGTGAGCAGCCTGCGTTACTTCACAATCTGCGGCCTGCAGGAAGGTTTTGAGCCTTTTGCCATCAACATGAAGAGAGATATTACCATGTGGTTCAGCAAGAGCTTGCCCCAGTTTGTGCCTGTGCCAACAGACCATCCTCATATTGAGGTAAAAATGCTCTGAAAATGCCTTATTAATTAATGTGAATCTCAGCTGCAGGTCTTTCCTTTTGTCAATCAAGTGATGTTAAGTTAAACTAAAACTATTAAAAATCATCTTCATTCATTAAATCAAAGCTGAAATAAAATAAATTATGAAAATTAGATGAAAAACTTTAATGAAAATCAAAAATGTTGTGGATAATATTGCAAATAACTGAAATAAGATAAAGTACTAAAGTGATTAAACCTGAAACAGAAATCGAAATAAAAAGCTAAATTGGATATATAAAAAATAATAATAATACATGACAATTACTATAACTTAAACAAAATTTAAAATGAAAAATGAACATATTAAATATTCTTCCAAGTATTAATATACGCTAAAAAAGCTAAAAATAACACTGTCTCTGACACTTGTCTTTAATTGCTCCAACAGGTTTACCGTGTGGATGGAACAGTGGATAGCGCCCCTTGTCTGAAACTGAACCATAGGACATTTGGGTCTCAGAATGCCAACACAGACCTTCTGTTCTTTAGACTCAGCATGCCAATCGAATTCCATGAAACCTTCAAAGTGCCAGTGGGAGCTTCCCCCCTCACCCGAACCCTCACTATCCCTGAGGATGAGGCCCTTGAGGTGGACCCTGAATCTGAATTTGAGCTCCTGAAGAAATCAGCCACTCGTAAGGAGCAAGACGAGAAAGAAAAAGAGCCATCTGTCCCTAAAGAGCTTCCTGGCAACAAAGAGGGCGAGAATGAGAAAGACACCACCACAGAGAAGAGCAAAAAGAGAGGGTGAGAGAATATAAAGTCAATGAGAGGTTTGTAATTCTCTCTCTTGTTTATGAAATGACAAAGTATCCGTGATTTCCAGGTTTTTTTCTATGGCAAAAAAGGCAGCATTTATTGCCCCACCACCAGTGGTTCCAGCAGTGCCTCGTCTGATGGAGGACGTTGTCCCAGATGATCGAGACGATACTGAAATTATCTCTAACACAACGACTGTATGGATGAAATTTTATAATCTTTTGCTTACTAAATATCTTTGCATCACTTGCAGAATTCATTTAAATAATGCTTTGATCCTTGTCAATGTTGTCATGTATAATAAAAGCTTATTTTCTTTCCACCAGTATTATTATTCAGTCCGGGTGTTTGCCGGACAGGAGCCCAGTGGAGTATGGGTAGGGTGGGTTACTCCTGACTACCACCAGTATGACCCACATTTTGATCTGGGTAAAGTCAGAAATGTAACTGTTACTGTTGGGGACGATAAAGGCAACATTCATGACAGGTAAGACCATTCATGCTGCTACATACTTCCGTACATTTCCCACCAGAATAGGCATACATGAGCAATGACCCAGGCTTAACTTAAGCCATTTCATATCACTTTACTCTGCTTTCCTCAGTGTAAAACGGAGCAATTGCTACATGGTTTGGGGAGGAGAGTTCAGCAGCTCACAGCAAACACGCATCAGCCAGGAGGATTTTGTGATTGGCTGCTTGGTGGACCTGGACACAGGACTGATGACCTTTACAGCCAATGGGAAAGAGATCAATGCCTTCTACCAGGTGAGAGAAAGTGGTCAGAGTGAAGTAGTTTAAATTACATGACTACGTGTTTGCAACAGTTTTTCAAGTGCTATATAATATAAAATTAATAAAAATTTATAATTTACTAATTTATTTTACAAATACTAAATAGCACCATCATTTTATGTAGGGGTGCACGAAAAATATCGGCCGATAATGAATACACACCTCGTCAGTAAAGCCGGTTATCTAATCAGTGGTAAATTCCATCAAGTGCGTGATTTCACGTAGAGCAGCTGTTACTGTAAAGAGCCGATGTTAACTGATAAGCTGCGCAAATCCTTGTTGAGCTTTACTTAATATGCGTATTATGCGTATTAATTATCTGCCGATATTTATCGTGCACCTCTAATTTTATGTCCATTTAATGTGACATTAAGCTCTTTCTCTGTGTTTCAGGTGGAACCCAATACTAAGCTCTTCCCTGCTGTCTTTTGTTTGCCATCAAGCCAGAACATGTTACAGGTGGAACTCGGCAAATTAAAGGTCACTATCCCATGCTAAAAATTTCATTTTGTTGTACAAACATTATACAGTGATTTTTAATGTAAATTGTTTTTTATTCTTATTCTCCTTTTCCTTTCTATATCCAGAACATTATGCCCATCTCTGCAGCCATGTTCCGTAGCGACCATAAGAACCCGGTCCCTCAGTGTCCTCCCAGGTTGGATGTCCAGATATTAACACCTGTCATTTGGAGCCGGATGCCCAATCACTTTTTGGCTCCTGAAACTGGCCGTGTGAGTGAGAGGCAGGGCTGGAAAGTGCAGTGCATGGAACCTCTTATTATGATGGCGCTGCACATTCCAGAAGAAAACAGGTATTACATTTAGTATGGAAATAGTACCTGGTTATTATATTAGAAATTAGAAAAAAATACTTGACCCTTTTAAATAAAAGAATTCAGTGTGCTATGGAAAATGTAACTTTTCTCTCTTCTCCAGGTGCATTGACATCCTGGAACTGTCGGAGTGCACCAACCTAATGAAGTTCCATTACCACACACTGAAACTGTACGGTTCGGTGTGCGCTCTGGGCAACAACCGTGTCGCTCACGCCCTTTGCAGCCATGTTGACGAATCGCAGCTCTTTTACGCCATTGAAAACACCTACCTTCCCGGCCCCATCCGCAGCGGCTACTACGACTTGCTTATCTCCATGCACCTCGAGTCTGCCAAGCGCAACCGTCTCATGACTAATAAAGAGTTCATTGTGCCCATGACGGATGAAACACGTAGCATCACCCTCTATTCAGATACTGAGAAGGCCCATGCGCTTCCTGGTGTTGGGCTAACCACCTGTCTACGCCCCAAACTACATTTTGCCCCAACTGGATTTGTGGGTACTAATGCAGACCTTTACACCCTCAGTCCCATTTTACCTCTGCAGGTAGGTGAGAATGAAATTTGTGTCTGGTTGTAAAGACTGACACAAAATTTGCATCTTAATTTCTCTTTGCTACCTTGTTTTGTCTTTCTGTACTGTAGATGCTTAAAGACCATGCCCTCAGCATGCTTACAGAAGCCGTGCAGGACGGTGGGCAGGCCATGCGAGATCCAGTAGGTGGCAGCGTTGAATTCCACTTCGTGCCCATTCTGAAACTCATCAGCACCTTGCTAATAATGGGCGTGTTTGATGACAGTGACGTCAAGCACATCCTGAAGCTAATCGAACCATCGGTCTTCAGTGATGGCGAGAACCCAGCTGAAGAACTGGAGGCTGCCAAAACTGGCGATGCCGAACAACAGCTGGTCTACAAAGAGGAAGGAATGGAGGTTAAAGTGGAAGAGGGGGAAGTAGAGGGTGAAAATAAGAGAGAGCTACTGGATGAAGGAATGGGAGAGGAAGAGGAAGAAGAGCTTGAAGAAGAGGAGGAGGATGAGCTCGAACCTGAGGAAGAGGAATATGAAATGAGTTCAGGAAAAGAAGGGAAGGAGGAAGAACATGCTGCAGAAAAAATGGATAGAGAGAAAATAACAGATGAAGAAGTTGAGAAAGAAACTGGTGCAGCAGAGACAGAAACAAAGGAAGAGGAGGATGTGGGAGAAGGACTGCTGCACATGAAGCTTCCTGAGTCTGTTAAACTTCAGGTGAAGTACTATTGATTGAAGACTTTCATATATATTAGTATAATTTCCCCTAATTTTCTTTCTTTTTTTTATCTTTCTTATCCTTAGATGTGTACACTCCTGCAATATTTCTGTGACTGTGAGCTACGTCACAGAGTGGAAGCCATCATTGCTTTCTCAGACAGGTTTGTCAACCAGGTGCAGACCAATCAGAGACAGCGTTATAATGAGCTCATGCTGGCCTTCACGATGAGTGCCGCAGAAACAGCCCGCAAGACCCGCGAATTCCGCTCCCCTCCACAGGAACAGGTACTGTTCAGCCGCTCTGGAGAGACAATGCAGCTTTGGTATATATAAAGCTAAAAATGTTATTTATATATATATATCAGCTTTTTTAGCTTTTATATATATATATTCATTCCAAGGCTGCTTTTTCTCGCCATGGAAAAAAGAGCTATAATTTACACTTACACTGTTTATTCAGGTGAACATGTTGATGAGCTTTAAGAACTCTCCAGAGGAGGATGTTTGCCCCGTTCCTGAGGAAGTCCGGAATGACCTGCTGTCATTTCACCATGACCTTTTGGCTCACTGTGGTCAGTTTATCCACACAGACTAAACCCTGTTCAAAGAACATATACTCTGAAATGTTTCATATAAGGATTAAGGGGGTCCTATTATGTTGTTTTACAAAGTCTTGATTTTGTTTTGGGGATGTACAAGAACATGTTCTCATGCTTGGTGGTTCTAAAACACATTATTTTCACATAATTTACATTATTGCAATATCTTTGTCCCCAGTCTGGCACAAACAGCTCAATTAGTTCAAGGTTTGATCTAGGCCCGCCTTCCAAAAAACTAAATGTGTTGTGATTGGTTTGCTGCGCTCACACTTTGTATGTACATACAAACAAAAATCTATGAGAAACGGAGCCTGTTTTTTCCATTGCGTATGTTTACCTACGGCTGAGAGGAGAACTATCACATGAGCTTTGCTGTCTTCTTTCCTATTGGCTATCTCTCCCACAAGTCGCTCTTCATTTGCATAAAGTTGAAGGATTCTGAACTTTTTTTTCTCAGACTTTCAAATTATAGGCTACTTCCTTTGATAACCTTCGTCCAGTGTCAGCACTCATCATTGACCTCATCAAATTATCATCGATAAAACTGTCTCTAAACCCCTTTAAACTAGAGATGTGGTAGATATCTCATAACTCCCTCACATTGTCAGTGCTGCCCGTCTATTGATGTTGCGGTCTCCGGTAGGTTTGTTGTTGCGTTTCTTCCTTTTCTTTTTTTGGCTGGCCTGTGCCAGTGTTGACA